>NC_138782.1:12468562-13010562 GCF_965178545.1 Coloeus monedula | reverse complement strand
ATGAGCAGTGTCTTGCTGCCATTGCACAGGAATTTGCCTTTCTTTAACTGGCAGGGAAGCCAGGACCAAATGCCTCATGCTTGCTTTTGATTATTCTATACCATATGTATGCACAGGGACAGCTAGTTGCTCATGCCTTCTTGGCAGCTATTAATGGGAATTGAATCCTCAAAGTAAGGGGATTTTTTGGGGTGGTTTGGGTTGATTTTGCCACTAGGAAACCACAGTTCTCTTCAAGAAGCAAATTGGAGGTCATTCAGCCACAGATAAGAGCATTATAGGAATCTGCAGAAGAGGTTTAGAAAGACTGAATACATTGGCTAAAGACCCCTGGAATATTTCTAGGAAAGTCTTAAGTTACTGAGAAATAGATGTATGGGATCCTTCAGTGATGAACATTAGCCAACATTTTGGCTTTGTCTTGTGCACCTAAGGCCAAGCAAAACTGTTTGACTGGCTCATCTGATGGCTCTTTTGATCTCAGGAAAGAATCATTCAAGTCCCAGGAAGTTGGCAATGCTCCCTCTTGCGGGACAACCTCAGGTTCCCCAGCACAGTCATTTCCCCAGACAAGCCAGGGCAGCGGTCACAGCACCAAGGCTGACAGAGCTCAAGAAGCCTTTGGACAATGCTCTCGGGCACATGGAGTGACCCTTGGGGGGCCCTGCCCACGGGCAGGAGCTGGACTCGATGACCCTGATGGGTCCCTTCCAACTCAGCGTATTCCGTGACTCTGTGAACCTCATCCACACAGTGAGGGAACTTGATATTTCCTTTAGCTTCCACTCTTTTGTGGTTTTGCCCTTTACAGCCAGACACCCAACAGTTTTCCTGTTTTAGGAGGTGAAATGAAGATCATTACCTTGTGTCCTTGTGACAGTCCTGAGCAAGCGTCCCTGCCGCGTGCGCCAGCCTCTCAGCCCTGGGCGTTCCTGCGAGCTTCGTGACTCCAGTTTTCTCCATCAAGGACAGGAGGAGTTGGGCCGCGCACTTCCGCACCTGGACGTGGCGGCTCCTGGGAAGAAGAGAGCGGACACTGGGGCACAGGGAGCAGGGGGACACAGCGCAGGCCTTGGCCAGAGCATTGTAAGAGACGGTCCGAAAATCCCTCATCTGCCTCACGATCATCGCCGAAGACAGAGACTGAACACAGCAGTCCTGGCCTGGCTGAGGTGGGATGTCTGCCAAGCGTTGCCTACAGGTGTGCCCACTGGGAACTGGTACGCATTCCTGAGGAAAATTAGTGCAGGTCTCAATCGACTGCGCCTTTCTTGCTGCTCAGGCGGGAAGGACTGCACTGAAGCGGAAAGGAATGACCTGTCCTGTACACCTCTCCGGTACACCTGTCTTGTACGTCTGTCCTGTACCTGCTTCCCAAAGCAACGGACCCCATAACAATGTCTGTAGATTTCCCAACCTCTTGGCCAGTTGCCCCTCGCTTCTGAAAAGGACTATAAAGGGACCTCTAAAATAACCAAGCAGGAGATCTCCCCACGGAAAGAAGACGAATCTATTGGCAGAAGACCATGAGGACTTCCTCTCACCCGTTGGTAGCTATTGCCCCTCTTTTTCCCCCTCTCTACTTTGTTTTGCTCTCTCTCTCTCTTACTATCTTCTATTGCATTACTGTGTTGTGGGCACTTAATAAAGGTGCACTGTTTTGATTAAAACTGAAATCTCTTGTGTCCTTTTACACTCTGAGATCGATAAACGAACCATCACGACCCCCGCTTGCATTAGCGGATCGTGACAAGCATGCTCCCTGTCATTGCTGGGGGAAGGAGGCCTGGGCTCTCCCTGACACTTGGGACACCTGTAGAAGGTTCTGTCCACAGAGAAACACAAAGTTAGCACTGTACAGAAGGACTGCCTGCAAGCAAGAGCGAGGAATTCAGTCTCCTTGCACTATCTGATACTCAACATCTTTCCCCAAATTCACTCTGAGAAAGAGGGAAATTAAAGACAACCCAGGCTGACCCATCAGGGGCCAGCCACTACACAGACAGCCGCAGCAGGATTGAGGATATTTCCACCCATTTACCCCCAAATCTGCAGACCTTGGGAAAGAAACAAATGCAGGGAAAACACGTTGGGGGACATGAAGTTGCAGAATATCCAGCAATGCAGCCAGTTTCTTCTGTGAGGCTTGGCAAGAGATACCTCTGAACGTTTGCCCCTTTTCCAAAGCTGAGGAAAGGGTGGCAGTCAGTTTAGCCAGGTTGTCCTGTTCTAGACAGTGTCTCTTGGGGACTATCAGGCCCAGCACCAACACTTAAGGCAGCACCTGCTTCAGCTGTCCCATGGCAGTCGGCCTGTGAAGGTGCCTGTACAGTGATTCATCATCTCAAGGCTAACATGAGACATCAGTTGGAATAGCAAGTGGGGCTCTAAGGCCAGGACAGTCCTACAAGACTCCTCTTGGCAGGAGCTGCACCTGCTGTGCAGGCTGTGCCACACCCAGCACGTTCTCCCCCATGTGCTCCATGCCCCAGCAAGAACCCTCCTTACTTCTCAAGTGAATGGCATAATGAGGATGCATGGTTTTTCCCAGGGCCTCTGTGGTTAGGGCTGTGAAATGTCAAAGAGCGCTCACAGCTGCAGTTGCAATTGTCCCTCTTCCCACAAAACCACAGGGCTCTATCCTTAGCCTTTGCAGGCACTTGCACTTGCCCACCATTCACCACATCTAGGCAACTCGGACAGACTGGGAGAACTCCAGGAAGCAGCAGCAAGCTGAGTCAGGAGAGGTTGAGGTTGGATATCAGGAAAAAGTTTTTCACCCAGAGGGTGGCTGGGCACTGGAACAGGCTCCCCAGGGCAGTGGTCACAGCACCAAGCCTGAGAGAGTTCAGGAAGCCTTTGGACAACGCTCTCAGGCACATGGTGTGACCCTTGGCGTGTTTGTTCTGTGCAAGGCCAGGAGCTGGACTCAATGATCCTGATGGGCCCCTTCCAACTCAGCATATTCTACAGCTCTGTGATTCTGTCAACTAAAGGGCTGCACGAGGGCAGAAATAGGTGACAAGAGGAAAGAAGTGAGGTTGATTGGAGAATCAAGACACTGAGTTCACAGAAGATGCAGGATACAGGACCCTTCCCTCCCACCATTCCCATTCTCTCTCTCAGCCCTTCTGCCCCCCACACAACAGAAGGTGAAGAATATCACTAAGAGAAGAAGAACCTACTGGACTCCACTGTCCATGAGAGCAGTCATTGCTCGTGCAGGAGTCACATGCTCCACCATGACTCCCAGGGTGTGACTGGCTGCTTCCTGAACAAACTCTGGGGAGTTCCACACCATCTGGAGAAGGACCCGAGCAACCTCATCCACCTCCGAGTCCATGTCCTTCTGCAAGGTCACAAAGAGCTCTCCAAGAGTGACGATTGCAGAGTAAGACACCTTTGAGCGAAGGTTGGTCACCTGGGGAAGTCATGAGGGGAAACATAAGAATCACCTTGAAAAGAAAACCAGTTGCCTTAGACAAAAGTCCCAGGAAATGACAACACTTCCCGCTGTGTCCAGGGGAACACAAAAGCACAGGCAGAGCAGAAGAGCACAAGCACAGAAAGGCACTTCACTCTGGCACCAATTTGTGCTAGGCCTCAGGCCTGCTTCCTGCAGGCCTAAAACATATTCTTTAACTTAAAGTGTTCTACTTAACTCTTCTGGAATGTCCACTGCTTTGGTTTTAGGCCCTTTTATTCAAAAAACAAAGAAACAAATTAAAGCAAGGGCTGCTCTCAAGCCATAAAGGCACAAGTCATAAAGACAAAAGAGTCATTTGCTCCTGTTTGAAAAAGCAACAGCAGCAGTTGAAGCCCTCAGCCAGGAAACAGAAAACACAGGCTCAAGTCTACAGACTAATTGGCAGTGTTGAATTACAGCTTGGGCAGAGATTTGGACTGCAGCAAATAACAGAATTAGTGTCTCCGTTTCTGCATTTGCACGTTGCATTGTAATGGCAGCTCGCTCCAAGAGGAGAGTGTCAGATGCCCGACCTACCAGTAAATAGAGCTACATGTGCACACAGATCCTATAGAGAGCTGACAGACATGAGAAAGATAAGGTCTAGAAACAGAAATGAAGGCAGTCCCTGAGCACACAGGGAGATGAACAAGCACATATCTACTCTACACACCGTGTATGAAGCACGGAGGACGATTCAGAACAAGGTTCTTACCTCGTTGGTAAGTGCCAAGCAAACCTCACGAAGTCTACAAAGAAGGACTTCTGAGTGGGACTCAGCCAGGTGTTTGATGCTGAAGAGTCCCTTCTCCTTCAGCTCCCTGAAAGGCAAGTACCAAAAAGAGTGACTTTCTCTCCACCCAAGAACTAGGCAGCACCCTCTGAATTTACCAGGCTGGCGGCTCAGTCAAAAAAGGGAGGTGCTTTTCAAGCAGTCCTTGATGAAATCGTGGAACTCACTGCCACAGGTTGCTGTGGCTGTCAAAAGCATACACAAATCCAAGAGGCAAATAGAGGGCTTTCAGAGTCTTCATTTGTGGCTGTTTAACAAGACAGCCTTTCTGAAGTCTCTGGCACATGAAGTCCCAATGTCAGTGCTTCCTGGAAGCTGTGAGACCGTGCCATGCTGCTGTTTCTTGTCACCTCCCTGTACCCGTCCCTGAGACACAGTCCCATTGGGCTGTGTCTGGTGCAATTTCCTTCTTTGCCAGCCCCAGCAGGCAGTTCAGCAGTGAGAGTCTGCACTGGCACTCTGTAGCTGAGTTTCCACTCTGCAATCTAGGCCTGTCTGTCACCCACTCCACTCCGCCTCACACATTCCCCAGGAAAGCAGCAGGATGCCCCAGAAGATTCCACACCAGGGCAAGAACAGCTGAAAGTCTGGCTTTTCCCAAAAGCCCCTACCTAAAACAACAGCAACATGTTATTTACAAGGTGCAAACAACTCCCTCTCTCAGCACTTGCTTTGTGCAGGACCTGAGCTACAGGAAGGCGCGTGATGCATTGGGGCTGCAGCGCAGGGCTGGCGGCCGACGCCACGGCCATCCCTGAGTGTCACCCGGACCCCCCCACAGCTGCAGAAGCTCTCTGCACCTCACAGGGCACCAAAGAGAAATGGGGAAGAGAAAGCAGAAGAGAAAGGGCAGAGCAAAGGCGACTGCACAAGGAGATGCATCGCTGCAGATTTTTCATGCTTATCCCAGGGTGAATGGAGTCCTTATCCCAGTGTGAATGAAGCAGTGAGTAGATGATAACCCAGACATCAAAAAGACAACCAATATCACCTAACATTTGTGGGGTTATCACCTCTGGACTTCTAGAGGCCTCCTTCTGTCTCTGTTTAAGTTTGGGACACATTGTGAGTATTGACAAAACATCTCAGGCCCATATGAAGCAGTGAGAAGGAAACAGTTGAATTGCACAAGTGCAAGATTCCTAGAGGATTTTATTTCTTTTTCCTTCTCTTCTGCCATGAGCCCCTCAGGACTAATGACAGGCTGAGTGACTCTATAGCACAACTCAGTGCATTTCTCAGAAAGAAGAGCTCCCTGTAGCTGCTCCTGGGACTCACATGCGGAAGGTCACAGGCAGACCCTGACTCCTGCAACTGCTGCCAGCAGTGGGACCAGAGACAAATCTTACTCAGTCCCACTGGGCCCCGAGGCACCCAAATCTCTACACTCCAAACTGCTGCCATCCTGCTTCTGGCTTCAGCCAGCAAATCATCTTGTCCCACAGCTTTCTCTCTTCCCTCAAGATATCCTTTGCAGCCCCACAGAGCAGCAGGCAAAGCGAGGAAACAGCACGGACCTGCTGCAGCTGGAGCACTGCTGCAGACCAAGGCCAAGAAAAGGCTGCTCTCCAATCTTTATCCTCTCTCTGCTCTGGAGTGGTTTCACTGGTGCCCCTCGGCCCTCTGGGCTGTTGGGGCTCAGAGGCACTAGCAAGATACTCTCCTAACCTACCTTAACGCTAAGAGGGAGACAGAGTGAACGGGGCCTTTCTTACCAGTCATCGCTGCTGAGCAAGGAGAGTGCCTCGAGCAAGGACTGCTGTGGCTCCAAAGAGGCTCCGTCCTTCTGCCCCTTCCCACGGAGCGGCTCCTCTCGGTGCTCGGCACCAGTGGCCGTCTGCGGGGTC
Source organism: Coloeus monedula (assembly GCF_965178545.1). NCBI lineage: Eukaryota > Metazoa > Chordata > Aves > Passeriformes > Corvidae > Coloeus > Coloeus monedula. Next base: position 13,004,456 of record NC_138782.1, on the reverse strand, counting down.
ACTGTAAGGAGAGGGTCAGCCATGAGCGCTGCAGCCCCGGGCAAGGCACCCCGCCATGGAGCGGCCTGCAGCCCCATCTCCCAGCCAGGCTTCCATGAGGTACAAACTGGCACTGGCCCAGAGAATTCCCTGCTCTCTGGCTCCTTGCTTTCTCCCAGCCCCCCCCAGCTGGGCACAGCTCCTTGGCTCAACCTGACAATTGCCCACACAGCGCCAGCTCCCAAGTGCCACAGGTACCACAGCCAGCGGCACCTTCCTGAGGCCACAGAGCTCCCACTCCCTGGGAGACAGTGCCCACCAGCAGGACTTGCTCCCCAGGAGGGACCCCTCAGCTGCCTCTCCTGTCTCAGCGCCCTGATTTCCCCGAGCCCTGAGGACAGAGGCACTCTGCAACTCCCTGAGGAAAGACCTGCAGCTGCCTCGTGACAGCACCAAGCCGAGCCTGAACAACCGAGTCCTGCTGGGCCCGGCTGAATCCCCTCAGAGCAGCTACCAGGGAACAGCGATACCTGACCCTTCACACCTCACAGCACCTCTGTTCCCATTGGCTTCAAATATTCTAGACAGAGGGCAGCTGAGTGCACTTACATTTCAGCCTGCTCTTGGGAAGGGAGTAGTTCATGGATTTTGCTCTTTCTAAGCATCATGAATCTGTACTATTTCAGTAAAATACACACTGGCTGTATTTGAAAGATGCTGAGGTGAAATTTGTTTGTCATCAAATGGACTTGTGTGCACACTGTGCAAGCCTAAGCTTTCTCTTGTGGAAAAATGGAATCTCTAGTCCAGATGGTGGATAAAAAAGCCTTCCAAATGCAAATTGATGATAAGAATATGTAAATACAGATGCAAATTGTTGGCAGATGAACTCTCTTGATAGTCAGTTTACATGGTATGAGAAAATTCAGATGATAAATGCATTTCTTATGAAACCCACTGGTCATCAAAAGGACTGTTGATCATCAATTTCATGTCATGCACTCAACAGGTCGTTTTCTAATGTGTACAAGGAAACATCTGAGCTGTCTCAAATGATGGAGTTTGAATATTGCACAGAATCTAGATGAACTGCTCTAGACTCTGTAGGGGTTTTGTGCTACCCTGCATGTTGTCACACAGTATGGAGGAAGCATAACATCAAAAATATTCAGATGGGAGCTAATCTGGCTGTCACTGATGTACCCCTGTCACTGCCATCAGTGGTGTCACTGCAGAAGGATGTCGATGTACACAGCTATATTCAATAGGAATGGGGAGCCCCGTCAGGCTAGTTCTGGTCAATTGTGACCATGGAAGTAGCATCACTAGAAAAGAGCACTCAAAGTATCATTCCTAGCTCCCTTCTTCTTATCTCACCCTACTCAGGATCACAGCACAGGCAGGCTGCCCTCACAGGAGAGGCAAGAGCCACCAGGGACTATGTGCTGTGTATTGACTGCGGGCAGCAAACAGCCTGGGAGCAGCAGGCAGCCCCTCCTGGCTGTCACCTGCTACACAGGCCGCTGTATTTGGGTGGGGTGACCCAGGAGGCGCTGCTTGTTCCCTCTTGGCATTGCAGGCTGTGGGATGGCAGCGGCGAGAAGCCATTGGGCACTTCTGGGAGCAGCAGCACGGCTGCACCAAGTGGCTGACTGCCATGCAGAGACAACCCTTGCTGGGAGAGCAGGAAAGCTGGCTGCAGAGCCGGACAGCAGCACAGGCAGAGGGCCAAGATGGAGAGTGGACAATTGATCGTGGTGGTACTCGTAGGTGCACAGTGAGCACACCCTGCCAGACTGCCCCGAGCTCATCCCTGCAGTTACAGCTGCCTCCTGGCACCAGTGCTGTAGTTTGCTCTATCAGGATGGGCAAAAGCCAGAGCTTAGGTCTTTACCACTACTTTATGCAGCTCAGCTTTCCAATGGATCAATAAGAACCAACTGCTCCAGTACTGCCGAGCTGGAGTAACTCAAGAGTAGATTTGCTGCTCATTCTCAGCACAGGCTATGAACCCAAGATCCCAGCTGTGGTGGCTGAGGCAGGAGGTGGTTTGTGCTCCTTGTGCAAGGAAAACCGGTGATGGAAAAAGCTGCTGTGGAGCAGGCTTACCTGAGGAGTTGCGTGGGAAGCTGCCATCTCCATGGATGATGGGCTTCTTGGGCAGCAAGGGCACGTTGTCCTGCTTCCTCAAGACCTTCTTCTTCAAGGCACTACCAGGGTGTTTTCTCTGCACACTGGAAGCTGTGCCATTGACAGGCAGTAGGCTAAAGCCTGCAGGGACCAAAGAGGAGCTTGGGAGTGGAGGGTGACAATGGAAAGGCCCAGAAAACGTGCTGGAGCTGGGTAACATCTCTTTGTTATCCCAAAGAACTTCAAGTATAACAGTGGCACAGTTCCATGGGAAAGTGATCACAGACTCCTAGAAGAGTTTATGTGGGAAGGCACCTTTAACCACCATCTAGTCCAGCCCCCACGAGCAGGGACATCTTCAGCACGAGCAGGTTCCTCAGGGCCCCATCTAACATGGCCTTGAACACCTTCAAGGATCCATCAACAACAGCTTCTCGGGGAAAACTCTTCCAGTGTTTCATCCCCTTCATTATAAAAAATTTCTTCCTAATATCTAATCGAAATCTACCCTCTTCTGGTTTAAAACCAAATTGCAGTGATGCTTCCCCGAAGAAACAAGGAAACCCCAGTAGTGCTTTGCTTTTGTTTTCCTGTTTCAGAGGCTGGCTGGGGAAGTTACCAAAAGAAAGCGCAGATAACCTTGCCTGATGCCCTCGGGCTGAGTGCTGCCTCCTGAGGTCCCTGCTGCTGCCCTGGGGCAGCGCACACAGCACTGCAGTCAGGGCCCCTCAGCCGGGATTCAGTCGGGAACGCTGCTTGCTCCGGGGGCTACACCAGAAGCACTGGCTCGGGGCTTCAGCACAGCTCTACAGCGCCAGCTCTGTCGCGATAGAGGGGAAACCCAGACGCTCAATATGAGTGATCAGCAGGAATCTGATTTATTGATTGTACCAGAACTCCTTATATCCTAACAATAATAGGCTCTATGCATATTCGTAACGGCGCATTCTGAGTGGTTCACATCGACTAAGCTGATTCTAAACCCCTCCTTAGACCCCCTTTCGTTGTCAGCAGTTCTGCTTTTTTCCCTGGCCTTCTAACCACAGATGTCTATTGTTTATACTGCCAAAACCTAACCTTGCTGGCTCTGCAAATAAACCCATAGTTCAGCAGTAAGACTCAATGGTGGTTCAGTTACTGAGCAAGATACATGTAATATTCTGTAACTTCAGTTGTTACACAGGATGTGTGGTGCATTGTCTTATGAGACCTTGCTCAGCTAGCTGCAAGGGTCTATGTGCCCGTTCTCACGTAGCCAGCTTCTCAGATCAGTAACCTGCAAAGAATCTGTATATCCTGAATCTATATGTCCCTTTTCACGTAACCAATCTCTCACACAGCTCCTCAGCAGGGAGCAGTGGGAGAAGGGTCTCTGGGGTTTTCATTAGAAGGAGTTGAATTTTGTTTCTTCCAGGTTGCACCTTGGTTGAAAAGCATTCTTTTGGACCCACTTTTCCTGGAGGCTGCTATCCAGGAGAGAGTCTGAAGCCTCAGTGTACTTTGCAAGACAGAATTTTACACTCTGAAGGACTTCAGAGAAGAAGGTGGGAAGCTGATATTCTGTTACTGACTCAGTGAGGCCATGGGCAAGACACTTCATGCCTCTCCATTTTTCTTTGGGGACCAGAAATGCATCCTATGCAAACTCCCACTCAGATGCAAGTGTAACAGCCCCCCAGTCTGAGGGCAACACTGTGCAGAGGGCAAGCAAGTGATCAGAAAGGACCACAGGTGTAGCAACCACTTACTTGCTGCAGCTGCATCCCCGGGGTCAACTGTCTGTGGAGGCAGCTGCAAGGACGTTTCCTTTTCTCTCTCTGTCTTGATCTCTTTCTCCAAAAGCTCCATTGGCATCCGCTCTAAGTTCCTTTGAGCCAACATGCTCAATGCAGCACGGATCTGCATGCAATGGGAATGCATCACAGACTGTAAGCAGAGACACACAAACCAGACACAACATCTCATCAGGAGCACAGGGTCCATAGAGTTCCACAGTCCTTGATGCAGCTCCATGTACATTCCAATGGTTTCTGAAGAATGTCTCCCATCCTCACCTTGGCAATTACACACAGTGAGGTGGAACACTTTATTGCCATAACCTCCCACTGCTCCAAGGTACTGTTTCTCAGCCTATGTCAGGAGGCCCTGCTTGAAGCAAGAAAATCACAGGAGTGCTCCAAGACAGATGAAGAGCCCACGTGACCAGTGAGCAGGCAGTTCCCTTCCTACAGGCCATGGCAGGAGAATAAGAACCATGTGCAATACGCAGCAAGGAGGGGTAATTAGCTGTTGCTTAACACTCATGGCCAGGAATTGCAGCTGTTTCTCACTTCTGGCTTCTGAAGGACTCAGCTGCTCTCTGAAACCATGAGGCCAAAAAGAGGAGTCACGTGAAAACAAGTTGCAGAAACATTGATGTTAACGCGTGGAAAAATTGAGAATGAGAGGGCTGTGAGATACAGCAAGAAAGGTAACCAGGAAAAATCAAAGTCTCCCATTTTATTTTGCAGCCTTGCTGTCATACATGAAATCCCTATTTGTGCTTGGTCTTTGCATATTAAGTGCTTTAAATAATTATTTTTGAGTTAATTATTTTTAAATTGAATGTTACAATTAACCCATCAGCCCAGGTACAAAAATCCAGTTCCATTATCAGTGTTTCCATTTGTTTAAAGTTTATTAATAGAGTTGCACCCTTTCCAGTTAAAATTTTCCCAGTTAAAAATCACAAACTTGCCCCTTTTCAAGGTACAAACCACTGCTACACCATAAGAGTTACCTTCCCTGTGTTTACTGTATACTTTTACAAGTGTTTTGAGGTGTGTTGGATGTATTTTAATACTTTTTGTAGGTGTTTCACTTGCATTTTGATTCCAAGGCCAAACCCCCCACCCAGTCTTAATAGACAGCAGTTATTTTTAGCTACAGAGCCATTACTCTGCAGGCAAGTTCCATGGCAACCTGAATACCTGAATTTTAATGAAGGCATTGCATTACCTTTTCTCTAACTGATACCACCCCCCTTGACAACGATGAGCCATTGGAGGACAGAGATGATCCATCAAAGGGAAAGCACCAATCGCCTTGGACCGAAGGGGCGGGCTGTGGGCGGACTGGGGGGGGGGGGGGGGGACGGAGCAAAAACTATAAAAAGGATGAAGCAAAGAGGTGGGCCCTCTTCTCTCTTCCCCTCTTGCTCTCTGCAGACTAGCTGTGGGAGACATCGGTGCTGGGGCATTCAAAGCCTTACCCCTTTTAAGGGGCTTTTAGTAATTTTTTTAAGTCAACCCAGGACTGCAAGTTTTTTTTCTCTACCTGAGGTCTAGTGCTGTCTCAGCCAGAAGATCTCATATCCCTGCGCTCCTGGGGCATACCATCTACCGAGCCATAGGATCCCAAATTTTTATATTTTTTTTTAATTTCTGTAATTTTTCAATTTTTCTGTTTTCAATAAATTAATCTTTTTAAGAGTTGTCTCATTTCTCACACTTGCTTACACTCAGCATTAGAATCCTTGCTTCTGTGCTTCCCAGGATGCACTTTGCCCACATTCACTGATGTGTAGCTTGCTCTGCCATTCAGAACTGCTCTACAAGGGCCTTTGCACATAAAGAATGCTTCTGGCATGACCTTAGCACCATCTCCAAACCAGTGACCTTGCCACCACTGGAAATAGCCAAGCAATTGCTCTGTAGCTGTCAAATATATGCCCAAGAGAATCCCCATCCCCCAAGAGTGGAAGATGATGATTTTCAGGGACATTTTGGGCCTAGCACTAAACAGTCACTGGCAAGGAAGTCTGCTCATCCCTGTCCTTATCCCTCACCTTTCGAAAGCCATCCTTCAGGGCTTCGGCACTCGTAAGGCCAGCACTGGTGGGGTGATCCGTCTCCTTGGCCTGGCTCAGTGGGAGGCCTGTTAATGGAAGCAAAGGTTCCTGGAAATCTCTGGCACACTTCAAGCCCCCAACAGTGCCCCGCTGGGCAACAGGCAAGACAGCTTCCAGATTGCAGAGCTCTGATAAGACCCAGAGATTGTGTCTGAGAGCAGCAAGGTACATATGCCTAGAACCTCGCCCAATGGATGGGCTACTGCCACAGTGCACTGGCAGCAGACATGGCATTGCTCTGTTGGCCAGCAGAATGAAACCTCCTGCATGATGGAGGCCTCAGCCCTGGATGCTGGAGAGCCGCTGTGTTTGATAGAGAAGGGCAGAGACAGAGCTTGCTCTTGACAGAGATTCTTATCTGCCCTAATTCATGCTGATTTTAGTAAACATCTTCTTCCTGGTTCCTAAAAGAACTCCCAGGTTCTAATGCCCGTAACCATTTAGATCAATATTTTCTTCTCTTTGTGGCAATATTTTAGAGGACATGAAAAGAAAAGCTTAGGATTGCCGGAGTTTTAGCCAAACGTGAATTGTGTTCTTGAAACTGGATAATTTGCTTTCCCCAAGGATTTTCATTCTAAACTGTGTGAGATTGGGTCACTTTCAGGCCAGTCTGACTAAAGGCTGAATTTCCTAATGGAAGTGGAACAATGTAGCTCGTTCTGAAACACTCTCCAACAGAGCCCTTAAAACTCAGAGGATGAATCACTCTTTACATGGCTTCAGAGAGGATAAAATCACATGGCAGCAAAGTAGCAAAAAAGCAATGTCTTAAATCAGGATTTTTTGCCCTGCAAAATGGTCAGCTTAATAATAAAAAAGACTTAGATATGGGCTTTGAGGAAGGAGGGCTATTCTGGATTGGGGACAAGGCCCTGGAAGGTAAGAGCATCTGGGAAGTTGACAGGGAAACTACTGACTCCAGGGTAACCTCCTTGGGACCAGTGCAGTCAGTCCCAAGTGCAAAGTGGAGACACAAAATATAACAGAGGCCACAATGCCAACAGAAAACATCTAAAGCTACAGTATTTCATTGGAGAGATTCCCTGGAAACTTCTAAAGAGCTGCACAGGGAAACATGCTCCTGCCAGCAGCCCCTTGAAGCAGGCTGTTGGCATGAAGGGACACTGGCGCATCAGAACCTCTGCAGAGCAGCCTCCTGGAAGGCTCCACATCATAGGCATTAGCTTCATTAGGACAGCAGGATCACTTCTTTACTGCATGCTTGCATGAAGATCATTTGGGACCTCCTTTTTGTATCTCATGCAGGAAAGGAGCCCTTAGTAATACCCTGCTACTTAAACCCACCCTGGGATGTAGCTCTGTAGTGGTTCCCAATTAAGCAGATTGCCTGCTTTGTCACTGCCAGCCCGGGTGACCCTGTGAGGGACCATATTTCATCCCACACATGTTCTGTCTCCAGGAAAAGCTTGCCTTGGCTTATTAGAGTGGAAAAAAAATAGAAGAGTAATAAAATGGACAATTATACTTGGATACGATCACACTGTCAATGTCAGCCTTGTACCTCATTCTCCCAAGGCTTGTAAGTCATCCTGAAACATATCAATAGAAAAAACTCAGATCCTGTGCTACATCTGAATGAAATTGCTTCAGATCATTAAGAATTCTCCTGTCAGGACCAGGACAAAACCCTTCCCACACGCACTTGTAGCTGTCCTGGATTTCTGCAGCCCTTTGTGGAAACCTGCTCTAGGCAGAGTGTCTGGAGTTGGTTTGGGCCTTTAGGAAAGATGTGTGGAACAGTATGCAGGGCTCTCCTAGGAGAAAAATGCTGGCCGGCGATCATATTTTAGTAGTCCCCTATGATGGTGTAATAAATGGTTAAAAGGTTTTTTTGTTTGAAAAGAAGTTAAAAGTTGCTTGTTAAAAGATTGGGGATATACAGTTAAGGGGTTAATCGTTATTGCGACTCTACAGGTGTAATGTTGCTATGTGCCCGCTAGATGGTGACACCAATGGGGGAAAGTAATGGGTCTATAGAAAAGAGGAAAATGTTCTAGAATGTTCTTAAGATGACTTAATAATTATGATGTAAACATTTTGAGGAATTATTGGTTAGGGGGCAAACCAATCACTCGACGCCCCAGACACTGACGGAACTCAACACCAATGAGGACCCTAGCAACGAGCCATCAGAGGGAGGATCTGAGCTGCACCAATCACAACATCAAGAGAGACTATAAAAACTGCCCGGGGACTCAGCCCCCGGGGGGGCCTTCCTGAGGAACTTGAGTCCGAGGGAACGCCCTCCGCGTCGCACTGTTTGTTTTTTTCAGGGTTGTCAAGTGGGACTTGGGCTTACACTGAGTCTCCGCTCTGGGTTTTCTTTTTAATAAACGAGCAGACTTTTACTCCACCCAAAAAGTCCAAGCCTCCTTTATAACAGCTTTCTGGGCACTCATCCGGGGTAAGCCACGCCCCCTGGGTGGTCCCGGAGAAGGACAGGTTCAGGGAAGACTCATCCACCAGAAATTTTTTTTTTTCTGCCGCCTGGACTTCGGATTTCTTCATGACCGTCGGGAGGACTGTTGGCTGTCCCGAGAGAAGATCAGGGGCCTGACAACCCGGAGGATTCCCCTCCGAGGAGTGGGGCTCGCAGATAAGGTCAGTACTGCAAGTGGGGTGAGGCATTAGGGGGTACGAGTGTGCGTGAAGTGGCGACTGAGTGAGACGGGGGCTGCGTAGAGCGGACTCCTGAAGCGAGTGAGGACCTCCGAGTACCGTGGTTCCGGTTCTCCGCGAGGATCCCTGCCGGGAAAGGAGGGAAGCGAGTGAAGAACGTGTGAGTGTTGTACCCCTAGGGACCCTTAAAGGTGGGAGACGGGGGAGTACCCTCCTTCTAGGCGCCCCGTACCCGTGAAGGCTCCAACTAGAGGTGGTCATTGCCAGATCGGGGGTGGAATCGCTAGGAGTCCCAGACGGGAAAGTAGCGATTCCATCAGCCAAGATCACCTGGGAGGAGGGGGTTCCTTAGGGCAGACCCCGGAGAGTCTGTGCCTAGGGAACTAGGACCCTTGTGGGCTGGAAGAAAGACTCCTAACCGGAGATTTTCAGAGTAAGGGGAACCACCGGTTAGGAGATTGCCTCCTTTCGGGCAGGGGAGGAGGGGAAGGTGCCCAGCACAAGGGGAATTAGGACCCCCGAGCTAGGAACCCCAAGTGAGGTTCGTAGCGGGGGGGGAGTTTCTCACGGCGCCTCAAGCTGGGATTCGTTGAGGGAGTGAGAAAAATTCCTCGCAGCATGGTGACAAGGAGAGGCCACTGGTTGTGAGAAGCTCCTTCACTCAATAGGAGCGAGAGGGGGTGTTAGAACCTGCCAGGATAGGGATACGTTTTATTCTTATTTTATATATATGTCTAAGTGATTTTATCTTTTAATTTGGAATCCAAGACTACTTGGGTGTATTCTGTTAGTAGTGTTTGTTTTATCTAAATACTTATTTTATAACTTCTTATCAGTGATATATATATGAATTTTTTTTAGGGGGCGGAGAGATTGATTTGATCGCGTGATTGCGGGAGGCTTAATAGGCGAGGTCCTGAGGTGAGGTTTATCCAATAGTTCTTAGGTCGTCTATTAAGGAGAGAGTGTATGAATGTAGAATATTTAGTTTGTGTAGGTGCTTTTATTTGTTTTGGAGTGTATTATACGTGGATAGGTTTGTGTATTTGTGTAAGACTGAGCTTGCTAGTATGGTGTTGGGATTTTATGTATTTCTTTAAATATAAGAAGGTTTTAAATCGCAGAGTTGTTGTTTACTTCACTGGAGCGGTCAGGGCTTGGTGAAAGGCTGTGAAAGGTGTCTTACAGCTAACGAGCGCCATTTTACGATAAAAGAAATTGTTCTGATTATTCTTTGGTGGCATTTTCTGTTGGCAATTTATGTTTTAAGTTAGAACTCAAGACTACTTGAGTGTATTCTGTTGGTCCTTTTTTTGTTATTCAGAAGATTTTTTTAGGTGCATATTAATTAAGTTAAAAGAGCCTTATAAATTATTTTAATTGCGTGGTTGCTGCGGTGAGCCTGACAGGTGAGGTTCTGGGGTGAGGAGGGTCCAATAGTCCCCAGACTGCCTACCAGGCAAAGAGGAGAGGTGTCTAGTGGAGTCTGGCGAACGCCATTTTACTTTTTGAGAAATTTTCGGTGTCTCGGCCATTTTAAGATCTAGGCTGCAGAGGAGGGGTGTTCAGTGGCGTCTGGCAGGCGCCATCTTAATTTTTGAGAGAACTCCCCGGAGGAGGGAGGGTCCCCCCCGCTCCGGCGAGGGGTGGAGTCTGTAATTGGGTCCTAGACGGGCTGGAAGAGCCTGATAGGGTTCATCCAGTTTCCAGCTGGGTCGCCATATTAATTGTAGTTTCTGAGGTCTCCGGTCGGATTTCCCACGGTCGGTAGATTTTCCCACGGGCAGTTGTAATTACAGTCATTGCTTTTAAGAACCTCCTCTGTTGACTGTTATTTTTTTTTTGTGACCTTCATTCCTTTTACCAAAACCCCATCTGTTCTCTCATAGCTCTGCCTGGTTTCTTAGAATTTGTGGTAGCTCATCTTAGTTTTGTGAATTCATTTAGATATTAGTAGATTTGTGTGTTGTGTATTAATTTAGATTTAAACTAATTCTTTTTTTTAATTTAAAAAAAACCCTCCTCTGTTGATACTTAGGTACACTCTATAAATATTATCAAAAATCATGGGCCAGTGCATGGGAAAGAACAAAAAGATAAAGAAGGACAAAACTAACTTAAAAGATATTCCTCCTGAAAGCCCATTGGGAGAAGTGCTCGAAAACTGGGATTTGGATAAAAATTTAAAGAAGTTGGACAGAATTAAAATGATTAATTATAGCGTTGAAATTTGGTCAAAGGAAGTGATTCAGGAAGGGCCTGTTTATTGTCCCTGGTACGGATCCAAAGAAAAGTGGATGTGCAGGGCCTTAAACAGACATGTTAACTTAAAAGAGACCCAAAATGAGGAAGAGATATTATATGCAGCCTGCTGGCTTGAAAATGAGATCCGGGATAAGAAAGTAAGAGTGTACAAAGTATTAAAAGAGAAGGAAACAGATGAGAAAGAAACACAGGAAGCAGGAGAGAAAAGTAGTTCAAAAAGATGGGACCCTCTTGACTGTCTTCCACCCCTTTCTCCACCCACTCTACCTGTGGCTCACCCTCCTACTCCTCTGGTGCTTCCCCCTGCTCAGCCAGTGTCTCTCCCACCCCCTCCACTACCTGCTCCACACGTCTCAATCCCCTCTGCTGCACCCTATTCCATCACCCCAGACCCCATCTGCTCCATCTGCTTCCCCAACCCCTGAGCCAATTTCTCCTGTACCCCAGCTAAGTATTCTTAATGTCCCAGCCATACCACAGAACCTGCCTACACCTCTTCTTGTCCCTCCTACATCTCAAACTACACCCTTTAGTTTCTCCTCGATACATAATGTCCCTGCTGAAGGGAGTACAGTGCAAAGTTGCAGCTGCGGGGGGGTGGGGGGGGGGGGGAGGGGAAGGAATCAGAGATGAAGAAGGGCCTAGATGAGATGGTAAAACACCATGGTTACAATACTAGGCTTCAAAACCAGAAGGGTGTGCCTCAAAGAGAGACAGTGGCCCGATTATTCCCCTTGAGAGAAGTGCCCATGGGAGGTGCTAGAGGAGGAACTGGGTTTGTTAATGCACCGCTGACAGCTTCTGAGGTGAGGAATTTTAAGAAAGAGTTAAAAAGTTTGCTGGAGGATCCACTAGGTATATCTAATCAAGTTGACCAGTTCTTGGGTCCTAGCATTTACACATGGGAAGAGTTGAATTCTATCATGGGTATACTCTTTTCCCCAGAAGAAATCCAACTAATCAGGGCAGCTGGCATGCGGATCTGGGAGCGAGAATGGACTTTGGGGGGAGGAGAAAATGCCGCATGTGCAACCAGACTGGGACCCAAATGATGAGCTAGGAAGGAGAAATATGAGAGATTATAGGGCACTCATAGTAAAAGGTGTACAAGTGGCTGTGCCCAGGACAAACAATGCCAGGCTGGCTTTTGATAGCCAGCGGGAAAAGGATGAGACCCCGAGTGCTTGGTTGGAAAGGTTAAAAAGGAATTTTCAGTTATATTCTAGTGTGGATCCAGATAGCCCAGAAGGGCAAGTATTAGTGAAGATCCAGTTTGTCACCAAGGCGTGGACAGATATTAGAAGGAAATTAGAGAAGATGGATGACTGGCAGGAAAAGAGTTTGAATGAATTGTTGAGGGAGGCGCAGAAGGTATACTTGAGAAGAGAGGAGGAGAAGACAAAAACTAAGGCGAAGATCATGGTAGCAATAGCTAGAGAAAGCACTGGGTTTGGAAGGGGAGATTCCAAAGGAGATGGGGAGGAGAAGGAAAAGATGTACAGGCAGAGAAAACAGAACTGGGACAAAATCATATGCTATTATTGTGGTGAAGAGGGACACACAAAGAGAAACTGCAAAAGAAGAAGTCTGGATGAAGCAATTGCAAGAGAACAGGATACATTGGAAAAGATTCTAAAGGAAAATGATTAGGGGTGTCAGGGGCTCTTTGCTCTGGGCGAAGGTTTTGAAAATCACACAGAGCCCTTGGTAAATCTAGAAGTTGGCCCCCAGAGCGAAGAATATGAGTTTCTTGTTGATACTGGAGCAGACAGATCATATATATCAAAACTTCCAGAGGGTTGTAAGTGATAGAAAATGTAAGGTTAAGGGAGCTAAGAATGACCCATTTGATGTGGCCATGATTGAACAAGTACGAGTAAAAGGTAATTCCCGAGAAAGTTGTGTAGATTTATTATACATGCCAAAATTGGGATGCAATTTACTAGGCCGGGACCTGCAATTACAGCTGGGGATAGGGGTAGTCCCTGAGGAAGGCAGAATGGTGGCTAAAATAATGGTGCTAACAGAAGATGAGGAGGAGACTATTAACCCTGAAGTGTGGGCAGAAGGAGGAGGGCATGGATTGCTAGACATCCCACCCATTGAAATAAAGATGAAGCCGAATATACCACCCATAAGGGTTAAACAATACCATATATCAGCTGAAGGAAAACAGGGATTGGCCCCTGTAATTAAGGAATTAATTTTAGGTGGTATACTTGAGCCATGCATGTCCCCCCACAACACCCCAATTTTGCCAGTTAAGAAGCCAGACGGGACCTACCGCCTGGTACAAGACTTGAGGGAGGTGAACAAACAAACCATGGCACATTATCCAGTTGTCACTAACCCATATACCTTATTAAATAAAATATCATCACGACATGCACGGTTCAGTGTAATCGATCTGAAAGATGCCTTTTGGGCGTGCCCACTTGAAAAAGAGAGCAGAGGGTGGTTTGCCTTTGAATGGCATGATGAGACTACAGGGAGGAAACAACAACTACAACGGACTTGACTACCTCAGGGATTCACAGAATCCCCAAATTTATTTGGTCAGGCTTTGGAAGAACTGATGCGAGAATTTTTACCAATTGGACAAGTACAGATATTACAGTATGTGGATGACTTGTTGGTCTCAGGGGAACAAAAAGAAGAGGTCCAGGAAACGACAATTAAATTACTAAATTTTCTAGCAGAAAAGGGTTTGAAAGTATCAAAAAGGAAGTTGCAACTTGGAGAATCAGAGGTGAAGTATTTGGATCATTTAATTGGGCATGGCTACAAGAAACTAGACTCAAGTAGAATATAAGGAATATTGTCATTGCCAGCACCAAAACCAAAAACTGATGTGAGAAAATTGTTAGGGTTGATTGGGTACTGTAAATTATGGATAGAGGGACATACCAAACTAGTAAAATTCTTGTATGACAAATTAGTAGAGCAAGAACCCTTAACCTGGGATGAGAAAGATAATAACAGGTTGGAAGAACTGAAAGAGAAACTGATAACTGCTCCAGTGTTGAGTTTGCCTGATTTAGACAGGTTATTTGAATTACTTGTGAATGTTGAAGAAGGAGTGGCTTATGGAGTGCTTGAACAGGAGTGGTGTGTGGAGTAAAACAACCTATTGCTTATGTGTCAAAGTTATTAGACCCAGTGATAAGGGGATGGCCAACCTGTCTCCAGGCTGTTGCGGCCACAGTAACTCTGGTGGAGGAGGGATATAAGTTAACTTTTGGTAACAAGATTAGAGTGTACACTCCACATGATTTGAAAACCTGTCATAGGTTAGCAAGCACAGTCCCGGAAGGGAAGTCCTTGCTAAGGGGTGCTTACAGTTTCCTCTGGGAACTGATAGAACCTATCAGCTGGCCAGTTTGAATATGGACAATTCTCTAAGCCACTTAAAGTTGTGACCACCTCTGTGATCCACATTTAAGAATGGGCAAACTCCCCCTCCAAGCTCTCTCTCGTTTCCGGCGCTGGCACAGGTGGCTGCGGGCCCCGTGTGGGGGCCAGCGGGCCCGGCCAGGCCCTGCTTGGGCCAGGCCTGGCTGGGCCACGGCCATCCTGGAGCCATGGACCTGTTCCAGCCGTGGAACCCCCCCTACTGCCTTGCCGTGGGCAGCTGGAGCGGCTCGGCTCTCCCCCCTCTCCACTGCGATAAGAAAAATTCAACATTCCAGCTGCAAAGCTGCAAGGCCGAGGTGAGATTAACCCTTTTACTGCTGTGAAGAGCTGAAACCTGAGGGAAGAGAGAGAAGAGATGCTTAAAGCTGAAATTCTGTTGTGAAGCTATGATATATCAGAGTATCCTGTTGTAATTTCATGAAGATATGGGGGGTGGAGTGTTCAACTCGTAAGCAAAAGCACCTGCACTGAGATAGGCAGATGCTGACGCAGCTGTAATTTCATGAGAAGTTTGGACAGGGAGAGATGAACCAGATGAGGACTTTTGCTCCAAATGGGAAAGGAGAAAACCTCAGTCCCTAGAGATGCTCCCAGAGATAGTTCTAAAGATGAAGATGATGAAGACCCTTTGCTCCCAGGGAAGGAGAAGGGCCTCTGTTTTTGTTTCTGAACGGCTCAACCTTAAAATTGTACCCCAAAAAACTTCAAGAGTGGACCCTCGAAAGCAGTTGCGGGAAAAGCTGCAAGTCGGGGGAAAGGACTCACACGCAGGCAGAGAGACTCCTCTTCCTAAATGGACTGAACAATATTTGGAAGTGGGCGGCTGTCTCGTTGTGATAATGTTTTCCTAGCATGAGCAAGAAGAGACTTCTCTTTCTAAACGGACTGAACAAGGTTATTATGGAAGTGGTAAACAGACTGAACATCTTAAGGTTTGTTTTTTTACATTGTCAGTGGGAGAAGGGAGGAAGGTGGGGGGAGGAGGAGAGTTCTGAAGGTGGTATAATTTTTTTTTCCTCTTTTAGGTCTGTTAATAAACTTCTTTATATTCTTTCAAGTTTGGTGCCTGCTTTGCATTTCTCCTAATTCTTTTCTCACAGCAGACAAACAGTAATGAGTATTTTGGACCAAACCACTACAAAACCATATCAAGTAAAAAAGCTAGCCAATGGATCTCTGACAGCAGGCTTTTAAAATATGAATTGATTCTGAATAATATGGAAAATTTAGAGTTAACCACAACCAGAGCAATGAACCCTGCCCAATTTTTATATGGAGAACCAGACAGGGGACTTGAGCATATCTGCATCAAAACCATTGACTTTCAAATGAAAGTCAGGGAGCACCTGACTTATTGGAACACCCCTTACCAGAAGGAGAGATCCTTTTTGTGGACGGTTCTTCCAGAGTAATAGAAGGAAAACGAGTTTCGGGGTATGCAGTGATAAATGGAAAAGACATGAATATTATAGAAAAAGGAAATGTTTCAAGACAATGGTCGGCACAGTGCTGTGAACTCTATGCTTTATTATGAGGACTACTGTGGCTTAGTTATCAAAAAGGAACTATTTCTACTGACTCAAAATATGCATATGGAGTGGTACACGCTTTTGGTAAAATCTGGACAGAGAGAGGATTTGTAAATTCAAAAGGAAAAACGTTAGTGCATGAGAATTTAATAAAAGAGGTACTTGAAGCTTTAAGAGACCCAGTGGAGATAGCCGTAGTGCATGTAAGAGGACATCAAAGAGGAGACTCCCTGGAGATGAAAGGAAATAATTTGGCCAACCAGATAGCAAAGAAAGCAGCCTTAGGAGATGAAGGAACCATCCTACATATAGCAAGTTTAGAAGACAAGGGCAAAGATGGAGACATCCCACATGTTAGAGAGAAAGAGCTAGAAGAATTCCAGAAGCATGGGGCAATCAAAAATGAGAAGGGTGAGTGGAGGATGCCAGATGGGAGACAAGTATTGAACAAGGCCCTAGCTAGAAAAGTGTTAGAAGAGTTACACTCCTCAACACACTGGGGAACGCAAGCATTGTGTGACCACTTTCTGAGGACATATGTGTGTGTTGGAATTTTTTACAATTGCAAAAGTGATAACACGGGACTGTATAACTTGTCAGTGAGTGAATAGAAAAGTGATGCGGAAAATGCCTCTTGGGGGAAGGGAATTAGCAAGAAGACCCTTTCAGAGTATTCAAGTTGATTTCACTGAGTTGCCCCAGGTGCAAAGATTTAAATATCTGCTAGTCATAGTCAACCACCTAACCCATTGGGTAGAGGCTCATCCTACAACAAGAACAACAGCTGAAGTAGTTGGGAAGATCCTGTTAGAGCAGATAATACCTCGGTATGGTATAATGCACACTATAGACTCAGATAGAGGTCCTAATTTTACAGCCCAAGTGTTACAACTGCTAGCTGAGGCCCTAAACATCACATGGAAATTACATACTCCATGACGACCACAAAGCTCTGGAAGGGTGGAAAGAGTAAATCAAACACTGAAAGTAGCCCTTACAAAGTTAGTAGAAGAGACTAAAATGAACTGGGTAAAATGTCTTCCCCTGGCCCTAATGAGGATCCAAACAAAACCTAGAGCAGACATAGGGGTTTCACCCTATGAAATGATGTTTGGACTACCTTTTCTCACTACTCCGGGCTATCTTGGAACTTATGAAAAGGGAGAACAGAGTGTGAGGAAATACGTACAAACTGTTGCAAAGACTCTCAAAGAACTGAGAGAAAAGGGGTATCTTCCCCAAACTATGCCCATTGATTTCGATATTCATAAATTCCAGCCTGGCGATTGGGTATTAATTAAAACTTGGAAAGATCAGCCATTGACCCCGAAATGGGAAGGCCCTTTTCAAATTTTGCTGACCACAGCAACAGCAATAAGAACTCAAGAAAAAGGATGGACTCATGTCTCCAGGGTGAAAGGACCTGTACAAACCCCAACTGAGTGGACAGTACTTAACTCGACCATCACCAAGCTGACACTAAAGAAGAAGCCATGAAAGGACAGACAAAGATGGAGTTTTTAAGATGATTTATACTTCATTAACTGTTTTAGCGATATAAGTTTTAAGAATTAGAAATTGTTTATTGCATGATTAATACTTGTTAATGTTTAAAGTTTAAAATAGTTATTTATTGAAGAATTTAAAAGAACTTTTTTTTAAATTTGTTTGATGCATCTCATTACAGATCCAAAGAACCCTGAAGGAATAGAGCATCCTCCCACACACCTAGCAATCAGACCCTAAAAGGAAAGAAAATAAGTTGACACAAAAGGGAGATTGTCACCGCAACAAGAGGGTAACAGTAAAATGTTACTACCCTTGTATGCGGGAGACTCTCTGACGGACATCCTAAGAACCCATTCGAATCCAAGCCCTAATTGTGCCAACTTTTAAAGCTGCAAACTTGCATAGAGGATGGCCGAACCTATTGGCTTTTTGAGAATGTAGGGACTTTTAAACAGAAATTGCTGAGAGAATGCCCTATGAAAGAGAAATGGATCTGCTCTGAGAAAGACCCGGTAAAGCAAAAAGAAAAAGCAGGAAAATGGGAGCCAGACTTGATTAGAGAAAAGGAGATAAAAGGGGTAATTAAGAAGGGACCTGAGATCAGAATGATGGAAGGAAAGAACTTGTTCCTAGATCTAGTTGAGAAAATAAGTCATGAATGGAATATAACTGATTGCTGGATTTGTGGAGATAACCCGGATGGCAGAGGTTTGGCCTTGGGAGGGGATTGCTTTGACCCCACAGGAGACCCTAAAGATAATGGAGAAGGAATCATCAGGACCAGATGAGAGGGAGGAAGAAGAAACTTGGAGCTCGAGGTCAGGAGTCATCGGAGAAGAATGTCTGTGGAGGAGAGGTCCTAAATACATAGCGTATGTGGGTGAGCTTCCCTGTATGAATGTATTACCAGGGAACCCAACCCCTTCCAAGATGAACCAAAAATCTCAAAATTTTGGAGTAAGATTGGCATAAACAATGTAAAATTTCATAATTATTGGCGAGCACCAAAAGGACTCTTCTGGTTATGTGGGAAAATGGCCTATGTTATGCTCCAAAAAGACTGGGCTAGAAGCTGTACCCTAGGCATAATTAGACCCTCCTTTTTCCTACTTCCAAGAATTGAGGGACAAAGTCTTGGGGTTCCTCTGTATGATGAGTTGGCACGGAGAAAAAGGGACATCCAGATAGGGGGAACCCAGAAGTGGGGGGAGGACGAGTGGCCACCTGAGCGGATCATAGCTACCTATGGTCCTGCAACTTGGGCCCAGGACGGATCATGGGGGTACAGGACTCCAATATAACTACTAACATCAGAAAATTGGCCCATGTTCCTGTACAAAGGTGGACCCCGCTGTTTAAGTCTAACTGGTGGGACAGCCTACTAACCGGAGAGTGGTGGAAGAAGGCATTGATAATTGTTGGACTCTCGTTTGCTGGTTTCATATTCCTGCCGTGTTTAATCCCCTGTTTCGTTAGACTTATAACTTCTGTTGTGCAGAATATGCCCCTCATTCAGGAATTACAGACACAAAACCGGGAGAAAATTGCAAGAATTAGAGTGCTGCAAGCGGATGAACTGGAAGAGGATCAAGAAGGAAAGAAAGCCCCTGAAGAGGCGAAAGAGATTTATAAGAAATACCAAAGGCTGCAAAAGATTTATAAGAATTATGAGGACACTGCCTAATGAAAAACTGTTAAACTGTGAGATGGTTGATGCGGGCAAAGGCCCGATCAAAGTTTTAGAGGTGGGAGTTGTAATAAATGGTTAAAAGGTTTTTTTTGTTGAGAAGAAGTTCAAAAGTTGCTTATTAAAAGATTGGGGATATACAGTTAAGGAGTTAATCGTTATTGCAACTCTACAGGTGTAATGTTGCTATGTGCCCGCTAGATGGTGACACCAATGGGGGAAAGTAATGGGTCTATAGAAAAGAGGAAAATGTTCTAGAATGTTCTTAAGATGACTTAATAATTATGATGTAAACATTTTGAGGAATTATTGGTTAGGGGGCAAACCAATCACTCGATGCCCCAGAGACTGACGGAACTGAACACCAATGAGGACCCTAGCAACGAGGGAGGATCTGAGCTGCACCAATCACAACATCAAGAGAGACTATAAAAACTGCCCCGGGACTCAGCCCCCGGGGGGGCCTTCCTGAGGAACTTGAGTCCGAGGGAATGCCCTCCGCGTTGCACTGTTTGTTTTTTTCTGGGTTGTCAAGTGGGACTTGGGCTTACTTCGAGTCTCTGCTCTGGGTTTTCTTTTTAATAAACGAGCAGACTTTTACTCCACCCAAAAAGTCCAAGCCTCGTTTATAACAAGAGGGTCTGTGGTGCTTCCTTGCTCACAGGGAGCCGCAGGAAGTAAAAATAGTAATAAACTAGTAAAAAACTAGTAAAAATAGTCATAACCCCATATTAATTGGAAGGAAAACCTGAGGAATTGGCAGCTAGCCCCTCAGAAACATGAGGAGCAAAAGCCAGTCTTCTACCTGAGAGCTGCCTGGGCAGGGGCAATTCTTCCGATTGCATCAGCGTGGCCGTGGCTAGAAAGGGCAGCGAGGAGAGGAATTCAGCTTCTCCTGGCAGCCCCGAAATCCCAGCTCTCACTTGCGTGCACCGGGGATTCTGCTCCAGACTCTGAACTTGCGCAGCTGCTCCTTGGGTGCTGTTTGCCCCCAGGCACAGCGGTGGGTGCTGCAGCAGCTGTCCCGCACACAGGGCTCTGGAGCCTCCCCGAGGCTGCCAAGGACTGGAAGAGGACACGTGCCCGGGATCTGGTGCAGCACCGCGGGGTTGTGGGGGATGCTTTGATCTCTTGGGGGGGGGAGCAGGGCAAATGGAATCAAGATGAGACAGGGATCAACCAGCGCCATGCCAGGCAGCGTTTTCTCCTACCGGGGCTCCTCTGAGTTTAGCGAGCTAATGAGGCCTGCGGAGCAAACGAGACCCGGGAGCGAGGAGGGAAGGGCTGGCTGGGAAGGAGTCAGATAAAGCCCTCGCAGGCATTTCTCTTTCCGAGGGGCTCCTGGGGAGACAAAGGAGACAAGAAGGATGTCCCATCTCGTGACACTCCCTTTTTTCCTTCAGTAGCTGTACCGCAATCACTGCTTACGAGAGTTTACGTGATCCCTTTGATGCCAGGGAGCACAAAGAACTTGGAACCTTGCTGGAGTCCAGCCCTGCCTGCCTATCTTGGAGCAGCGGGGAAAGATGAAGAAGTATTTGGGTGGGGGTTGAGCTGAAACGGCATTTTGCCACTTTTGCAGCGGGGCGACCACTGCATCCCTGCAAACCGCTCCCCTTTCCAAGGCACACGCGGGCCTGGCTGGCAGCTCCGGCTTCTCGAAGGGGCTGCTGCTGTTGGCAACAGGAGCTGTTGTTGACATTTTTGCGTTGCTTAACCCCCCCTGCCAAAGGCCACCAAGTGGCTGAGGAAGGACCCAAAAAGATTACCCTGGAGGAAGGGGCCAAAAGCTTGGAAAAGGATGAAAGAAACGCTCCGATGACAACGACGAGAACAAGATTTATTTTTTCAGCAAATTAACACCCGCTGCCCTCCAGCCCTCCCAGATTCACAGGCCGAGCGGTGCTGCTTCCGTGCCTGAGGTGCTGGCACCCTGGGGAGAGAAACCAGAAAGCCGCGGTCAGTCGGACAGGGCTCCTGTCCCCCCTGTCCCAGCATGGCCTGTGCCCGGGCCAGGCTGCTGGCTGTGCCAATTCTCTGTTTCTAGAGGAGAGCAGCATGGCAGGCCATGTTCCACCTCCTCCACTGAAACACGGCAGAGCAGTCTCCTCAGCAGCTGCAAGAACGGGATGCTCGTGTGCCCGCTGCCGTCTGCCGGGAGCCCTTCTGCCACCCGTTGCTGTGACGCCGGGTACCCACCTCTGGAGACCTGCTGCCAGGAGAGGAGCCGATCCCGCACGAGGTCCTCGTCCGTCTTGAAGGCGATGGCCCCGCAGACCGCGGCCCCCCGGGGTAGCGCCGGCACCGGACACACTCCACAGAGGGTGCCAGCGCTTCCCCATGCTGTCCGGGCACCGGGTGCAATCTTCCTGGAAAAAGCAAAGAACAATTGCATGAAAGTCAATTCAAAACAAGACCTGGAAGCAAGAAAAAGCGTCAAAGGTTATCACTGTATTGCGGGCCTGGGGAGTGTCTGAGCACTCCATGCAAGCATTAAGGCTCTCCACAGCTGGGGAAAAACCCCACCTTTCCCATGCATAAGCCCACCCCTTCCTCAAGGGCCCACAAAACAGACCAGCTGGGGCACACCTTCGGAACCCGCCCCCCTCTGCTGCCTCCCTACGGATGGATGCTTTTGCCAGGCTGGCTCCCCCCGCCCCAACCCGGGCCAGGCTGGGTGGCAGAAGCTGTCAGCAAGGCCGGGCGCTGGCTCCCCCTGCACAGCATCCGTCCCCTGTCCCGCCAAAAAGCAATTTGGCGGCCGGAGGAAAAATTAATATTCCCCAGCGCCGCCAAGCGGGGAAGCGCCGGCGCCTGGCCCGGCCGAGCCCTGCCACGCCTGGAACCACGAGCATCCCCCCACCCCTCCGCCGGCTGTGGACTCATCTTGATTTTGTCGGGGCTCAGAGCTTGTCCTCCAGGAAGGGGCCGCAACCAAAGCCAACCGGCTTTGCCCCGCCAGCGGCCAGCTCGAGGATGGTGTTGTCCGGCTCCAGGTCGTGCTCCAGAAGAACACCCTGGCGGTGCCTCGGCTTGCGGGGACATCACGATGCCATTGAGCTGCAGGGGGATGTTTCCCCTTTTCCAGTCTGTGGCAACTTCACCGCACTGCCACGACTTCTCCAATAGGATGGGGAGCACTGAGCCACTTCCTCCACAAGTCGCTGAGGACCAGCGGAAGCATCTCCTCGGCTGTGCTCTCTCCTCCGTGCCACGGCCGCAGGGAAATGCTCTGCCCCGAGCGCCCCGAGATGTGTGCAGCTGGTGCTTGCTGGGCTCCTGGATCCTACTGTGCAGAGGGATGGAGCTCTGCTGTCTCCTGGGCCAGGTGACGGTCCTGCAGCCAAGAATGCTCAAACAGGTCTTCCAAGGACGGCCTGTGCGCAGGGTCCATGGATAAACACCACCGGATGAGGTGCTGGCACTCTGGGGAGAGAAACCGGAAACCGGTGCTCAGCGGGACAAGGCTCCTGCCCCTGCTCTCCCAGATTCCACGGTGCCCAGGCCACACTAGGAGCGCTCGGAAGCTGCACCCCAACCTTCCCGTCGATCCTCCCTTTCAGACGAGAGCAGCCCAGAGGCACACGTGCCACCTCCTCCAGCTAACCCCCGGAGATCAACCTGCTCCCTAGCTGCAAGAGCAGGACACCTGCGTGCCACCTGCCCTCTGCCAACCCCGTCCTTCCCTCACCCCGCCCCGTGCCCTGAAGGCGCATCCCCACCTTGAGACAGCTGGGGCGGGAAGAAGAGCTGGCCCCGGATGATGTCCTCATCCGTGCTGAAAGGCAGGTGCCCACAGACCAGCTCATAGAGCAGGATGCCCAGGGACCAGATGGTGGCTGGCTGGCCATGGTAGCAGCCAAAGAGGATCCACTCCGGCGGGCTGTACCCCAGCGTGCCTACGGGACACGGGCGCAGCTCATCAGGCCCTGATGAGTGCTGCTCCCTCCCAGCCAGCTCCCGTTCCACAACACGCAGCCCCTGCCCCGCCGGAAAGCAACTTGGCTGCAGCCGGCTGCAGAAGGATTCCCCCTCGCTCCCTCCCTCTTCCCCCTCTGCCAGCAAAGGGGGGAATCTCTGCTGCCCGGCTGGGCCCCGCCTTTGGGCTCACCTGACATTCGGGTGTAGAAGGTGTCCTGGAGGACCGTGCCGCACCCAAAGTCGATGAGCTTTGCCTCGCCGGTGGCCAGGTCGACGAGGCCGTTCTCGGCCTTGATGTGGCGGTGCAGGACGCCGCGGCTGGTGCAGTGCCGCACGGCCTCCAGCACCTGGCGGAACAGCCCCCGCGCCACGGGCTCCGTCAGGAACGCCCGCTCCTCCAGGAAGTACCAGAGGTCCTGACAGCGCTCCGGACGCTCCATGACCAGCGCGAAGCCGTCGGGCAGCTCGAACCAGTCCAGGAGCCGCACCACGCCGCGGAAGCCAGGGCGCGACACCATCCAGAGCAGCGCCAGCTCCAGGGGCACAAGGGCGCCGCTGTGCTGCGGGGGGGACCACGATGCCGTCAGCGGGGCCGATGCTGCACCGAGCCCTCGGCACCCCGGCCCGGGCCCACCGCCGCTCGCCACTGCCCGGCCCGGGACGCTCCGCGGCCCCCGCTCACTCCACGCTCGCTCCCCTCGCAGCGTCCCGGCTCCCACCCGCCCGGGCCTCGCCCCAGCCCTGCCCGCCACGCCCTGCCGGCTTTCACTCCCCAGCCGCGCCCACTCCGGGAAGCGATCGCGGGACACTCGCTTGATGGCCACCTGCAAGTGGGGAGAGAAACCGGAAACAACGCCCATATTTAATGTGACTCCTGCTGGGAAATCATCGAATCACAGATTGATTTAGATTGGAAAGGACCCGAAAGGTTTTCTACTTCCGAAGCCCTGGCTGTGGGCAGGGACATCTTCCACTAGACGGGGTTGCTCAGGGCTCCATCCGACCTGGCCTTGAACGCTTCCAGGCTTGGGGCATCCACAGCTTCTCTGGGTAACTTGTTCCCAGTACCTCAGCAGCCTCACAGTAAAGAATTTCTTCCTAGAAACTTGCAAAAGAGAGTAGAACTATTTCTGTAAATACAACAGCAACAAAAGGAGGGTTGAGGAGAATCTCTGCCTTTTACTGGATGTGGGGGGAAACATAGAACAAAGCCTGAGGAAAAGCCTGAAGTACTTAATGCACTCTTCCTTCCCTGGGTGAAGACTGTCCGGAGGGGCGGGCCCAGGGAGTGGTGGAATTAAATGGAATTAAATGCAGTTGGTGGCTGGTCACAAGTGGTGTTTCCCAGGGCTCAGCACTGGGGCCAGTCGTGTTTCATAGCTTTATCAATGATCTGGAGGAGAGGATCAAGGGCATCTCAGCCAGTTTGCAGACGACGCCAAGCTGGGTGGGAGTGTTGATCTGCTGGAGGGTAGGAAGTGTCTACAGAGAGATCTGGCCAGGCTGGATCATGGGCTGAGGTCAGTGGTATGAGGTTCAACAAGGTGAAGTGTCCCATCCTGCACTTGGGCCACAACAACCCCACGGAAGGCTACAGGCCAGGGGCAGAGTGGCTGGAAAGCTGCCCAGCAGAGAAGGACCTGAGGGTGCTGCTTGGCAGTGGCTGAACGTGAGCCAGCGTGTGCCCAGGTGGCCGAGAAGGCCAATGGCATCCCATCCTGGGATATGATTTAGTGGTGGCCTTGGCAGTGTTAGCGGTCTCAGGTTATTGGGGGAACTCTGTGAGCTTAAAGGTCTTTCCCAATGGAAACAGTTCTGTGATTCTAAACCTCCATTCCTTGTTTTGAAGGATGCAGTCCCAAACAGACCCGCATTTGTGTTTTTAAGGAATTTAGCATCTACCTTTCCATGCAAGTAAGAGGAATCAGGCTTGAAATGCTCTCGAAACACTTTTATTCCTTCATCTTAAGCTGTGTGTTTGAATTGAGGAGATTTTGTACAGAAAGGTTGGACCAGAAGATAAATGCAGGCAATTTAGCTGCAATGGCACTTGTTTCACCTGCTTTTCTGCTTCCTTTCCCCATGGGGGGCAGATTTGGGAGTATTTGTCTTGTGCTTTGAGTTCTGGCCCAGACTTGCTCATGGATGTGCTGTAAAATCTTATCTACCCCTTTCTACTGACAAAATCTTGCAGACTGGTGGGAATTGCTAGAGACAAGGCTTATAAAGCAGTCCCCAGTATGATTAGCCCAGTGTCCCTGCTTAAATCCAGGCCTGCTTGTATTAAAAAGGAGCAAACTCTTCTAACCACCCCGCCTTTTATTTGTAGCTCTTGGGGCAAGTCCTGCATGCCATTCCAACTCTTTGTTATCAAATGTGTGAAGTGATGTTGCTGCTGTAGCAGCAGCCTGAGTTCAGTGGGAACAACTCCAAAGCACTGTCCTGGGTCCCACTGCAGTGGGCAAGGTCAGAGACTTGCCTCTGCTGCCATGGGCATCCTGCCATGGGGAGAGCAGCTGCTGGGGCTTCCCCCATTCTGCTGACAGCAGTCTGCCTCCAACATGTGGACTGTATGGCCGTGATTTTGACAGCATGTGGAAAATGCATCGTTTGAACATTTTTTATGTTGCTCTAACATGACCTGACTCGAGCAGTTTGGTAGGCAGGACGCCCTGTGGGCAGGGCCATGGCAGGGATGGGTGGCTGTCACTTGCACTGGCAGTGTTATTTTTCCATGCAGGCTCCTGATGCTGCGGGGCAACGCACCAGCAGCTGTATCGGCCCAGCGACCAGCAGCACATCGAGGAGACCCTCATCTGCACAGAGCCCATCACCCCTTTGCTCCCCCCATGGCGGCACAAGACAATTCCGCCCCAGGTGAAGGGCTGCAGCAGACTGGAGACTCCTTCAGCCAGGACTCGTTGCAATCTCCTTCCTGCAGCTGTGCCTGGAGGATGTTGGCCTGCAGCGGCGGTGCCCATGCCCAGGAATGCTGCTCGGCTCAGGGAGGCGGAGTGTGTACAAAAGCTGCGCTCAAAGCGCTGATTGCGAGACCCCAGAGCCGCTGGCAAGTGCAGCAGCTCTTCTTCATTCCGTGCAAGTGAGAGCCCAGCCTTAGAGCCTGTCCCTGGGGACAGGGAAACACTCTGTGTATAGTTTTGAATTTTCAGGGACAGCCAAGATGAGAATTGTTTTGAGGCAGGTGATGTTAATGTTGGGTTTGGGTGTGTCTGCAGGAAAGAAAGCAGGAATAAACCCCTGCCACAAGGAAGGAGAACATTTGCATGGCCGATTT
This sequence comes from Coloeus monedula, assembly GCF_965178545.1. Taxonomy (NCBI): domain Eukaryota; kingdom Metazoa; phylum Chordata; class Aves; order Passeriformes; family Corvidae; genus Coloeus; species Coloeus monedula. Next base: position 12,978,195 of record NC_138782.1, on the reverse strand, counting down.
ACACCCTACAGATACACTGATCATATCGGCCCACTGAATACTGGGAGCATCTAGTGCAGGGGGCAAAGCTTCCTTTAAGAGATGGGAAAGATGAGATTTGAACAAATAATTTTGCTGATGCAGAAAAAGGGATCAGACCCACTGATCCCTTGCCTCAGGGTTAGTTCTGCCAAATCCTGGGCACGGCCCCTTTGGAATGGTTCCTTAATTGCTGATATGCAGCTGGAATGCTGAATGCATCTGGGGAGAAGAATTGCTGAGTATGTAAAGTGGCATTTTTGCTGGATTAATTCTGGACTAGGAGTGAGCTATCTCATGAAAGCTTATCTTTCTCTCTTTTATTATTGACTGTAATGTTCTACAGGGGGAAAAAAATCCTGATTTCAGAAAGTTATTCTTTTTTTTTTACTGCTTGGCAGTTTTATCATCGGTGGAGGACTGTACAGAATGATTAGTTCTCTGAGTTTTAGGAGCTCTGTTGGAGAGCATTTCAGAATGACCTGCCCAGTGGTATTTCCATTAAGAAGATTTTCAATTGTTAGGATTAGCCAAGATCAGAAATATTTTGAGGCAGGTCATGTTTATGTTGGGTTTGGGTGTCTCTGCAGGAAGGAAAGCAGGGAATAAACCCCTGGAAAAATGAAGTAGAGCAAAAGTGGATTGTTTGGATAGGCCAATGTGTTCCCTACAGATATGGGCTGCTTGAATAGTGGGGATATCTAATGGAAAGTGCAAAGCTTCTTCAACTTCTGACATGGGGTGCCATTGTTCATGTGCCAGCCCTTCGTTTGTTGTGAACAGAAAAAATCAAATCCAAAAAGTGCAAAACCCAGCCCAGATCTGAGTGGGAGTTACAAAAATAAATGCCTTGAAAAGTAGCTTTGGAAAGTGCCTTTCCTCCTAGACAGTGTCAAACCCAGAGGCCTGGCCTGCTGGGGCTTAGGGCTGGCTGCCCTTGGGAAGGGAAGGGAAGGGGATGGTGTTGGGATGGGGGTTTTGCGGCCATGGAGACGAGAGAACCACGGGCGAGCGCGTCACAAAGGGGCAGCCCCGCGCTGAGGTTGTGAAGGTCGCGGGTGTCACAGACACAGCGGCAGGAGACGCGTCTGGCTCTGCCTCTCTGTGCCGACTGCTGGCGATTGGAGTCCCCCGACCTTGGTCTAAGGCTGGGTACCAAGCTCCCGTCGCTGTCTACGCCGAGAGCGTTCCCAAATTCAAACCCAGATACTTCTGCGAGGCAGAAGCACGGGTTCCAACATGGACTTCACTGGAAAAGGAAAGACCGCTGAAGAAAAAGGTGAGGATAGAATGGAGAGGAAAGGCCTCAGCCAAATGGAAAAAAATCCCAGCAGATTTCAGGGAAAACTGGTCGATGGTGGTCAGTGCTGGCTCTGTGTCAGAGTAGGTGGCTGACAGGTACAGATGATCCTGCAAGGATGCCCAAGGCATCACAACATTCTGTCCTTAGTTTCCTCTGCTTTCTCCTTTTTCTCAGTAGCCAAATCACTCATACTGCCAGCCAGGACAGGGACTGTGGCCACAGCAGACCACAAAGTGGACATGCTCATAAGATGCAAGGCCTGTTTCTACCTTTGCCATCAATGTCAGGTCTCACTAAAAATAAATTTCCCGTTCTTCCGCTGCTTGCTGATCAGCTCCAACCCTGAGGATGTTATAACGGTGCTATTAAAACACCAGCAAGGCCTGCCTGCTTGCTGAGAGGTCTTGCTGCTTTGCAGGAAGAGCAGTCAGGACTGTGTGGGTCTGCACTTGGTATGCACAGAAGCCCAGTCTCAAGAAGGAATGGGTTTTTTCCCCTCTTATCATTGCAGCCTTCCACCTTGCCCTTCAGGCTTGCCAGGCCCATACTGTTAAGAAGAATTACAGCGATGCTAGTTTCATGAAAGATAAAAAGAAAGCGATCTTCTCAATATTTAAATAACCCCTCGAGTGCCTCACTCATTTGATGAGTAGATATCAAAGGCTGGAGTTGGACTAACTCACTTCTTCCCTTGTACCTGATCTACAGCTTCTTCTGTAGACAAAACCTCAAGGAAGAAGTGGATGGAGACCATGCCTAAGGAGGGCCCTGTGCGGCCTCCCCACCCTGGTGCCCTCCCGCCCCTGGCTGGCTGCAAGGATGCTGTGCAGACCCCCAGGCTTGGCAGTGCAGGTCTCCGCTCGCAGCCTGCTCAGGGGGCCTTGGCCCAGGAGCCCCGGCAGGGGCAGCTGAGCAGCGCTGCCCCCGGGGTCACTGCCAGGGAGCACCAGGTGAAGGCTGAGCATGGCTCAGCCTCACAAAGAGGTAAGGCGGGAGCTGGGCCGCTCTCTGGTGGGAGGAAGGCTCTTGTGCCAGCCTAGAGAGCCTGGGCACATTGCCAGGGAACAGTTCTGCCCTGCATGTGCCCCCTGCAATGAGCTGTGCTGCTCCCAGTGCCCCGTGTAGCTGTAGGGCTGCTCAGCTGTGGGGCCGCGAGAGGAGCAGGAGGGTGCGTGTGCAGCTGAGCCATTCCTGGAAAGCACAGGCCTCTGGGCTCCCTGCTGTCCCAGGGCAGCCCAGAGGCCAGGCTGCTCCTGTGCTGGCTCTGTGCGAGTGGGTCAGGGTGTCCCCCTGGTCTGCCTCAAGTGGCTGCTGGCAGGAGCGTGTTTCCCTGTGCAGCTCTTTAGAAGTTTCCAGGGAATCTCTCCAGTAAAATACTGTAGCTTCAGATGCTTTATGTTGTCATTGTGGCCTCTGTTATATTTTGTGTCTCCATTTTGCAGGACTGACTGGCTACACTCTTGCCAAGAAGTTTACCATGGCATCTCCCTTTATGCTCCTTCCCTCCAAGCCATTGCCACCCATCCAGAAGAGCTCTCCTTCTTCTAACATAAAGAAAATATGTAGCAGAGAGCAGGAGAATGGGAAAACTACCACTGGCAATGATGATGACAGTAGAAAAAAGCAGGAGCTGAGTTCAGAGGGAAAAGGACATACGGTAAGGACCAGCCTAAGTCCTGTCTGGTGGATTTTCAGTTTATGTGCTGTAGGCAGAGCTCTGAGACCTTCTGCTGTGGTGTGAGCCCAGGGAAGCAGCTGAGCAAAGGGAGAGCTCAGCAGGACACTGCACTTCAGGCTGTCTTTGCAGTGGATGTGTAGTGCAGGCTTCATGTCCTCAGCGTGTATCAATAGTTGGGGAGGTCTTTGAATGGTTTCTGGCTCTCTTGTGGCTGCTGCTCTGTCTTATGGCTGAGAAAACACCAACAGGCAGTCAGAGCAGCTGAAGTTGGCCGATCTTGTGAACCAATCCTTCTACAGTTAGTAAACTACGGGTATGTGTGAACCATCTCTGTGTCTTGGTGGTGTTCTCTGTCAGCTGTGTCCGGTTTGGACGGAGAAAGGTGTTTGCTGGAACAGGCAGTCCTGCAAAGTCAGTTGCAGGTTGTGTCAGCTTTTGAGTTGTACAGCCATGCCCTTGTGCCCAGTTGTCTCTGATGCTATTTCTAGACTTCATCAGCTTCTGGGCAGCTTTGTGCATTCTGGCATGGCTTTGTCCAGAGGGAAGGGATGGCAGGTGGCCATGGGGAGAGCAGCCCAGAGCCCACCCCCACGATTGCCTTTGCAGCAGGGCCAGGACCTGCAGTTGTTCTGGGTTTGCTGTGGGGTGCAGGAGGAGGCAGATGAACAACAGCTTTGCTAAACAGAATGTCCAACCCAAGGCTTGTGTACTTGATTCCAGCCTTGCTGAGAAAGGGCCCAGCGTATCCCTGACAGGAACTGATCCTTCCACTGAAGTTTGAACAGGGCCTGATTTGGCTCTTTAGCTGTGCCAGGAACAATGGGATACTAAGGAAGGGTGTGCATCTGCCCCCGCTGCCTCCACCCCGCTTGCTGGACATGGCATGGGGGCCCTGGAGCAACTTGGGCAGGCAGAGGCCTTCCAGAGAGCAGCAGGGCAGGGAGCTCAGCAGAACTTCCTAAATGCCAGTGAGCCTGAGATGATGGATGTGTGGGAGCTGGAGAGCACCGAGCATGCCCAGAGCTCAGCAGCATCGGGGCTCAAAGGCTGCTGGGGAACTGTACGAGGGAAGGGAAGCAGCAGCAGAAATGAGGGGCTTGAGAAAAGCAGGTTTGGACATCCTGCAGGATGGCTTTGTGGGGACTTGGCTGGAGATCAGCACTGGCTGTGAGGTGCTTTAGAGACAGGGAGAGAATAGGGATCCAAGGCCATTCCCATACGATCCAAAAGGCCAGTGGAGGCAGTGGCACCGCAGAACATCTTGGTGCCAAACATGTGGATGCCATCTGGGAATGTAGCCACATTTCCAGACAAGTGAGCACAGAGATAGCGGTGGCAAATGTGGGACATGGTCTCTCCCTCACCACTTCCCTTTCCATTCCCTGTCCTAGACCAAGCTGCTCCATCAGTTTGACATCTGTGCCAGGTCGCAGCTAAGAGCATGGCTAAATGTCTTCAGGCATGAATGGGGGCAAGGCTGGTTGCTTGATCTGAGGAGTACGGTGTTCTACTCTTTGCAGGCTTCCTTGCTGTGTTCCAGTGGTGGGGGTATGAAGAAGGGGTCATTGGGACCACCTTTGATCCCCCCAATACGCAAGGCAGTGAGTCCCCCTGTGAGCAGTGCGGCAGCGTCTGTCCCAAGCTCTCCGCAGCTGGATTTCCAAGGGTCCCAGGAGATGAGGTAAGCCAAGGTGTCTGCTGCTCCAGTGTGCTGTTCCCCTCGCTCTTCCCATCTCGTGAGGTTATTTTCCACAGTCATCTCTCCCATGTATTTAGGCAAACCTCAGTGTATTCCCCATTTTGCCCATCTGTGGTGATCCAGCACAATGGCAAACCCAACACCATATGCCCTAAGAGCAGAGGTGGTTGTGGGGAAGAGGAGGCAGGGCTTAAGAGCACCTCAGAACAGGTCCTCTGCTGGACTTGGCTACTGATTCCCTCTGTGGTGTTTGTGGTGTCATTTGGGAACTGTATTGCATGGATCTGGATACTGCGGTCCTCTGAATACTGTGATCCTTGACTGTCAGCTTCTGCAGCCATGAGGATATGTCAGGGCAAATATTGGCTACTGAGGAGGTGTCTGCAAATTCAGGTGCTGCTTCTGTAAATGTCAGGTGTGACTTCTCTGTGCCTGGGCCTCCACCGTGAAACCAGAGCCCAGATAAAACTTGGGGTACAGATGTATAATCTGATCCATGTTTAGTGTTTCGATCTGGGCTTAAGATCAAAGAGGGCAAGGTGCTAGAGAAGAGTTATAGGACTGTACCTGATGCAAAGACATTGGCTTGGATATATGTGTGAGAAAATGTAGCTGTCAAGCTTATCCTAGTGACAAGTATAAAGAAGGAGTCCCAGAAGTATCATTCCAATTGAAAAGCGTCCGTAGGGCTTTTAAAGTGCAATCGGAATATCCTTACCTGGCAGCTGAGTTGGAAAAGGCCTTTTTGTCCTTGAAAGAGCAAGGAGGTGTACTGTCATTCTCAGGAGAGAGCAGTGCTATGACCCCATGTAGCCCGAGACTGTCACCAGTGTAAGGCATGAGCAGGCAAAGTCAGGCTTGGGCAGGAGAACAAAAGTAGCTGCCCTCCATACAGACTTGTGTCTCAGCTCAGCAGCTCTTGCTGCTTCACAGAGGCTGTAGGAGCCACTTGGCTCCAAAAGGAGAGAACTGGGCAGGTCTGATGCAAGTTGAAGAATGACTGCTGTGTTTCAGCCAGAGCTTGGCAAGCTCTGTGGGACTCCAGCACCTGAAAGCTTAAGGACAATTCCTCAGCTTTGCATCGTGTTGGGTTTATGTGTTGCATTTCCTCCTTCATCAGGCGGACCATGCTAAGAAGGTTTGCCTCCTTTGATGCTACACACATTCCATGCCCTTCTCTTTCTACCTGCTCATATGTTCTTTTGTCCTCCATTTTCTCAAGGCCAAGATCCAGCAGCAGAAGCAAAGAGAAGAACTCTGAACATGCAGGTAGGTACAGGGCATGTCTGTCCTAAACTGACCATTGGAATGCTGACCCAGGGGTGGCATTGTGACAGTTTGGTTGAAAACCATCCTGGTTTAAATGTCTTCAAATTCCTTTCAATTCCTTGATGGGCTCAGTGCACTCTCCCAGAGCCTGGTCACTGGGAGTGTGCTCCGGTGGTGCAGTGAAAATTACTCCAGGAGCTGCACTGGTACCTTGGGGCTCGGGAAATGCACTATAGGAAAAAAAACATTCCTCTCCATCCTGCACATGCCTTCATCTCCCTGCACCCTTTCTAAGGTCATAATTAGTAGAGAAAAAAAAGATATTTAGCATGAAAGGAGAAATGTTCCCACTCCTTCCTCCTGCCTTTGAAGGAGGACACCTTCCCTTGGGGCAGTTTCTGTGCTGAGCCCTTTGAGATCTGAAGGAGATTCATGGACATTGCCTGGTTTTGCACGGGGAGAAATAGGGAAACCTCCTTAGACAGAAAGGCCTTGTGAATGTTCCAGTTAAGGGGAAGGAGACTTCCAAATGGATGCAGCCTATGCAGGATCAGGGTTTGTCATCCTCTGACAGCACAAGCCTAAAGCCACCTATGGCAGGTTCACAAGGACAAATCTCTTCCCCGACTCTCTCTGCCCGTGTCAGTATTGCAGGCTGAGGCTGGGGGAGGAGATGCCTTCTGCCTTGTCCCCCCTCCCTGCCTTGCCTGATCCCTGACAAGAAGAGTTGTGCCAGACAAAATGCGGTGTCTGGTGCATGTGTGTCAGCCCCTGCTTTCAAGTTCAAAGCCTCAATGCCAGTGTTGTTGTTCCTTTGCCATCTCTGGGCGTGGAATGATAGGAGAGATGAGATTTGAAGAAACAATTTTGCTGATGCAGAAGAAGGGATCAGATCCACTGGTCCCTTGCCTCAGGGTTAGTTCTGCCAAATCCTGGGCACGGCCCCTTTTGAATGACTCCTTTATTGCTGATATGCAGCTGGAATGCTGAATGCATCTGGGGAGAAGTATTGCTGAGCAATTAAGTAATTAATTAAGTAATTAAGTTCTGGATTAATTCTGCACTAGAAATGAGCGATCTCTTTTAATATTGACCTGACCGTTCTACAGGGGGAAAAAAATCCAGATTTTGAGACAGGTCTTCCTTTTATGATCTGCCCTATGCCGCTTCCATTGGGAAAATTTTGAATTGTCAGGAACCACCATGATCAGAAACGTTTTGAGGCAGGTCATGTTTGTGTTGGGTTTCAGTTTCTTTGCAGAAAAGAAAGCAGGCACTAAATCCCTGGAACAATGAATTTGAGCAAAAGTGGGATGTTTGGATGCCCCATTTGTTCCCTACAGATACAGGCTGCTTGAGTATTGGAGACATCTCATGGGGAGTGCAAAGCTTCTGCAGCTTCTAACACGTGGTGCCATTGTTTGTGTCCCAGCACTGCCTTTGTTGTAAAGAGAAATAAAACCACCAACAAAACCCAGTTGAGAACTGACGGGGAGTTACAGAAACAAAGGCCTTGAAAACTGGCTTTGGAAAGCAATTACTTCCTAGGTGGAATTGTCAAATTCTGGAGACCCTGTGGGTTGCCAACTTTTTGGAAGGAAAGGGATCCCAAAGTAGAGGATGAGCCATGAGCAGCACAGAAGCAAAGTAGTGGAACCTCTCTCTCCTGTCCTGCCAGCTCCATACAGTTCAGAGCAATTATAGTGATGCTAGTTTCATGAAAAATAAAAACAAAGCGATCTTCTCAATATTTAAATAACCCCTTGAGTGCCTCACCTATGATTGTAAAGGTGGGAGTTCAACTAACTCACTGCTTCCCTTGTACCTGATCTACAGCTTCTTCTGTAGACAAAACCTCAAGGAAGAAGTGGATGGAGACCATGCCTAAGGAGGGCCCTGTGCGGCCTCCCCACCCTGGTGCCCTCCCGCCCCTGGCTGGCTGCAAGGATGCTGTGCAGACCCCCAGGCTTGGCAGTGCAGGTCTCCGCTCGCAGCCTGCTCAGGGGGCCTTGGCCCAGGAGCCCCGGCAGGGGCAGCTGAGCAGCGCTGCCCCCGGGGTCACTGCCAGGGAGCACAAGGTGAAGGCTGAGCATGGCTCAGCCTCACAAAGAGGTAAGGCGGGAGCTGGGCCGCTCTCTGGCGGGAGGAAGGCTCTTGTGCCAGCCTAGAGAGCCTGGGCACATTGCCAGGGAACAGTTCTGCCCTGCATGTGCCCCCTGCAATGAGCTGTGCTGCTCCCAGTGCCCTGTGTAGCTGTAGGGCTGCTCAGCTGTGGGGCCGCGAGAGGAGCAGGAGGGTGCGTGTGCAGCTGAGCCATTCCTGGAAAGCACAGGCCTCTGGGCTCCCTGCTGTCCCAGGGCAGCCCAGAGGCCAGGCTGCTCCTGTGCTGGCTCTGTGCAAGTGGGTCAGGGTGTCCCCCTGGCCTGCCTCAAGTGGCTGCTGGCAGGAGTGTGTTTCCCTGTGCAGCTCTTTAGAAGTTTCCAGGGAATCTCTCCAATGAAATACTGTAGCTTCAGATGCTTTATGTTGGCATTGCGGCCTCTGTTATATTTTGTGTCTCCACTTTGCACTTGGGACTGACTGCACTGGTCCCAAGGAGGCTACCCTGGAGTCAGTTGTTTCCCCATAAACTTCCCAGATGCTCTTACTTTCCAAGGCCTTGTCCCCAATCCAGAATAGCCCTCCTTCCTCAAAGCCCATATCTAAGTCTTTTTTATTATTAAGCTGACCATTTTGCAGGGCAAAAAATCCTGATTTAAGACATTGCTTTTTTGCTACTTTGCTGCCACGTGATTTTATCCTCTCTGGAGCCATGTAAAGAGTGATTCATCCTCTGAGTTTTAAGGGCTCTGTTGGAGAGTGTTTCAGAATGAGCTACATTGTTCCACTTCCATTAGGAAATTCAGCCTTTAGTCAGACTGGCCTGAAAGTGGCCCAATCTCACACAGTTTAGAATGAAAATCCTTGGGGAAAGCCAATTATCCAGTTTCAAGAACACAATTCACGTTTGGCTAACACTCCTGCAATGCTAAGCTTTTCTTTTCATGTCCTCTAAAATATTGCAACAAAGAGAAGAAAATATTGATCTAAATGCTTTCGGGCATTAGAACCTGGGAGTTCTTTTAGGAACCAGGAAGAAGATGTTTACTAAAATCAGCATGAATTAGGACAGATAAGAATCTCTGTCAAGAGCAAGCTCTGTCTCTGCCCTTCTCTATCAAACACAGCGGCTCTCCAGCATCCGGGGCTGAGGCCTCCATCATGCAGGAGGTTTCACTCTGCTGGCCAACAGAGCAATGCCATGTCTGCTGCCAGTGCACTGTGGCAGTAGCCCATCCATTGGGCGAGGTTCTAGGCATATGTACCTTGCTGCTCTCAGACACAATCTCTGGGTCTTATCAGAGCTCTGCAATCTGGAAGCTGTCTTGCCTGTTGCCCAGTGTGGCACTGTTGGGGGCTTGAAGTTTGCCAGAGATTTACAGGAACCTTTGCTTCCATTAACAGGCCTCCCACTGAGCCAGGCCAAGGAGACGGATCACCCCACCAGTGCTGGCCTTACGAGTGCCGAAGCCCTGAAGGATGGCTTTGGAAAGGTGAGGGATAAGGACAGGGATGAGCAGACTTCCTTGCCAGTGACTGTTTAGTGCTAGGCCCAAAATGTCCCTGAAAATCATCATCTTCCACTCTTGGGGGATGGGGATTCTCTTGGGCATATATTTGACAGCTACAGAGCAATTGCTTGGCTATTTCCAGTGGTGGCAAGGTCACTGGTTTGGAGATGGTGCTAAGGTCATGCCAGAAGCATTCTTTATGTGCAAAGGCCCTTGTAGAGCAGTTCTGAATGGCAGAGCAAGCTACACATCAGTGAATGTGGGCAAAGTGCATCCTGGGAAGCACAGAAGCAAGGATTCTAATGCTGAGTGTAAGCAAGGCTGCAAAATAAAATGGGAGACTTTGATTTTTCCTGGTTACCTTTCTTGCTGTATCTCACAGCCCTCTCATTCTCAATTTTTCCACGCGTTAACATCAATGTTTCTGCAACTTGTTTTCACGTGACTCCTCTTTTTGGCCTCATGGTTTCAGAGAGCAGCTGAGTCCTTCAGAAGCCAGAAGTGAGAAACAGCTGCAATTCCTGGCCATGAGTGTTAAGCAACAGCTAATTACCCCTCCTTGCTGCGTATTGCACATGGTTCTTATTCTCCTGCCATGGCCTGTAGGAAGGGAACTGCCTGCTCACTGGTCACGTGGGCTCTTCATCTGTCTTGGAGCACTCCTGTGATTTTCTTGCTTCAAGCAGGGCCTCCTGACATAGGCTGAGAAACAGTACCTTGGAGCAGTGGGAGGTTATGGCAATAAAGTGTTCCACCTCACTGTGTGTAATTGCCAAGGTGAGGATGGGAGACATTCTTCAGAAACCATTGGAATGTACATGGAGCTGCATCAAGGACTGTGGAACTCTATGGACCCTGTGCTCCTGATGAGATGTTGTGTCTGGTTTGTGTGTCTCTGCTTACAGTCTGTGATGCATTCCCATTGCATGTAGGTCCGTGCAGCATTGGGCAAGTTGGCTCAAAGGAACTTAGAGCGGAAGCCAATGGAACTTTTGGAGAAAGAGATCAAGACAGAGAGAGAAAAGGAAACGTCCTTGCAGCTGCCTCCACAGACAGTTGACCCCGGGGATGCAGCTGCAGCAAGTAAGTGGTTGCTACACCTGTGGTCCTTTCTGATCACTTGCTTGCCCTCTGCACAGTGTTGCCCTCAGACTGGGGGGCTGTTACACTTGCATCTGAGTGGGAGTTTGCATAGGATGTATTTCCGGTCCCCAAGGAAAAATGGAGAGACATGAAGTGTCTTGCCCATGGCCTCACTGAGTCAGTAACAGAATATCAGCTTCCCACCTTCCCCTCTGAAGTCCTTCAGAGTGTAAAATTCTGTCTTGCAAAGTACACTGAGGCTTCAGACTCTCTCCTGGATAGCAGCCTCCAGGAAAAGCGGGTCCAAAAGAATGCTTTTCAACCAAGGTGCAACCTGGAAGAAACAAAATTCAACTCCTTCTAATGAAAACCCCAGAGACCCTTCTCCCACCGCTCCCTGCTGAGGAGCTGGCGCTGTAGAGCTGTGCTGAAGCCCCGAGCCAGAGCTTCTGGTGTAGCCCCCGGAGCAAGCAGCGTTCCCGACTGAATCCCGGCTGAGGGGCCCTGACTGCAGTGCTGTGTGCGCTGCCCCAGGGCAGCAGCAGGGACCTCAGGAGGCAGCACTCAGCCCGAGGGCATCACGCAAGGTTATCTGTGCTTTCTTTTGGTAACTTCCCCAGCCAGCCTCTGAAACAGGAAAACAAAAGCAAAGCACTACTGGGGCTTCCTTGTTTCTTCGGGGAAGCATCACTGCAATTTGGTTTTAAACCAGAAGAGGGTAGATTTCAATTAGATATTAGGAAGAAATTTTTTATAATGAAGGGGATGAAACACTGGAAGAGTTTTCCCCGAGAAGCTGTTGTTGATGGATCCTTGAAGGTATTCAAGGCCATGTTAGATGGGGCCCTGAGGAACCTGCTCGTGCTGAAGATGTCCCTGCTCGTGGGGGCTGGACTAGATGGTGGTTAAAGGTGCCTTCCCACATAAACTCTTCTAGGAGTCTGTGATCACTTTCCCATGGAACTGTGCCACTGTTATACTTGAAGTTCTTTGGATAACAAAGAGATGTTACCCAGCTCCAGCAAGTTTTCTGGGCCTTTCCATTGTCACCCTCCACTCCCAAGCTCCTCTTTGGTCCCTGCAGGCTTTAGCCTACCGCCTGTCAATGGCACAGCTTCCAGTGTGCAGAGGAAACACCCTGGTAGTGCCTTGAAGAAGAAGGTCTTGAGGAAGCAGGACAACGTGCCCTTGCTGCCCAAGAAGCCCATCATCCATGGAGACGGCAGCTTCCCACGCAACTCCTCAGGTAAGCCTGCTCCACAGCAGCTTTTTCCTGCACTGATTTTCCTTGCACAAGGAGCACAAACCGCCTCCTGCCTCAGCCACCACAGCTGGGATCTTGGGTTCATAGCCTGTGCTGAGAATGAGCAGCAAATCTACTCTTGAGTTACTCCAGCTTGGCAGAACTGGAGCAATTGGTTCTTATTGATCCATTGGAAAGCTGAGTTGCATAAAGTAGTGGTAAAGACCTAAGCTCTGGCTTTTGCCCATCCTGATAGAGCAAACTACAGCACTGGTGCCAGGAGGCAGCTGTAACTGCAGGGATGAGCTCGGGGCAGTCTGGCAGGGTGTGCTCACTGTGCACCTACGAGTACCACCACGATCAATTGTCCACTCTCCATCTTGGCCCTCTGCCTGTGCTGCTGTCCGGCTCTGCAGCCAGCTTTCCTGCTCTCCCAGCAAGGGTTGTCTCTGCATGGCAGTCAGCCACTTGGTGCAGCCGTGCTGCTGCTCCCAGAAGTGCCCAATGGCTTCTCGCCGCTGCCATCCCATGGCCTGCAATGCCAAGAGGGAACAAGCAGCGCCTCCTGGGTCACCCCACCCAAATACAGCGGCCTGTGTAGCAGGTGACAGCCAGGAGGGGCTGCCTGCTGCTCCCAGGCTGTTTGCTGCCCGCAGTCAATACACAGCACATAGTCCCTGGTGGCTCTTGCCTCTCCTGTGAGGGCAGCCTGCCTGTGCTGTGATCCTGAGTAGGGTGAGATAAGAAGAAGGGAGCTAGGAATGATACTTTGAGTGCTCTTTTCTAGTGATGCTACTTCCATGGTCACAATTGACCAGAACTAGCCTGACGTGGCTCCCCATTCCTATTGAATATAGCTGTGTACATCGACAGCCTTCTGCAGTGACACCACTGATGGCAGTGACAGGGGTACACCAGTGACAGCCAGATTAGCTCCCATCTGAATACTCTAGATTCTGTGCAATATTCAAACTCCATCATTTGAGACAGCTCAGATGTTTCCTTGTACACATTAGAAAACGACCTGTTGAGTGCATGACATGAAATTGATGATCAACAGTCCTTTTGATGACCAGTGGGTTTCATAAGAAATGCATTTATCATCTGAATTTTCTCATACCATGTAAACTGACTATCAAGAGAGTTCATCTGCCAACAATTTGCATCTGTATTTACATATTCTTATCATCAATTTGCATTTGGAAGGCTTTTTTATCCACCATCTGGACTAGAGATTCCATTTTTCCACAAGAGAAAGCTTAGGCTTGCACAGTGTGCACACAAGTCCATTTGATGACAAACAAATTTCACCTCAGCATCTTTCAAATACAGCCAGTGTGTATTTTACTGAAATAGTACAGATTCATGATGCTTAGAAAGAGCAAAATCCATGAACTACTCCCTTCCCAAGAGCAGGCTGAAATGTAAGTGCACTCAGCTGCCCTCTGTCTAGAATATTTGAAGCCAATGGGAACAGAGGTGCTGTGAGGTGTGAAGGGTCAGGTATCGCTGTTCCCTGGTAGCTGCTCTGAGGGGATTCAGCCGGGCCCAGCAGGACTCGGTTGTTCAGGCTCGGCTTGGTGCTGTCACGAGGCAGCTGCAGGTCTTTCCTCAGGGAGTTGCAGAGTGCCTCTGTCCTCAGGGCTCGGGGAAATCAGGGCGCTGAGACAGGAGAGGCAGCTGAGGGGTCCCTCCTGGGGAGCAAGTCCTGCTGGTGGGCACTGTCTCCCAGGGAGTGGGAGCTCTGTGGCCTCAGGAAGGTGCCGCTGGCTGTGGTACCTGTGGCACTTGGGAGCTGGCGCTGTGTGGGCAATTGTCAGGTTGAGCCAAGGAGCTGTGCCCAGCTGGGGGGGGCTGGGAGAAAGCAAGGAGCCAGAGAGCAGGGAATTCTCTGGGCCAGTGCCAGTTTGTACCTCATGGAAGCCTGGCTGGGAGATGGGGCTGCAGGCCGCTCCATGGCGGGGTGCCTTGCCCGGGGCTGCAGCGCTCATGGCTGACCCTCTCCTTACAGTGACCCCGCAGACGGCCACTGGTGCCGAGCACCGAGAGGAGCCGCTCCGTGGGAAGGGGCAGAAGGACGGAGCCTCTTTGGAGCCACAGCAGTCCTTGCTCGAGGCACTCTCCTTGCTCAGCAGCGATGACTGGTAAGAAAGGCCCCGTTCACTCTGTCTCCCTCTTAGCGTTAAGGTAGGTTAGGAGAGTATCTTGCTAGTGCCTCTGAGCCCCAACAGCCCAGAGGGCCGAGGGGCACCAGTGAAACCACTCCAGAGCAGAGAGAGGATAAAGATTGGAGAGCAGCCTTTTCTTGGCCTTGGTCTGCAGCAGTGCTCCAGCTGCAGCAGGTCCGTGCTGTTTCCTCGCTTTGCCTGCTGCTCTGTGGGGCTGCAAAGGATATCTTGAGGGAAGAGAGAAAGCTGTGGGACAAGATGATTTGCTGGCTGAAGCCAGAAGCAGGATGGCAGCAGTTTGGAGTGTAGAGATTTGGGTGCCTCGGGGCCCAGTGGGACTGAGTAAGATTTGTCTCTGGTCCCACTGCTGGCAGCAGTTGCAGGAGTCAGGGTCTGCCTGTGACCTTCCGCATGTGAGTCCCAGGAGCAGCTACAGGGAGCTCTTCTTTCTGAGAAATGCACTGAGTTGTGCTATAGAGTCACTCAGCCTGTCATTAGTCCTGAGGGGCTCATGGCAGAAGAGAAGGAAAAAGAAATAAAATCCTCTAGGAATCTTGCACTTGTGCAATTCAACTGTTTCCTTCTCACTGCTTCATATGGGCCTGAGATGTTTTGTCAATACTCACAATGTGTCCCAAACTTAAACAGAGACAGAAGGAGGCCTCTAGAAGTCCAGAGGTGATAACCCCACAAATGTTAGGTGATATTGGTTGTCTTTTTGATGTCTGGGTTATCATCTACTCACTGCTTCATTCACACTGGGATAAGGACTCCATTCACCCTGGGATAAGCATGAAAAATCTGCAGCGATGCATCTCCTTGTGCAGTCGCCTTTGCTCTGCCCTTTCTCTTCTGCTTTCTCTTCCCCATTTCTCTTTGGTGCCCTGTGAGGTGCAGAGAGCTTCTGCAGCTGTGGGGGGGGTCCGGGTGACACTCAGGGATGGCCGTGGC
This sequence comes from Coloeus monedula, assembly GCF_965178545.1. Classification (NCBI taxonomy): domain Eukaryota; kingdom Metazoa; phylum Chordata; class Aves; order Passeriformes; family Corvidae; genus Coloeus; species Coloeus monedula. The sequence goes on along the minus strand of NC_138782.1, from coordinate 12,963,172 downwards.
GTCGGCCGCCAGCCCTGCGCTGCAGCCCCAATGCATCACGCGCCTTCCTGTAGCTCAGGTCCTGCACAAAGCAAGTGCTGAGAGAGGGAGTTGTTTGCACCTTGTAAATAACATGTTGCTGTTGTTTTAGGTAGGGGCTTTTGGGAAAAGCCAGACTTTCAGCTGTTCTTGCCCTGGTGTGGAATCTTCTGGGGCATCCTGCTGCTTTCCTGGGGAATGTGTGAGGCGGAGTGGAGTGGGTGACAGACAGGCCTAGATTGCAGAGTGGAAACTCAGCTACAGAGTGCCAGTGCAGACTCTCACTGCTGAACTGCCTGCTGGGGCTGGCAAAGAAGGAAATTGCACCAGACACAGCCCAATGGGACTGTGTCTCAGGGACGGGTACAGGGAGGTGACAAGAAACAGCAGCATGGCACGGTCTCACAGCTTCCAGGAAGCACTGACATTGGGACTTCATGTGCCAGAGACTTCAGAAAGGCTGTCTTGTTAAACAGCCACAAATGAAGACTCTGAAAGCCCTCTATTTGCCTCTTGGATTTGTGTATGCTTTTGACAGCCACAGCAACCTGTGGCAGTGAGTTCCACGATTTCATCAAGGACTGCTTGAAAAGCACCTCCCTTTGTTTGACTGAGCCGCCAGCCTGGTAAATTCAGAGGGTGCTGCCTAGTTCTTGGGTGGAGAGAAAGTCAATCTTTTTGGTACTTGCCTTTCAGGGAGCTGAAGGAGAAGGGACTCTTCAGCATCAAACACCTGGCTGAGTCCCACTCAGAAGTCCTTCTTTGTAGACTTCGTGAGGTTTGCTTGGCACTTACCAACGAGGTAAGAACCTTGTTCTGAATCGTCCTCTGTGCTTCATACACGGTGTGTAGAGTAGATATGTGCTTGTTCATCTCCCTGTGTGCTCAGGGACTGCCTTCATTTCTGTTTCTAGACCTTATCTTTCTCATGTCTGTCAGCTCTCTATAGGATCTGTGTGCACATGTAGCTCTATTTACTGGTAGGTCGGGCATCTGACACTCTCCTCTTGGAGCGAGCTGCCATTACAATGCAACGTGCAAGTGCAGAAACGGAGACACTAATTCTGTTATTTGCTGCAGTCCAAATCTCTGCCCAAGCTGTAATTCAACACTGCCAATTAGTCTGTAGACTTGAGCCTGTGTTTTCTGTTTCCTGGCTGAGGGCTTCAACTGCTGCTGTTGCTTTTTCAAACAGGAGCAAATGACTCTTTTGTCTTTATGACTTGTGCCTTTATGGCTTGAGAGCAGCCCTTGCGTTAATTTGTTTCTTTGTTTTTTGAATAAAAGGGCCTAAAACCAAAGCAGTGGACATTCCAGAAGAGTTAAGTAGAACACTTTAAGTTAAAGAATATGTTTTAGGCCTGCAGGAAGCAGGCCTGAGGCCTAGCACAAATTGGTGCCAGAGTGAAGTGCCTTTCTGTGCTTGTGCTCTTCTGCTCTGCCTGTGCTTTTGTGTTCCCCTGGACACAGCGGGAAGTGTTGTCATTTCCTGGGACTTTTGTCTAAGGCAACTGGTTTTCTTTTCAAGGTGATTCTTTTGTTTCCCCTCATGACTTCCCCAGGTGACCAACCTTCGCTCAAAGGTGTCTTACTCTGCAATCGTCACTCTTGGAGAGCTCTTTGTGACCTTGCAGAAGGACATGGACTCGGAGGTGGATGAGGTTGCTCGGGTCCTTCTCCAGATGGTGTGGAACTCCCCAGAGTTTGTTCAGGAAGCAGCCAGTCACACCCTGGGAGTCATGGTGGAGCATGTGACTCCTGCACGAGCAATGACTGCTCTCATGGACAATGGAGTCCAGTAGGTTCTTCTTCTCTTAGTGATATTCTTCACCTTCTGTTGTGTGGGGGGCAGAAGGGCTGAGAGAGAGAATGGGAATGGTGGGAGGGAAGGGTCCTGTATCCTGCATCTTCTGTGAACTCAGTGTCTTGATTCTCCAATCAACCTCACTTCTTTCCTCTTGTCACCTATTTCTGCCCTCGTGCAGCCCATTAGTTGACAGAATCACAGAGCTGTAGAATATGCTGAGTTGGCCCATCAGGATCATTGAGTCCAGCTCCTGGCCTTGCACAGAACAAACACGCCAAGGGTCACACCATGTGCCTGAGAGCGTTGTCCAAAGGCTTCCTGAACTCTCTCAGGCTTGGTGCTGTGACCACTGCCCTGGGGAGCCTGTTCCAGTGCCCAGCCACCCTCTGGGTGAAAAACTTTTTCCTGATATCCAACCTCAACCTCCCCTGACTCAGCTTGCTGCTGCTTCCTGGAGTTCTCCCAGTCTGTCCGAGTTGCCTAGATGTGGTGAATGGTGGGCAAGTGCAAGTGCCTGCAAAGGCTAAGGATAGAGCCCTGTGGTTTTGTGGGAAGAGGGACAATTGCAACTGCAGCTGTGAGCGCTCTTTGATATTTCACAGCCCTAACCACAGAGGCCCTGGGAAAAACCATGCATCCTCATTATGCCATTCACTTGAGAAGTAAGGAGGGTTCTTGCTGCAGCATGGAGCACATGGGGGAGAACGTGCTGGGTGTGGCCCAGCCTGCACAGCAGGTGCAGCTCCTGCCAAGAGGAGTCTTGTAGGACTGTCCTGGCCTTAGAGCCCCACTTGCTATTCCAACTGATGTCTCATGTTAGCCTTGAGATGATGAATCACTGTACAGGCACCTTCACAGGCCGACTGCCATGGGACAGCTGAAGCAGGTGCTGCCTTAAGTGTTGGTGCTGGGCCTGATAGTCCCCAAGAGACACTGTCTAGAACAGGACAACCTGGCTAAACTGACTGCCACCCTTTCCTCAGCTTTGGAAAAGGGGCAAACGTTCAGAGGTATCTCTTGCCAAGCCTCACAGAAGAAACTGGCTGCATTGCTGGATATTCTGCAACTTCATGTCCCCCAACGTGTTTTCCCTGCATTTGTTTCTTTCCCAAGGTCTGCAGATTTGGGGGTAAATGGGTGGAAATATCCTCAATCCTGCTGCGGCTGTCTGTGTAGTGGCTGGCCCCTGATGGGTCAGCCTGGGTTGTCTTTAATTTCCCCCTTTCTCAGAGTGAATTTGGGGAAAGACGTTGAGTATCAGATAGTGCAGGGAGACTGAATTCCTCGCTCTTGCTTGCAGGCAGTCCTTCTGTACAGTGCTAACTTTGTGTTTCTCTGTGGACAGAACCTTCTACAGGTGTCCCAAGTGTCAGGGAGAGCTCAGGCCTCCTTCCCCCAGCAATGACAGGGAGCATGCTCTGGCCAAGGCCTGCGCTGTGTCCCCCTGCTCCCTGTGCCCCAGTGTCCGCTCTCTTCTTCCCAGGAGCCGCCACGTCCAGGTGCGGAAGTGCGCGGCCCAACTCCTCCTGTCCTTGATGGAGAAAACTGGAGTCACGAAGCTCGCAGGAACGCCCAGGGCTGAGAGGCTGGCGCACGCGGCAGGGACGCTTGCTCAGGACTGTCACAAGGACACAAGGTAATGATCTTCATTTCACCTCCTAAAACAGGAAAACTGTTGGGTGTCTGGCTGTAAAGGGCAAAACCACAAGAGTGGAAGCTAAAGGAAATATCAAGTTCCCTCACTGTGTGGATGAGGTTCACAGAGTCGAGTCACGGAATATGCTGAGTTGGAAGGGACCCATCAGGGTCATCGAGTCCAGCTCCTGCCCGTGGGCAGGGCCCCCCAAGGGTCACTCCATGTGCCCGAGAGCATTGTCCAAAGGCTTCTTGAGCTCTGTCAGCCTTGGTGCTGTGACCGCTGCCCTGGCTTGTCTGGGGAAATGACTGTGCTGGGGAACCTGAGGTTGTCCCGCAAGAGGGAGCATTGCCAACTTCCTGGGACTTGAATGATTCTTTCCTGAGATCAAAAGAGCCATCAGATGAGCCAGTCAAACAGTTTTGCTTGGCCTTAGGTGCACAAGACAAAGCCAAAATGTTGGCTAATGTTCATCACTGAAGGATCCCATACATCTATTTCTCAGTAACTTAAGACTTTCCTAGAAATATTCCAGGGGTCTTTAGCCAATGTATTCAGTCTTTCTAAACCTCTTCTGCAGATTCCTATAATGCTCTTATCTGTGGCTGAATGACCTCCAATTTGCTTCTTGAAGAGAACTGTGGTTTCCTAGTGGCAAAATCAACCTAAACCACCCAAATCCCCTTACTTTGAGGATTCAATTCCCATTAATAGTTGCCAAGAAGGCATGAGCAACTAGCTGTCCCTGTGCATACATATGGTATAGAATAATTAAAAGCAAGCATGAGGCATTTGGTCCTGGCTTCCCTGCCAGTTAAAGAAAGGCAAATTCCTGTGCAATGGCAGCAAGACACTGCTCATAAGCTCAGACTCAAAGCAGAGGTGTTTCGCTTGTTCCCTGGGATCCTTCGATGCCACAGAAGCGCACCCACAGTTTCAGAGTGAGATTGTATTTTTCTGTTGCCCCACGTTCTCCTCTTGCCTCTTGTGTTCAGCTGACAGCACTGTGCAGTGACAAGTGGAGGTAAATCTCTCTCTTTGCTGAGTAGGTAATGCCTTCTCATGCAGGTATGGCAGCTGCTGAGGTTAAGGTATCAGCTTATTCTGTTAACACTCCTCCTTTGTTTGTTCACCTTCTATTGTTTCTTTCTTTCTTTCTTTCTTTCTTTCTTTCTTTCTTTCTTTCTTTCTTTCTTTCTTTCTTTCTTTCTTTCTTTCTTTCTTTCTTTCTTTCTTTCTTTCTTGTTTTAGGCATTATGGACAGGAGATGGTGAAAATGATGCTGAACCACCCAAAATTTAAAAGGCTTTTGGAACAATCTCTTTCCACCCGTGACCTGGAAGATATTCTGACAAGAATGAAGAAGAAAGTAAGTGCTTGGTCGAAAAAATGTCTCCTTTGTGCAAGTATTGCCACTGCTGATATGAGATCAAACATACCTAATCTGACTTTATCTCATTCCTCTTCTGCCAAATCAATTTGCTCCTGGGAATGAACTGTTGATCCTCAACATGTTCATCTGCAGAGCACAAAGGAACTGATAATATTAGGGGAAACGTAGGGTATTGGATATTTTGAATATGGGCCACAAACAGGGAAGGGAAAGAGGAGAAAATGGGTTTACATTTAAGCATAACCCCCCACCCCACTATCCCTACTCTGCCCCCAGTGACGCAATTAAGTGAGAACAGTGCTTCTGGAGATAACAGAGTGTTTGCAAAAGACACAGGAAGCAGTAGTGCCAAGAAAATTTCCAAATATACAAAAGATGTCCCAGTCAATCCTAAATACTACAATTACTGTCTGTCTTCTGGGAATACTGCCCTGCTGTCATGCCCTGTGGAGCTGGAAGAAACTTGGTGAATTCAGCAGCATCCAGTGGAAAATCATTTGTTTGCCTGGGGGTTTTTTAATTCTTTTTACCTACATTATAGAAGGGAGTGTTCCTTTGTGCAGCAACAGGGAGAGTGAGTGTGGAACCAAATCAACTTCCAACACAATGGGCCAACCTCCAAAGAGTCCAAATTTTTCTGCAGCTTCCTTTAAGAGCATTAGTTCCCTACCAGTTTGCATTATTCCCATTTATGCTCAAGAGGAATGAATTTGGGATTTTAGACTGCTGCTCAGTATGGTAGCAGCCATAACCTGCCTTGGGCTATTGAAAACAAAGAGTTGGCATCACTGAACCTCTGGCCTGTTTCCTTCTGTAAGTTCGGAAATGTTTGCCCAAGCCTTGGTAGCAGTGATCCTGCTTTATAAGTGGTGTTTTAAACAGGTAATATCCTATTTTACATTCTAAAGATCCATGGGGTTTCTTTATGCCTTTGTAGGGGATGGAAACGCAGAAGGATGAACACCCATCTGTCGAGAAGCCTGTGAAGAAGAGGAGCGATGGCTCGAAGAAGCCCCAGGCCACATTGCCTTCTAGTAAACGGTACTGAGCACTTTAGTTAGATGTGACAAAGCACGTGGCAAGCTTTACATGTCTCTTCCTCAGGAAAATCTTTCTGGTGGAGATGACCTGTGCCAGAGATTGTTTCCTTTCCCTACAAATGCTCTATCATAAAAAATGTCTCCTTCTGCATTACGCTGAACACAACTTCTCTGGAAGGCTTTCCACAAAAAATGGGTGACAAAAAGACACCCATTGGTTGCAGCTCAGAAGATCCAGTGCAGTGGCAAGGACAGTGCTGTGGAGGCTGTGAGAGGGCCATGTCTCCGCTGCCTCACTTGGGACAAGTAAATTCAAGCAGGGTTTTTTTCCTCTGAGAGCAGGCTTTTTCAGATGGGTGTTTTGATGAGAAGTCCCAGTCTAGAAGCAAGATGCCATTCCCCAAAATAGCACTTCCCATGCATGTGGTTTGGCCTTCCTGAGTCATGGTTTTCTTACCCTCAGACAGTACCAAGAGGAGTGGTAAGTAGCACGCCAGTTCCTGAGCAACTTTGGTCAACAGGTGTCTCAATGTGGACGTTTGGTCTTGACATTCCTGTCCTTCATACTGTTTGCTTGATGGACAGCATGTTTGGTTTATTTCCCCCTGTGCTGCAATCAGCATTTGAGACAGGAATTTGGTCCTTGCTGTCTCTTCCTGCCAGTGGGAGAGCTACTTGTACCTGTTGTCCACTGATAAAAGAGGGGAGTTATTTAGCTCTCTCATGCTCAGCGCTGGCAGGAGAGTGACCACATGCCTCAGTAGCATAGTCAGGATCTTCCCATGCTCATGGAAGGGACAGGCTGATCCAAGAGAGTTGTTCCCAGTGGGTTTGTTAAGCTGTGGATCTAGTCTCTAGGGAAGCAATCATGTGAGCGTAGTGCTGGGATGTCTGGCTTCTGTTTTTATCCCTGTTACGGATTTTCTGGATCCTTCAGATATGCCCCTATCCATCTGTTCAGATGCATCTGAGCTGGTTTTCCAGATTGTCATGCCTGCTGTAGAGACGCTTCTCCAGAGGGATGAGTTTCCTTATTATAAGACACACACCTCCCTTATGATGAGGCATTTAAACTTGGAAGTAGCGTCTCTCTTTCCTCACAAAGCAGTGCAACATGTGTACCTGGGAAGCTGTCTGGAGATAAGTGAGATGCATCTCATCCTTGGTTTTCCTGAGTAAGCACTGGTGAGAAAGTTGCTTGCAGATTGTCTCCTGTAATGATTGTCATGAGGTCTCCCGTTGTTTTTCAGGTCAGGATTTTCTAGCTTGAAATCACATCATTAGGAAACCTCCCCCAGATGTTCTGCTCACAATTAACTGAAGGTATGATCACCAACAGGTCCTCATTTGGTTTTATTCTCCAGGGTGAAGTCTACCTCTGATGGACGCCTCCTACGCCGCCCAAAAGCCCAGGTCACGTTACCTCCGGCTGTGGAAGAAACGGAGCCGCTCCAGAAGCTGTACAATCTCCTGGAAGCCAAGGAGTTTAAGACACGGATGGAAGGAGTGGCACTCCTCCTAGACCTGTGCAAAAGCAGCCCCCAGCTCGTCTCCACTAACACTGTCCAAGTATGTAGGGTGTCTTCATTGTTCCTTTCCTTTAGCTCCCTTCCCAAGCCTGTAGCAGGAAAGTTAATTCAGTGTGTCTTGGCACTACATCCTGGCTGTGTGGGACAGGCTGGTGCCTCTTCCCCTGAAATATTTAATTCAGGTCCACGCTTCAGGACAAGTGATTTCAGTCCAGATGTATTTGTCAGGCAGGTGCCTATTGATGCTGTTCATCAGATGAGGACAGAGTTTTCTGCTGGTGTAACTTCTGCTGTCTCCTACTCCCACTTGGGTTAAGTGAAGGGAATCCAGCCACTGAAAGCGTGGCAATTATTCTCTAGACAAAAAAAAAGGGGTTGGATGGGGAAGAGAAGTATCAGGCTGGGCTGGTTGAAACCAATTTTTTTTAAAAGGATACTTCTGTAAACTCCATCTTGTCTTGCACAGGCACATCTCTGGCTACTCGTTTCCATCGGCATCCCTATTCCTCTTGGTAAAGACGGTGCTCACCCTTCTTGGGGGGTCTTTTTTCTCTTTGGAAAAGGAGGGAAATGGCTAAGCACAGATCTCTTCCTTCTCCTCCCAGCAGCTGCTTTTTCCCTTTGTCCAGAAAATGGTGCCTGATAATGTGGCTGTCAAGGGACTGAACCTGCTCTAATGAGAGCGGTACAGCACATTAAATTTCAGAAGTCTACCTGCTAGGTAGACAATTGGTCTGGATCCTGGAAGAGTTGATCAGAGCCCTGCACTTCTCCAGACACAGGTTCTGAGACAGATGGAACAAAACCTGGATCTCCTCCAGCCATAGTTTTGGCAAAATCATAACTGCCCTCAGAACTTGAGGCAACTGTGTAGAAAAAGGGGCATTGTAAATATCTGGTTCCATACTTCAAAAGCAAAGATACTGTTTTGCATCAATAAATGGGATTAATTTAATGACTGAAATGTGGAGAGAAACACCATAGGAACTATTCTGTCCCCACCCAAACCTCTTCAAAATATATGAAAATCTTTCAACCAGCATGAGGTTGCGCAACCATTCCAGAGAGTGGCCCACAGGGAAATTGTGCAAGCAAGTGCTGACCTGACAGGAAGGATCACTTTCATCTTTTACATTGCTGAGTGCTCACTTCTGCGTCCCTTCCTCAAACAAGGACATTTTAATCCAACTTTCATGTTGTTTGTTCTCTTCACAGATTTTTGATTATTTTGTCCCAAGACTTGGTGATACGCACAAGAAAGTGAAGCAGAAGGCGCTGGACGTGCTGGCTGAAATCATAGGCGTCCTGAAAGATGGCTTAAACCCGGTGATCATCTGTTTGGTTGAAGGAATAACAAACAACCTAAACTCAAAGGACCCCGGGGTTTATGCCGCAGCTGTGAAAGCGCTGGAAGAATCCATGGCTCACTTAGGTAAGGCTGAGCCCTGGCATGGACTCTCCTCAAGTGTGTCTCTGCCTCTGCGAGTCAAGAGAACGCTGAGTGCCTTGACAGCTGTTGTTGTCTGTGGAAACCTCCAGCTGACACCCACCAGAAGCTGTGCAGGTGCAGTCCTTACGCACCAGTCCCCCAACAGGCTTGAATGTGCATCCGCATTTCCCAAAAGTCCCAGGAGCCCTTGGCTTTGTGCTGCTTGTCTGAAGAGGAAGTGCTGGACTACAGCTTTGCTGGAATTCAGGGCCAAAGGGATTTTTGGAGTTTGCCTGGGCCCCATTTGACTTCCCAAATGAATAGCTTTGCTGTTGGCATGAAGGGACACTGGCGCATCAGAACCTCTGCAGAGCAGCCTCCTGGAAGGCTCCACATCATAGGCATTAGCTTCTTTAGGACAGCAGGATCACTTCTTTACTGCATGCTTGCATGAAGATCATTTGGGACCTCCTTTTTGTATCTCATGCAGGAAAGGAGCTCTTAATAATACCCTGCTACTGAAACCCACCCTGGGGTGTAGCTCTGTAGTGGTTCCCAATGAAGCAGATTGCCTGCTTGGTCACTGCCAGCCCTGTGACCCTGTGAGGGACCACAGTTCATCCCACACACGTTCTGTCTCCAGGAAAAGCTTGCCTTGGCTTATTAGAGTGGCAGGACTGGAGGCTTGCAGGCCAATGCAGGCAATAGCAATTTCAAACAAGACCCCCAAAACCGCAACAGATAGGCACAAGAAAAACTAAAATACATACGCCAGTCAAGTATTGGGAAATCTTCCAGTCTCTCTGCCAAGATCTGATTTCACAGCTGTTACAGAAACCCACAGGCTACTGAGGCACTGAGCAGTAATAGCTCTTGTATGAGTAACTTGGAGTCTTGTCCCTAGATCCACACAGGTAACCTGACAATTTAAAAACAGCTTATCCTTCAGGTGGCAATGGAGGTGTGCATTTTGGAGCCTTCTCACCCTTTTCCATAGGGGAGAGAGAAGATCACTTCTGCAAAGCTCTGGGATGCAAAACCTTTTCACTGCTTACGTGTGATTGAACTCTTGAGGTCCCTGATGTGAAATGTTTAACATAGCTCCTGGTACAGCAGACAACTTTGGATTTAAAATGTGAAAGGAGAGCTTTTCTTTTGGAATTTAAAATCCTCCCAAGTAGGCTGGAAGGAAAGAAGAAAAGGATTCAAAAATCAGCAGGAATTTCCTTTCTTTTACAAAATGTAGTTGCCCCTGCCCCTTCCCTCCCCACTGTCCTTTCTCTTATGACCTCAGAAGAGAGAGCAGAAATGTGTGTTTCCCTTGTAGATAAAGTATCCCTGCTGAAAGAGTTCAGCCACCGAAGGAGTGAACTGAAGGGCCAAGCTCTGCTGGATGTCACGGAGCATCTCTCAGGTATGGCCTCCCCTTCTAAGGCAAGAGGTCTTCCGAGGCAGAGTTTACAGGGAATGCCAGTGAATAGACACTAGAGTGGCTCCTCCAAATCAGGAGGTGCTGAGCTTGTCCCTCCTGCCCAATAGCCATGGAAGGTGTATTGGGCAGGTTTTCCCTGGCTGCTGCAGAGGTGTGCAGCACCTGAGATGGGGGCGGCACTCGGCCTCAGGGCTGAGCTCTCACTGGGGCATCTCAGAAGCTGCCTCCAGGAAAGGGAGGGGCTAAAAGTTCCCAAGCTGGCTCCTCTCTTGGAAGCTCCGGGACAGCTCTGATCCTTTAGGGAAAATGGTGGCAAATGCTGTTTCAGGGGATGGGTTTGTTTTGTCCTCACAGAATTCTTGCTTTGCTCTTGGAAAGTTTTGAGGCGGAAGCCTGCAGTGCCTGGGGGTCACAGCTTAGGCCAAAACTCAGCACACATGTTAGAGGCACGGATTTTGTGCAAGGCAGCCTTTGGGGGCAGAGGGGCAGAAGCAGAGTGCTGAGGCTCCCTGCCTGTGCTGGGGAAGTGCCATTGGACTGAGCACTTCAGGGTGTGCAGTCAGGGTCTTCCTATGTCAGCGCTGCCCAAAATGCTCCAAATGCAGCTGATAATTGATTGCTCAGAGGAGCTTGCTATGTCAGCAATAGCCAAGGGATGGGAAAATGATAATCTCAATATATGCTAGAGAAGACAGTGTATAGCCTTGCTTTATTTATAGCCTTGCTTTAGCTGGGGCTAAATCCACTGCTAATTATGCCAGCATCTTTAAATGCAAGGTTTAATACACCTTGTGTCTTCATTCTGAATCTCAAAAGGGCACCTTCCGCGATTGGGAGTGTCAAAGGCCCTTTAAAGAGCATTTGAATAAAGTAGATCTCCAGGAATAGGGAATTTAGTTTTGCAGCTATTTTAATCTCTTTTTCAAATAAAGGAATTAAACATGAATTAGGACTTCTTTAGAAAGAGCAGATGTTCCCTCTGAGATTTAGTGGGAACAGACGGCTCTTTCTCTGCGCAAGTTGCGTAGTGACCGATGTCTTTAATTGCATGTAAGCTCAAATGAACTCCCATTTTAAAATGGATCCCGTAAGCCTTTTCCTGCTTAGCAGAATTGGTTTGAGGTACTTTCAGGAGGTGTTTAAATGTTGATGACTGCTGGTGGATTAACAGCATAGAGAAAATGAAGTCTCTTCCACCACAGAATAATAAATGGCGACTACATAACATTTTGCCTGGTCAGAAAATAAGAATGGTCCCCAGACCATATCAGGTTTTGGTCTCTCAGCCAAATCTGCCATGCAAGGAGCCTGTTGGTAGGAAATTTTTGTCTGTGTTTGATACAGTTCAGTTCAGAAAATGAGCAGAGAGCAGGCTTCGGAGACAGCGGGAGAGAACACTTGTGTTTTGGTTACATTTCCGTCCCCTCTGTAGCATTTTTCTCTCTCTATTCCACTATTTCAGCACACATTGTAAGAAAACAATTAACATTGTGAGGGGAAATGCCATTAAAGTTTGGAGATGCTCCAATGCCATGGCAATGGGGTCTGGCCAATTACCTAAGACACCCTGAGGTTTGAAACAGCTGTTTGTTAGAAGCCACAAAAGCCTTCTGCCAAAGACACCGGCTAGTCACTGATGTTTCAAATCCAGCTGTCAAGCAACAGCCATCTCTGGTGCTGGAGTTTCCAAGTGTGGTCTAATACTGCCCTTTGCCGTGTGCCACCAAGCAAAGGGAAGAGCCAGATTAGACTTGTGGCACTTGACATCAAAGGTCACAAAAAGGGAATCATCCCTTTTATTAGAAATCTTTCAACTGCCTCTCTATGGTGCATTTCAAAATCTTTGGCGTGGGTTTAGACAACTTCTAAATGGAAATAAACAGCAGTTTGACATTTCAGTCTCTGTTCATGCAGAAACAGATTGTGGAATGATTTAGTAAAGGTGTGAAGTCTGCCACAGGTACAAGGCTCGGATCTGGAGAAATTAGTCCTGAGGGCTTGGTGGTTCTGTTTTGGGGATGTTCAGCTGCTTTGCCCATTCCTGGATCATGGGGCTCTCACTGTTATTTCACTGATCTTAGCCAGAGAGACTCCCAAAATCACAACTAGAGGTAGATCCTTGTTTGCATTAAGGCTGCTGGTTAAGAAGTTTGTGTCTCTCTTCCGGCAGCGCTTGTGGGATGGGTTTATCCCAGGAGCCCCGAAGTCGTCCAGCGCTACGCCCTGCCCGTGCTCTGGTCCTTCCTGGGGAACAAGGCGCTGCCTGTCCGAAGCGCCAATGTCCGCACTGTGGTCACCAAGCTTGCCTGCGCCCTCTACAAGGTGATGGGCGCCAAGCTGAGGAAGCACGCTGCCAGCCAGCCTCCGCATGTGCGGGAAAACCTCTCCGACATTTTGGGCTGGTGAAGGCTCGATGACCTGCAGAGAGATGGCAAAGTGCTGAGCTGGACACCTCCGGACGTGACTTCTTAGCTGTGCCAAAAATGACAGAACGCAAAGGAAGGGTGTGCACCTGCCCCCGCTCTCTCCACCCCCCTTCCTAGTCGTGGCATGGGGTGCCTGAAGCAACTTCCGACTGAGGACAAGGTGAAGGCTGAGCATGGCTCAGCCTCACAAAGAGGTAAGGCGGGAGCTGGGCCGCTCTCTGGCGGGAGGAAGGCTCTTGTGCCAGCCTAGAGAGCCTGGGCACATTGCCAGGGAACAGTTCTGCCCTGCATGTGCCCCCTGCAATGAGCTGTGCTGCTCCCAGTGCCCCGTGTAGCTGTAGGGCTGCTCAGCTGTGGGGCCGCGAGAGGAGCAGGAGGGTGCGTGTGCAGCTGAGCCATTCCTGGAAAGCACAGGCCTCTGGGCTCCCTGCTGTCCCAGGGCAGCCCAGAGGCCAGGCTGCTCCTGTGCTGGCTCTGTGCAAGTGGGTCAGGGTGTCCCCCTGGCCTGCCTCAAGTGGCTGCTGGCAGGAGCGTGTTTCCCTGTGCAGCTCTTTAGAAGTTTCCAGGGAATCTCTCCAATGAAATACTGTAGCTTCAGATGCTTTAGGTTTGCATTGCAGCCTCTGTTATATTTTGTGTCTCCACTTTGCAGGCGTGACTGGCTACAGTCTTATCAAGAAGTTTTCCTTGGACATTTCCTGTGTTCCGTAACCGACAAAGCCCTTGCCTCCTGTCCAGAAGAGCTCTCTTTCCTCGAGCTCAGGAAGAGGGTTCTGCCTGTCTGAAGAAAGTTTGAAGATTTGGATTTCTACGTTAGGCTTTGTAGTTACAGAGGTACATATGTTCTGACATGTAGATGTAGGTTTGAATAAATGTGTTGTCATTTTATCTTTTAAATTTTGAAAATAGATTTTCCACAGTATATCTTTTATTTTGAGGTGTTTTCTTTGTTTGTTTTAAATAAAATAATTTTTTAAAAAACCAAGCCGAGAATGTGAGACCTGCTAGCCTAGAGGTTGTCAGAGTGCAGCTGACTCAACGTGCCACTATCTCACGGTATTCTTTCCTCACAGCGCCTCTCCTCTTCCTCTTTTGCCATGTTTTCTTCATGTCATTTGTGCTGCTGTTTGTTATTTAGCATGACAATGGGGCCACCTATTACCATGTTTGGGGGACAATGGACCCAGAAGATCCTGTGTAGTCTACAGTTTTCTGCCTCAATGTGTTCTGTGCTCACAAAAGGCCTGAGCAAAGCAACAAAGAGAATGTGCCCAAATCCTGAAGCTTTGCTCCTTTGCAATGTCAGACAGATCTGGCTCAGAGGTGTCTTCAATCACAATTCCATAGGTAAGAAGAGGACGTGTATTTCACTGGGAAAAGAGGCACTGCTTTGGAAAAGGCATCTGTATGTATATTTACCCAGGACAGCAGTCCAACGGCGTTGTTTGCAACTTGTTTGCAGAAGGATGAGCGGACTGTGAGGTTATTGAACAGGTGACAAGGGTTCCTCAAATCTGTACCCTAGCCTGGGTGTCATTCAGCCCACAGGTATGGGATCATTTGGTACCATGGACCAGTGCTTGTCAGCATATTGAATTCCTGCCTAGCTGGAAGAAGCAATTCTGGTTTCAGCTCCAGCTCTTGGTGGGCTGCATGATCACTGACAATGCTGCCTTTCCAGAATTTATTTCTCAGTTGCCTTTCATAGTCATTTGAAGCTTTTAAACCTCACATGTCAATTTGCTCTGCCTTAGGGAAAAACAATTCTGAGCCCAGTGCAAACTGTAACCTTTTGACACCAAAGTCTTCATGGTTTCCAGGTTCAGATGTTAGAGAAGAAAATGCATGTGAATGTGTTACTTAGGTTTTCTGGAGGAACAACTCTGTGTCACGTGACTGCGTGTGTTTGCTTAGCTATGGGTCAAATCCCAGACTAGTAAAGCCTGGGAAGGCTGGCATGCGTCAGGGAAAACTAGTCCATGAGCTTATGGGGTTGCCATCACCAGCAGAGTGGATGTGTCCTTTGGGGATTCCTCTGGAGACCAAATTAGGCACCTGCTCCCTCCTGCAATATTCTCTTAGATCTTTCTAAAATATCCTAGAAAAGGCAGTGAAACTTCATGTCTACTTGCACACCCACTGTTTGAATAGGGACATTTTTGTCTCTCCGCTAAGTCATTGCTCTTGCACACCAGAAACAGGAACACCAACAAACGGGAATGATGCATGATCCTCCTGCTGGTGCCTCAGAATACTGGTAGGTGCAGATCTGGGTAGCTACGCAGATTAACATTTAATTAGCATTTCATGCTCCTTCAGGATACCCAGATCTCAGGGCATTTTGTTTCCAAGCTGCAGCTATACCATCACTCTCTGGGGAAGAACAGTAAATAGGAAACAGCGACTGCCAGTATTGCAAGAGTGTGGGGAAAACCTGAAGTGTCTGTGTAAAAAGATGAGTGGGAAGAGTGTCATTGCCACAGCCAAAGCTTAATTAGGGCAGCAGGATCACTTCTTTACTGCATGGCTGCAAGATGATCATCAGGGACCTTCTTTTTGTACCTCATGCAGGAAAGGAGCTCTTAATAATACCCTGCTACTGAAACCCACCCTGGGGTGTAGCTCTGTAGTGGTTCCCAATGAAGCAGATTGCCTGCTTGGTCACTGCCAGCCCTGTGACCCTGTGAGGGACCACAGTTCATCCCACACATGTTCTGTCTCCAGGAAAAGCTTGCCTTGGCTTATTAGAGGGGAAAAACCAGAAGAATAATAAAATGGACTTTGGAGGACATGCTCATGCTTTCACATGTCAGCCTTGTACCGGCTTGTTAGTCATCCTGAAACATATCAATAGAAAAAACTCAGATCCTGTGCTACATCTGAATGAAATTCCTTCAGATTATTAAGAATTCTCCTGTCAGGACCAGGACAAAACCCTTCCGACACTCACTTGCAGCTGTCCTGGATTTCTGCAGCCCTTTGTGGAAACCTGCTGTAGGTACAGTGTCTGGAGTTGGTTTGGGCCTTTAGGAAAGATGTGTGGAACAGTATGCAGGGCTCTCCTAGGAGAAAACTGTTTGTCCAAGACCAGGGACATCGTGCCTGCAGAAGTGGAGTGGCCCCGCTCCCAGCCCAAGAGTCTGTGAGCTGAGCCACGCCGGGGAGAAAAGACCCCGAGGGGCACCAGCCCAGCCGCCTCACCTGCCGTGACCGTTCTGCGGAGCTCTGCCGTGGGGTGGAAGTCGACGCTGGGCGAGCCACCGAGCTTTCATCTGCTGCTAGAACTACTCCGTGATAGCTCCTGTTTTTCCCGAGAGAGAAGCCGGCGCCATCTTGTAACGCGTGTCCTGGGCGGGTTTTCCTCTGGCATTTTGGGTCTTTGTTCCAGTGGGAGGACGGTGAGGTCTGACAGTTTGATATCTACAAGTTACTTACTTATTTTTCCTTGCCTTGTGGGCATTCTGTTTGTTAATAAAGTGTTGGGTTTTTTCCACTTTCATCTATTAGTATTCATTTCCTATTGCTGGAAAGGGATTGTTGGAACAGTTTAGAGGAGACAACTTATTCCAGACTGCCCTAAGTTTTCTCAAACTGAGACAAATGGCTTCACATAGGAACATCCCCAAGGCTGCTGAGAGGAAGGCACGGAGGAAGACAAACCTAGTTGTGCCGGTTTGGCCAAATTTAGAAATATATCCCCTGAGAGAAGGCAGGTCACCACCCCTCCCCCACCAGGTTCGGGAAGAAATAAATTTTCCCCAAAGGAAAGTGAAAGAGATAAAAACGATTTCTTTAACAAACACACGGGAAAAGGAAAATAATGCTAACTAATAAAAATCTCTCGCTGTGGAGAAAAAACCTGGCAAAGTGTTAAGAGTCCTCCCTTTGGTCTCCTCAGAGCTGGGACTTGGCCCAGGGCCAGGCCCTCTGTGCTTGATGGAAAGTCCTCCCGACGTGCTCTGATATTGAAGCAGTCCAGTAGGAAAGGGAGAAAATCTGAAATTCCCGGGAAGGAAAAAAGTTCAACTCTCAGTCTCTCTCTGGAGAAAAAGAAACTGAACAACTGGCCAAAAGCTGACCGGGCAGCTGCAAGCCGGGTGCCTCCTCCCTCCCCTGCCACAGCTGGAAAAAAAGTCACTATCTCTGTGTGACCTTGAACAAGCTGCAAACTGCTTTGAAAAAGTTTTGCTCATATTTTCCTTCCCCCTCTCAGGCTCAGTTTAAAGGCATAAAAAGGCACAAAAATTAATTTCTGGGCATAGGGCAGCAATATGGGATACACATCATAAAGTCATGCCAAGACACTAGTATTTCTGAGGGAAATTCTTTTACACCAACCGGAGTCGTCAAACAGCTGGCCGGACGTTTCGAGACATGGGCCAAAGGGGAAACCTTTCAGTGTGTTTGGTCAAGGCCGGCCTATGCTCGAGGCAAAGGTGCGTCAGTGTACTCGGCTCCTTCTCTCCTCATGGTGTCCGGCAGGCACAGGAGCCCAGAGCTCCTGCAGAAACCATCACAGCACTTGGTGGGAGCAAACTTGTGTCCAGTCCTCACACGGAGCTCTGGTGTCCAGCACTGCACCTCCTTGGAATGAGGAATTGTTGCAGTGCTCTTGGAAGGAGCTAAGGAGGTTTGGCCTTCAGATCAGCTCCTTCCTAGCTCCTGATTTGCTGCCCTGGGTAAGCTGCTGCCTGTGGCAACACTTGGTTCACAGCTGACAGCCCTGCTCTGCTGGCAGGCAGCCATTGCAGGAGCTTTGCTGGGATCATTGAACCTTTCAGATCTTCCCAAGGAGAGCTAAGGAGGGAACTTGTCAAAAGAGCATTGCCTGGGCAAAGCTTTTAACATTAAATCTTTCCTCTGTGCTCATTACCATGCACAGGAAATATTTGAGGAAGCAAGTTTGTTGTTCCAGAAATTCCTGCAATCAGTCAGATTGCCAGAAAAAAACCACAGATTTGGGATGTGTAATCTCACTTTAATTCATTGTATAGGGAAATACAGGAGCACTTCTTGTGAGCTGTGTGTCTAACCTAAGTGACCTTGCCACCAAGAACTGAGAAAAGTGGGGAGAGATGGAATCAGTGGCACGAGGTTCTGCAGTGGGATTCTCCCGCAGGCCTGAGGAAACTGCCCCGGGCTTCCACTGGGCCATGGCTTTTTACTCCACATCAAAACTTCATGCTTCACACTGGGGTGGTGAATCTTCCCTGGCCTTGTCAGGCCACACTGTGATCTCAGAAATGCTTGTTAGGCCTCAGCCTTGATGAACAGCCCCTGGACTCAGCTCCTCTTGAGCTTGCCCAAAACACTGAGTGCTCCCAGGAACTTGTGCTGTCTAACCAGCTCCTGGGGTTTTCTGTGGACAGTCTTGGAAACTACTTTTCTTGCCTGAATGCCATAACATCCTTCTTCTCGCACTTCCAAAGACAGGGCGCTGACCAAAGTGCGGCCATGATGAAGCATTTTATGACTGAAGCCCACTGTCTTGTGGCCCATAAACAGCGGTCCAAAAGGAAGCCCTCGAAGCTCTCCTGGACCACAGCGGCTGCCACTGGCAACCTCCCGTGGGGCCTCTCAGAGCCAGTGAGCTCAAGTTTCCTCACAGGATCGTCAATAACAATGGATCCTGGGCCAATACCCCCACTCCTCACGGTTCCAGTTTAACTACTGTTAAGCTTGAGTACTGTTAAGCTTTTAGGCCACATTCCTTTTCATCCTTGTCCTTTCTCTCCCTTTATCAAACCCGTATAAACACACACACACACACACACACACAGTTCTCAGTTCATGTCTGGTTTGATTGACTGCACTTTGTTTGTTGCTTTTTTCCCTTGTTGTGCCTTAAAGGACTAGTAAGTAACAGTGTGAATGTTGCCAACAAATTTTGTTGAGCTGTTACTTAACATTCTGTACTAGTTTGAAAACAAACCAGTGAGAGATCACAAGACAGAACTGTAATTTAATAGGAAAATTAAAATAATTGCAATAGTACAAGAACACTGACAGAGTCAGGATACAACCTGACACCCTGTTAGTCAGGGTGGTGGTAGCAGCCCAGATGAAGTGGTCCTATTGAAGCAGTGATCCTGTAGAAGGATCTGGTTTTCAGAAGAGGTCCAGTAGTAGCTCTTATCCTCTGGGAATCCAGTAGGGAAGAGCTGCTTGTGCTTCAATCCTACCTGATTATATCCAGGAGGGAATGCTTGGCTCCTCCCCCTGGGTGGAGCATCTCCCAATGGGCTGATGTAATTCTGTGAGTCAGGCAGTGGGCCATTGATTGCCCATTAAACAGAGACAGCCCCCAGAGGGATTTATCAAGGATGAGTCATGGTAGGAGATAAGGAACACAGCCCCATCTGTTTTAACAGCTCGTGAAGGTGACAATAGAATACATACTCTTGGTTGCATCTTACACTGTAACCTAGGACATATTCAATCTGGTTTTACTGATAACCTTGACAGTGAATTTTTAAGCAATCTCAAACACTCGTTCGTAACAAGCCTTGGGAGCATGAGGTACAGGGCTGACATTGGAAAGCAGGAGAATCACTCTAAAGTGACGAGTTTCAATGTCCATTTCATTGCTCTTCTCTTTATTTCACTCGATTAAGCCAAGCCAAGCTTTTCTTGGAGGTAGAATGTGTGTGGGATGTACTACGCCACTATCCCATAACTCTGGGCTGAATGGCACCCAGGCTAGGGTACAGATTTGAGGAACCCTTGTCACCTGTTCAATAACCTCACAGTCCGCTCATGCTTCTGCAAACAAGTTGCAAACAACGCCGTTGGACTGCTGTCCTGGGTAAATATACCTACAGATGCCTTTTCCAAAGCAGTGCCTCTTTTCCCAGTGAAATACACGTCCTCTTCTTACCTATGGAATTGTGATTGAAGACACCTCTGAGCCAGATCTGTCTGACATTGCAAAGGAGCAAAGCTTCAGGATTTGGGCACATTCTCTTTGTTGCTTTGCTCAGGCCTTTTGTGAGCACAGAACACATTGAGGCAGAAAACTGTAGACTACACAGGATCTTCTGGGTCCATTGTCCCCCAAACATGGTAATAGGTGGCCCCATTGTCATGCTAAATAACAAACAGCAGCACAAATGACATGAAGAAAACATGGCAAAAGAGGAAGAGGAGAGGCGCTGTGAGGAAAGAATACCGTGAGACAGTGGCACGTTGAGTCAGCTGCACTCTGACAACCTCTAGGCTAGCAGGTCTCACATTCTCGGCTTGGTTTTTTAAAAAATTATTTTATTTAAAACAAACAAAGAAAACACCTCAAAATAAAAGATATACTGTGGAAAATCTATTTTCAAAATTTAAAAGATAAAATGACAACACATTTATTCAAACCTACATCTACATGTCAGAACATATGTACCTCTGTAACTACAAAGCCTAACGTAGAAATCCAAATCTTCAAACTTTCTTCAGACAGGCAGAACCCTCTTCCTGAGCTCGAGGAAAGAGAGCTCTTCTGGACAGGAGGCAAGGGCTTTGTCGGTTACGGAACACAGGAAATGTCCAAGGAAAACTTCTTGATAAGACTGTAGCCAGTCACGCCTGCAAAGTGGAGACACAAAATATAACAGAGGCTGCAATGCAAACCTAAAGCATCTGAAGCTACAGTGTTTCATTGGAGAGATTCCCTGGAAACTTCTAAAGAGCTGCACAGGGAAACACACTCCTGCCAGCAGCCACTTGAGGCAGGCCAGGGGGACACCCTGACCCACTCGCATAGAGCCAGCACAGGAGCAGCCTGGCCTCTGGGCTGCCCTGGGACAGCAGGGAGCCCAGAGGCCTGTGCTTTCCAGGAATGGCTCAGCTGCACACGCACCCTCCTGCTCCTCTCGCGGCCCCACAGCTGAGCAGCCCTACAGCTACACGGGGCACTGGGAGCAGCACAGCTCATTGCAGGGGGCACATGCAGGGCAGAACTGTTCCCTGGCAATGTGCCCAGGCTCTCTAGGCTGGCACAAGAGCCTTCCTCCCGCCAGAGAGCGGCCCAGCTCCCGCCTTACCTCTTTGTGAGGCTGAGCCATGCTCAGCCTTCACCTTGTCCTCAGTCGGAAGTTGCTTCAGGCACCCCATGCCACGACTAGGAAGGGGGGTGGAGAGAGCGGGGGCAGGTGCACACCCTTCCTTTGCGTTCTGTCATTTTTGGCACAGCTAAGAAGTCACGTCCGGAGGTGTCCAGCTCAGCACTTTGCCATCTCTCTGCAGGTCATCGAGCCTTCACCAGCCCAAAATGTCGGAGAGGTTTTCCCGCACATGCGGAGGCTGGCTGGCAGCGTGCTTCCTCAGCTTGGCGCCCATCACCTTGTAGAGGGCGCAGGCAAGCTTGGTGACCACAGTGCGGACATTGGCGCTTCGGACAGGCAGCGCCTTGTTCCCCAGGAAGGACCAGAGCACGGGCAGGGCGTAGCGCTGGACGACTTCGGGGCTCCTGGGATAAACCCATCCCACAAGCGCTGCCGGAGGAGAGACACAAACTTCTTAACCAGCAGCCTTAATGCAAACAAGGATCTACCTCTAGTTGTGATTTTGGGAGTCTCTCTGGCTAAGATCAGTGAAATAACAGTGAGAGCCCCATGATCCAGGAATGGGCAAAGCAGCTGAACATCCCCAAAACAGAACCACCAAGCCCTCAGGACTAATTTCTCCAGATCCGAGCCTTGTACCTGTGGCAGACTTCACACCTTTACTAAATCATTCCACAATCTGTTTCTGCATGAACAGAGACTGAAATGTCAAACTGCTGTTTATTTCCATTTAGAAGTTGTCTAAACCCACGCCAAAGATTTTGAAATGCACCATAGAGAGGCAGTTGAAAGATTTCTAATAAAAGGGATGATTCCCTTTTTGTGACCTTTGATGTCAAGTGCCACAAGTCTAATCTGGCTCTTCCCTTTGCTTGGTGGCACACGGCAAAGGGCAGTATTAGACCACACTTGGAAACTCCAGCACCAGAGATGGCTGTTGCTTGACAGCTGGATTTGAAACATCAGTGACTAGCCGGTGTCTTTGGCAGAAGGCTTTTGTGGCTTCTAACAAACAGCTGTTTCAAACCTCAGGGTGTCTTAGGTAATTGGCCAGACCCCATTGCCATGGCATTGGAGCATCTCCAAACTTTAATGGCATTTCCCCTCACAATGTTAATTGTTTTCTTACAATGTGTGCTGAAATAGTGGAATAGAGAGAGAAAAATGCTACAGAGGGGACGGAAATGTAACCAAAACACAAGTGTTCTCTCCCGCTGTCTCCGAAGCCTGCTCTCTGCTCATTTTCTGAACTGAACTGTATCAAACACAGACAAAAATTTCCTACCAACAGGCTCCTTGCATGGCAGATTTGGCTGAGAGACCAAAACCTGATATGGTCTGGGGACCATTCTTATTTTCTGACCAGGCAAAATGTTATGTAGTCGCCATTTATTATTCTGTGGTGGAAGAGACTTCATTTTCTCTATGCTGTTAATCCACCAGCAGTCATCAACATTTAAACACCTCCTGAAAGTACCTCAAACCAATTCTGCTAAGCAGGAAAAGGCTTACGGGATCCATTTTAAAATGGGAGTTCATTTGAGCTTACATGCAATTAAAGACATCGGTCACTACGCAACTTGCGCAGAGAAAGAGCCGTCTGTTCCCACTAAATCGCAGAGGGAACATCTGCTCTTTCTAAAGAAGTCCTAATTCATGTTTAATTCCTTTATTTGAAAAAGAGATTAAAATAGCTGCAAAACTAAATTCCCTATTCCTGGAGATCTACTTTATTCAAATGCTCTTTAAAGGGCCTTTGACACTCCCAATCGCGGAAGGTGCCCTTTTGAGATTCAGAATGAAGACACAAGGTGTATTAAACCTTGCATTTAAAGATGCTGGCATAATTAGCAGTGGATTTAGCCCCAGCTAAAGCAAGGCTATAAATAAAGCAAGGCTATACACTGTCTTCTCTAGCATATATTGAGATTATCATTTTCCCATCCCTTGGCTATTGCTGACATAGCAAGCTCCTCTGAGCAATCAATTATCAGCTGCATTTGGAGCATTTTGGGCAGCGCTGACATAGGAAGACCCTGACTGCACACCCTGAAGTGCTCAGTCCAATGGCACTTCCCCAGCACAGGCAGGGAGCCTCAGCACTCTGCTTCTGCCCCTCTGCCCCCAAAGGCTGCCTTGCACAAAATCCGTGCCTCTAACATGTGTGCTGAGTTTTGGCCTAAGCTGTGACCCCCAGGCACTGCAGGCTTCCGCCTCAAAACTTTCCAAGAGCAAAGCAAGAATTCTGTGAGGACAAAACAAACCCATCCCCTGAAACAGCATTTGCCACCATTTTCCCTAAAGGATCAGAGCTGTCCCGGAGCTTCCAAGAGAGGAGCCAGCTTGGGAACTTTTAGCCCCTCCCTTTCCTGGAGGCAGCTTCTGAGATGCCCCAGTGAGAGCTCAGCCCTGAGGCCGAGCGCCGCCCCCATCTCAGGTGCTGCACACCTCTGCAGCAGCCAGGGAAAACCTGCCCAATACACCTTCCATGGCTATTGGGCAGGAGGGACAAGCTCAGCACCTCCTGATTTGGAGGAGCCACTCTAGTGTCTATTCACTGGCATTCCCTGTAAACTCTGCCTCGGAAGACCTCTTGCCTTAGAAGGGGAGGCCATACCTGAGAGATGCTCCGTGACATCCAGCAGAGCTTGGCCCTTCAGTTCACTCCTTCGGTGGCTGAACTCTTTCAGCAGGGATACTTTATCTACAAGGGAAACACACATTTCTGCTCTCTCTTCTGAGGTCATAAGAGAAAGGACAGTGGGGAGGGAAGGGGCAGGGGCAACTACATTTTGTAAAAGAAAGGAAATTCCTGCTGATTTTTGAATCCTTTTCTTCTTTCCTTCCAGCCTACTTGGGAGGATTTTAAATTCCAAAAGAAAAGCTCTCCTTTCACATTTTAAATCCAAAGTTGTCTGCTGTACCAGGAGCTATGTTAAACATTTCACATCAGGGACCTCAAGAGTTCAATCACACGTAAGCAGTGAAAAGGTTTTGCATCCCAGAGCTTTGCAGAAGTGATCTTCTCTCTCCCCTATGGAAAAGGGTGAGAAGGCTCCAAAATGCACACCTCCATTGCCACCTGAAGGATAAGCTGTTTTTAAATTGTCAGGTTACCTGTGTGGATCTAGGGACAAGACTCCAAGTTACTCATACAAGAGCTATTACTGCTCAGTGCCTCAGTAGCCTGTGGGTTTCTGTAACAGCTGTGAAATCAGATCTTGGCAGAGAGACTGGAAGATTTCCCAATACTTGACTGGCGTATGTATTTTAGTTTTTCTTGTGCCTATCTGTTGCGGTTTTGGGGGTCTTGTTTGAATTTGCTGTTGCCTGCATTGGCCTGCAAGCCTCCAGTCCTGCCACTCTAATAAGCCAAGGCAAGCTTTTCCTGGAGACAGAACGTGTGTGGGATGAAGTTTGGTCCCTCACAGGGTCACAGGGCTGGCAGTGACCAAGCAGGCAATCTGCTTCATTGGGAACCACTGCAGAGCTACACCCCAGGGTGGGTTTCAGTAGCAGGGTATTATTAAGAGCTCCTTTCCTGCATGAGATACAAAAAGGAGGTCCCAAATGATCTTCATGCAAGCATGCAGTAAAGAAGTGATCCTGCTGTCCTAAAGAAGCTAATGCCTATGATGTGGAGCCTTCCAGGAGGCTGCTCTGCAGAGGTTCTGATGCGCCAGTGTCCCTTCATGCCAACAGCAAAGCTATTCATTTGGGAAGTCAAATGGGGCCCAGGCAAACTCCAAAAATCCCTTTGGCCCTGAATTCCAGCAAAGCTGTAGTCCAGCACTTCCTCTTCAGACAAGCAGCACAGAGCCAAGGGCTCCTGGGACTTTTGGGAAATGCGGATGCACATTCAAGCCTGTTGGGGGACTGGTGCGTAAGGACTGCACCTGCACAGCTTCTGGTGGGTGTCAGCTGGAGGTTTCCACAGACAACAACAGCTGTCAAGGCACTCAGCGTTCTCTTGACTCGCAGAGGCAGAGACACACTTGAGGAGAGTCCATGCCAGGGATCAGCCTTACCTAAGTGAGCCATGGATTCTTCCAGCGCTTTCACAGCTGCGGCATAAACCCCGGGGTCCTTTGAGTTTAGGTTGTTTGTTATTCCTTCAACCAAACAGATGATCACCGGGTTTAAGCCATCTTTCAGGACGCCTATGATTTCAGCCAGCACGTCCAGCGCCTTCTGCTTCACTTTCTTGTGCGTATCACCAAGTCTTGGGACAAAATAATCAAAAATCTGTGAAGAGAACAAACAACATGAAAGTTGGATTAAAATGTCCTTGTTTGAGGAAGGGACGCAGAAGTGAGCACTCAGCAATGTAAAAGATGAAAGTGATCCTTCCTGTCAGGTCAGCACTTGCTTGCACAATTTCCCTGTGGGCCACTCTCTGGAATGGTTGCGCAACCTCATGCTGGTTGAAAGATTTTCATATATTTTGAAGAGGTTTGGGTGGGGACAGAATAGTTCCTATGGTGTTTCTCTCCACATTTCAGTCATTAAATTAATCCCATTTATTGATGCAAAACAGTATCTTTGCTTTTGAAGTATGGAACCAGATATTTACAATGCCCCTTTTTCTACACAGTTGCCTCAAGTTCTGAGGGCAGTTATGATTTTGCCAAAACTATGGCTGGAGGAGATCCAGGTTTTGTTCCATCTGTCTCAGAACCTGTGTCTGGAGAAGTGCAGGGCTCTGATCAACTCTTCCAGGATCCAGACCAATTGTCTACCTAGCAGGTAGACTTCTGAAATTTAATGTGCTGTACCGCTCTCATTAGAGCAGGTTCAGTCCCTTGACAGCCACATTATCAGGCACCATTTTCTGGACAAAGGGAAAAAGCAGCTGCTGGGAGGAGAAGGAAGAGATCTGTGCCTAGCCATTTCCCTCCTTTTCCAAAGAGAAAAAAGACCCCCCAAGAAGGGTGAGCACCGTCTTTACCAAGAGGAATAGGGATGCCGATGGAAACGAGTAGCCAGAGATGTGCCTGTGCAAGACAAGATGGAGTTTACAGAAGTATCCTTTTAAAAAAAATTGGTTTCAACCAGCCCAGCCTGATACTTCTCTTCCCCATCCAACCCCTTTTTTGTCTAGAGAATAATTGCCACGCTTTCAGTGGCTGGATTCCCTTCACTTAACCCAAGTGGGAGTAGGAGACAGCAGAAGTTACACCAGCAGAAAACTCTGTCCTCATCTGATGAACAGCATCAATAGGCACCTGCCTGACAAATACATCTGGACTGAAATCACTTGTCCTGAAGCGTGGACCTGAATTAAATATTTCAGGGGAAGAGGCACCAGCCTGTCCCACACAGCCAGGATGTAGTGCCAAGACACACTGAATTAACTTTCCTGCTACAGGCTTGGGAAGGGAGCTAAAGGAAAGGAACAATGAAGACACCCTGCATACTTGGACAGTGTTAGTGGAGACGAGCTGGGGGCTGCTTTTGCACAGGTCTAGGAGGAGTGCCACTCCTTCCATCCGTGTCTTAAACTCCTTGGCTTCCAGGAGATTGTACAGCTTCTGGAGCGGCTCGGTTTCTTCCCCAGCCGGAGGTAACGTGACCTGGGCTTTTGGGCGGCGTAGGAGGCGTCCATCAGAGGTAGACTTCACCCTGGAGAATAAAACCAAATGAGGACCTGTTGGTGATCATACCTTCAGTTAATTGTGAGCAGAACATCTGGGGGAGGTTTCCTAATGATGTGATTTCAAGCTAGAAAATCCTGACCTGAAAAACAACGGGAGACCTCATGACAATCATTACAGGAGACAATCTGCAAGCAACTTTCTCACCAGTGCTTACTCAGGAAAACCAAGGATGAGATGCATCTCACTTATCTCCAGACAGCTTCCCAGGTACACATGTTGCACTGCTTTGTGAGGAAAGAGAGACGCTACTTCCAAGTTTAAATGCCTCATCATAAGGGAGGTGTGTGTCTTATAATAAGGAAACTCATCCCTCTGGAGAAGTGTCTCTACAGCAGGCATGACAATCTGGAAAAGTAGCTCAGATGCATCTGAACAGATGGATAGGGGCATATCTGAAGGATCCAGAAAATCCGTAACAGGGATAAAAACAGAAGCCAGACATCCCAGCACTACGCTCACATGATTGCTTCCCTAGAGACTAGATCCACAGCTTAACAAACCCACTGGGAACAACTCTCTTGGATCGGCCTGTCCCTTCCATGAGCATGGGAAGGTCCTGACTATGCTACTGAGGCATGTGGTCACTCTCCTGCCAGCGCTGAGCATGAGTGAGCTAAATAAATCCCCTCTTTTATCAGAGGACAACAGGTACAAGTAGCTCTCCCACTGGCAGGAAGAGACAGCAAGGACCAAATTCCTGTCTCAAATGCTGATTGCAGCACAGGGGGAAATAAACCAAACATGCTGTCCATCAAGCAAACAGTATGAAGGACAGGAATGTCAAGACCAAACGTCCACATTGAGACACCTGTTGACCAAAGTTGCTCAGGAACTGGCGTGCTACTTACTACTCATCTTGGTACTGTCTGAGGGTAAGAAAACCATGACTCAGGAAGGCCAAACCACATGCATGGGAAGTGCTATTTTGGGGAATGGCATCTTGCTTCTAGACTGGGACTTCTCATCAAAACACCCATCTGAAAAAGCCTGCTCTCAGAGGAAAAAATCCCTGCTTGAATTTACTTGTCCCAAGTGAGGCAGCGGAGACATGGCCCTCTCACAGCCTCCACAGCACTGTCCTTGCCACTGCACTGGATCTTCTGAGCTGCAACCAATGGGTGTCTTTTTGTCGCCCATTTTTTGTGGAAAGCCTTCCAGAGAAGTTGTGTTCAGCGTAATGCAGAAGGAGACATTTTTTATGATAGAGCATTTGTAGGGAAAGGAAACAATCTCTGGCACAGGTCATCTCCACCAGAAAGATTTTCCTGAGGAAGAGACATGTAAAGCTTGCCACGTGCTTTGTCACATCTAACTAAAGTGCTCAGTACCGTTTACTAGAAGGCAATGTGGCCTGGGGCTTCTTCGAGCCATCGCTCCTCTTCTTCACAGGCTTCTCGACAGATGGGTGTTCATCCTTCTGCGTTTCCATCCCCTACAAAGGCATAAAGAAACCCCATGGATCTTTAGAATGTAAAATAGGATATTACCTGTTTAAAACACCACTTATAAAGCAGGATCACTGCTACCAAGGCTTGGGCAAACATTTCCAAACTTACAGAAGGAAACAGGCCAGAGGTTCAGTGATGCCAACTCTTTGTTTTCAATAGCCCAAGGCAGGTTATGGCTGCTACCATACTGAGCAGCAGTCTAAAATCCCAAATTCATTCCTCTTGAGCATAAATGGGAATAATGCAAACTGGTAGGGAACTAATGCTCTTAAAGGAAGCTGCAGAAAAATTTGGACTCTTTGGAGGTTGGCCCATTGTGTTGGAAGTTGATTTGGTTCCACACTCACTCTCCCTGTTGCTGCACAAAGGCACACTCCCTTCTATAATGTAGGTAAAAAGAATTAAAAAACCCCCAGGCAAACAAATGATTTTCCACTGGATGCTGCTGAATTCACCAAGTTTCTTCCAGCTCCACAGGGCATGACAGCAGGGCAGTATTCCCAGAAGACAGACAGTAATTGTAGTATTTAGGATTGACTGGGACATCTTTTGTATATTTGGAAATTTTCTTGGCACTACTGCTTCCGGTGTCTTTTGCAAAGACTGTTATCTCCAGAAGCACTGTTCTCACTTAATTGCGTCACTGGGGGCAGAGTAGGGATAGTGGGGTGGGGGGTTATGCTTAAATGTAAACCCATTTTCTCCTCTTTCCCTTCCCTGTTTGTGGCCCATATTCAAAATATCCAATACCCTACGTTTCCCCTAATATTATCAGTTCCTTTGTGCTCTGCAGATGAACAGGTTGAGGATCAACAGTTCATTCCCAGGAGCAAATTGATTTGGCAGAAGAGGAATGAGATAAAGTCAGATTAGGTATGTTTGATCTCATATCAGCAGTGGCAATACTTGCACAAAGGAGACATTTTTTCGACCAAGCACTTACTTTCTTCTTCATTCTTGTCAGAATATCTTCCAGGTCACGGGTGGAAAGAGATTGTTCCAAAAGCCTTTTAAATTTTGGGTGGTTCAGCATCATTTTCACCATCTCCTGTCCATAATGCCTAAAACAAGAAAGAAAGAAAGAAAGAGAGAAAGAAAGAAAGAAAGAAAGGAAGAAAGAAAGAAAGAAAGAAAGAAAGAAACAATAGAAGGTGAACAAACAAAGGAGGAGTGTTAACAGAATAAGCTGATACCTTAACCTCAGCAGCTGCCATACCTGCATGAGAAGGCATTACCTACTCAGCAAAGAGAGAGATTTACCTCCACTTGTCACTGCACAGTGCTGTCAGCTGAACACAAGAGGCAAGAGGAGAACGTGGGGCAACAGAAAAATACAATCTCACTCTGAAACTGTGGGTGCGCTTCTGTGGCATCGAAGGATCCCAGGGAACAAGCGAAACACCTCTGCTTTGAGTCAGAGCTTATGAGCAGTGTCTTGCTGCCATTGCACAGGAATTTGCCTTTCTTTAACTGGCAGGGAAGCCAGGACCAAATGCCTCATGCTTGCTTTTAATTATTCTATACCATATGTATGCACAGGGACAGCTAGTTGCTCATGCCTTCTTGGCAGCTATTAATGGGAATTGAATCCTCAAAGTAAGGGGATTTTTTGGGGTGGTTTGGGTTGATTTTGCCACTAGGAAACGACAGTTCTCTTCAAGAAGCAATTTGGAGGTCATTCAGCCACAGATAAGAGCATTATAGGAATCTGCAGAAGAGGTTTAGAAAGACTGAATACATTGGCTAAAGACCCCTGGAATATTTCTAGGAAAGTCTTAAGTTACTGAGAAATAGATGTATGGGATCCTTCAGTGATGAACATTAGCCAACATTTTGGCTTTGTCTTGTGCACCTAAGGCCAAGCAAAACTGTTTGACTGGCTCATCTGATGGCTCTTTTGATCTCAGGAAAGAATCATTCAAGTCCCAGGAAGTTGGCAATGCTCCCTCTTGCGGGACAACCTCAGGTTCCCCAGCACAGTCATTTCCCCAGACAAGCCAGGGCAGCGGTCACAGCACCAAGGCTGACAGAGCTCAAGAAGCCTTTGGACAATGCTCTCGGGCACATGGAGTGACCCTTGGGGGGCCCTGCCCACGGGCAGGAGCTGGACTCGATGACCCTGATGGGTCCCTTCCAACTCAGCGTATTCCGTGACTCTGTGAACCTCATCCACACAGTGAGGGAACTTGATATTTCCTTTAGCTTCCACTCTTTTGTGGTTTTGCCCTTTACAGCCAGACACCCAACAGTTTTCCTGTTTTAGGAGGTGAAATGAAGATCATTACCTTGTGTCCTTGTGACAGTCCTGAGCAAGCGTCCCTGCCGCGTGCGCCAGCCTCTCAGCCCTGGGCGTTCCTGCGAGCTTCGTGACTCCAGTTTTCTCCATCAAGGACAGGAGGAGTTGGGCCGCGCACTTCCGCACCTGGACGTGGCGGCTCCTGGGAAGAAGAGAGCGGACACTGGGGCACAGGGAGCAGGGGGACACAGCGCAGGCCTTGGCCAGAGCATGCTCCCTGTCATTGCTGGGGGAAGGAGGCCTGGGCTCTCCCTGACACTTGGGACACCTGTAGAAGGTTCTGTCCGCAGAGAAACACAAAGTTAGCACTGTACAGAAGGACTGCCTGCAAGCAAGAGCGAGGAATTCAGTCTCCCTGCACTATCTGATACTCAATGTCTTTCCCCAAATTCACTCTGAGAAAGGGGGAAATTAAAGACAACCCAGGCTGACCCATCAGGGGCCAGCCACTACACAGACAGCCTCAGCAGGATTGAGGATATTTCCACCCATTTACCCCCAAATCTGCAGACCTTGGGAAAGAAACAAATGCAGGGAAAACACACTATGGGACATGAAGTTGCAGAATATCCAGCAATGCAGCCAGTTTCTTCTGTGAGGCTTGGCAAGAGATACCTCTGAACGTTTGCCCCTTTTCCAAAGCTGAGGAAAGGGTGGCAGTCAGTTTAGCCAGGTTGTCCTGTTCTAGACAGTGTCTCTTGGGGACTATCAGGCCCAGCACCAACACTTAAGGCAGCACCTGCTTCAGCTGTCCCATGGCAGTCGGCCTGTGAAGGTGCCTGTACAGTGATTCATCATCTCAAGGCTAACATGAGACATCAGTTGGAATAGCAAGTGGGGCTCTAAGGCCAGGACAGTCCTACAAGACTCCTCTTGGCAGGAGCTGCACCTGCTGTGCAGGCTGTGCCACACCCAGCACGTTCTCCCCCATGTGCTCCATGCCCCAGCAAGAACCCTCCTTACTTCTCAAGTGAATGGCATAATGAGGATGCATGGTTTTTCCCAGGGGCTCTGTGGTTAGGGCTGTGAAATGTCAAAGAGCGCTCACAGCTGCAGTTGCAATTGTCCCTCTTCCCACAAAACCACAGGGCTCTATCCTTAGCCTTTGCAGGCACTTGCACTTGCCCACCATTCACCACATCTAGGCAACTCGGACAGACTGGGAGAACTCCAGGAAGCAGCAGCAAGCTGAGTCAGGGGAGGTTGAGGTTGGATATCAGGAAAAAGTTTTTCACCCAGAGGGTGGCTGGGCACTGGAACAGGCTCCCCAGGGCAGTGGTCACAGCACCAAGCCTGAGAGAGTTCAGGAAGCCTTTGGACAACGCTCTCAGGCACATGGTGTGACCCTTGGCGTGTTTGTTCTGTGCAAGGCCAGGAGCTGGACTCAATGATCCTGATGGGCCCCTTCCAACTCAGCATATTCTACAGCTCTGTGATTCTGTCAACTAATGGGCTGCACGAGGGCAGAAATAGGTGACAAGAGGAAAGAAGTGAGGTTGATTGGAGAATCAAGACACTGAGTTCACAGAAGATGCAGGATACAGGACCCTTCCCTCCCACCATTCCCATTCTCTCTCTCAGCCCTTCTGCCCCCCACACAACAGAAGGTGAAGAATATCACTAAGAGAAGAAGAACCTACTGGACTCCATTGTCCATGAGAGCAGTCATTGCTCGTGCAGGAGTCACATGCTCCACCATGACTCCCAGGGTGTGACTGGCTGCTTCCTGAACAAACTCTGGGGAGTTCCACACCATCTGGAGAAGGACCCGAGCAACCTCATCCACCTCCGAGTCCATGTCCTTCTGCAAGGTCACAAAGAGCTCTCCAAGAGTGACGATTGCAGAGTAAGACACCTTTGAGCGAAGGTTGGTCACCTGGGGAAGTCATGAGGGGAAACAAAAGAATCACCTTGAAAAGAAAACCAGTTGCCTTAGACAAAAGTCCCAGGAAATGACAACACTTCCCGCTGTGTCCAGGGGAACACAAAAGCACAGGCAGAGCAGAAGAGCACAAGCACAGAAAGGCACTTCACTCTGGCACCAATTTGTGCTAGGCCTCAGGCCTGCTTCCTGCAGGCCTAAAACATATTCTTTAACTTAAAGTGTTCTACTTAACTCTTCTGGAATGTCCACTGCTTTGGTTTTAGGCCCTTTCATTCAAAAAACAAAGAAACAAATTAAAGCAAGGGCTGCTCTCAAGCCATAAAGGCACAAGTCATAAAGACAAAAGAGTCATTTGCTCCTGTTTGAAAAAGCAACAGCAGCAGTTGAAGCCCTCAGCCAGGAAACAGAAAACACAGGCTCAAGTCTACAGACTAATTGGCAGTGTTGAATTACAGCTTGGGCAGAGATTTGGACTGCAGCAATTAACAGAATTAGTGTCTCCGTTTCTGCATTTGCACGTTGCATTGTAATGGCAGCTCGCTCCAAGAGGAGAGTGTCAGATGCCCGACCTACCAGTAAATAGAGCTACATGTGCACACAGATCCTATAGAGAGCTGTCAGACATGAGAAAGATAAGGTCTAGAAACAGAAATGAAGGCAGTCCCTGAGCACACAGGGAGATGAACAAGCACATATCTACTCTACACACCGTGTATGAAGCACAGAGGACGATTCAGAACAAGGTTCTTACCTCGTTGGTAAGTGCCAAGCAAACCTCACGAAGTCTACAAAGAAGGACTTCTGAGTGGGACTCAGCCAGGTGTTTGATGCTGAAGAGTCCCTTCTCCTTCAGCTCCCTGAAAGGCAAGTACCAAAAAGATTGACTTTCTCTCCACCCAAGAACTAGGCAGCACCCTCTGAATTTACCAGGCTGGCGGCTCAGTCAAACAAAGTGAGGTGCTTTTCAAGCAGTACTTGATGAAATCGTGGAACTCACTGCCACAGGTTGCTGTGGCTGTCAAAAGCATACACAAATCCAAGAGGCAAATAGAGGGCTTTCAGAGTCTTCATTTGTGGCTGTTTAACAAGACAGCCTTTCTGAAGTCTCTGGCACATGAAGTCCCTATGTCAGTGCTTCCTGGAAGCTGTGAGACTGTGCCATGCTGCTGTTTCTTGTCACCTCGCTGTACCTGTCCCTGAGACACAGTCCCACTGGGCTGTGTCTGGGGCATTTTCCTTCTTTGCCAGCCCCAGCAGGCAGTTCAGCAGTGAGAGTCTGCACTGGCACTCTGTAGCTGAGTTTCCACTCTGCAATCTAGGCCTGTCTGTCACCCACTCCACTCCACCTCACACATTCCCCAGGAAAGCAGCAGGATGCCCCAGAAGATTCCACACCAGGGCAAGAACAGCTGAAAGTCTGGCTTTTCCCAAAAGCCCCTACCTAAAACAACAGCAACATGTTATTTACAAGGTGCAAACAACTCCCTCTCTCAGCACTTGCTTTGTGCAGGACCTGAGCTACAGGAAGGCGCGTGATGCATCGGGGCTGCAGCGCAGGGCTGGCGGCCGACGCCACGGCCATCCCTGAGTGTCACCCGCACCCCCCACAGCTGCAGAAGCTCTCTGCACCTCACAGGGCACCAAAGAGAAATGGGGAAGAGAAAGCAGAAGAGAAAGGGCAGAGCAAAGGCGACTGCACAAGGAGATGCATCGCTGCAGATTTTTCATGCTTATCCCAGGGTGAATGGAGTCCTTATCCCAGTGTGAATGAAGCAGTGAGTAGATGATAACCCAGACATCAAAAAGACAACCAATATCACCTAACATTTGTAGGGTTATCACCTCTGGGCCGCTACAGGCCTCCTTCTGTCTCTGTTTAAGTTTGGGACACATTGTGAGTATTGACAAAACATCTCAGGCCCATATGAAGCAGTGAGAAGGAAACAGTTGAATTGCACAAGTGCAAGATTCCTAGAGGATTTTATTTCTTTTTCCTTCTCTTCTGCCATGAGCCCCTCAGGACTAATGACAGGCTGAGTGACTCTATAGCACAACTCAGTGCATTTCTCAGAAAGAAGAGCTCCCTGTAGCTGCTCCTGGGACTCACATGCGGAAGGTCACAGGCAGACCCTGACTCCTGCCACTGCTGACCAGAGACAAATCTTACTCAGTCCCACTGGGCCCCGAGGCACCCAAATCTCTACACTCCAAACTGCTGCCATCCTGCTTCTGGCTTCAGCCAGCAAATCATCTTGTCCCACAGCTTTCTCTCTTCCCTCAAGATTTCCTTTGCAGCCCCACAGAGCAGCAGGCAAAGCGAGGAAACAGCACGGACCTGCTGCAGCTGGAGCATTGCTGCAGACCAAGGCCAAGAAAAGGCTGCTCTCCAATCTTTATCCTCTCTCTGCTCTGGAGTGGTTTCACTGGTGCCCCTCGGCCCTCTGGGCTGTTGGGGCTCAGAGGCACTAGCAAGATACTCTCCTAACCTACCTTAACGCTAAGAGGGAGACAGAGTGAACGGGGCCTTTCTTACCAGTCATCGCTGCTGAGCAAGGAGAGTGCCTCGAGCAAGGACTGCTGTGGCTCCAAAGAGGCTCCGTCCTTCTGCCCCTTCCCACGGAGCGGCTCCTCTCGGCGCTTGGCACCAGTGGCCGTCTGCGGGGTCACTGTAAGGAGAGGGTCAGCCATGAGCGCTGCAGCCCCGGGCAAGGCACCCCGCCATGGAGCGGCCTGCAGCCCCATCTCCCAGCCAGGCTTCCATGAGGTACAAACTGGCACTGGCCCAGAGAATTCCCTGCTCTCTGGCTCCTTGCTTTCTCCCAGCCCCCCCCAGCTGGGCACAGCTCCTTGGCTCAACCTGACAATTGCCCACACAGCGCCAGCTCCCAAGTGCCACAGGTACCACAGCCAGCGGCACCTTCCTGAGGCCGCAGAGCTCCCACTCCCTGGGAGACAGTGCCCACCAGCAGGACTTGCTCCCCAGGAGGGACCCCTCAGCTGCCTCTCCTGTCTCAGCGCCCTGATTTCCCCGAGCCCTGAGGACAGAGGCACTCTGCAACTCCCTGAGGAAAGACCTGCAGCTGCCTCGTGACAGCACCAAGCCGAGCCTGAACAACCGAGTCCTGCTGGGCCCGGCTGAATCCCCTCAGAGCAGCTACCAGGGAACAGCGATACCTGACCCTTCACACCTCACAGCGCCTCTGTTCCCATTGGCTTCAAATATTCTAGACAGAGGGCAGCTGAGTGCACTTACATTTCAGCCTGCTCTTGGGAAGGGAGTAGTTCATGGATTTTGCTCTTTCTAAGCATCATGAATCTGTACTATTTCAGTAAAGTACACACTGGCTGCATTTGAAAGATGCTGAGGTGAAATTTGTTTGTCATCAAATGGACTTGTGTGCACACTGTGCAAGCCTAAGCTTTCTCTTGTGGAAAAATGGAATCTCTAGTCCAGATGGTGGATAAAAAAGCCTTCCAAATGCAAATTGATGATAAGAATATGTAAATACAGATGCAAATTGTTGGCAGATGAACTCTCTTGATAGTCAGTTTACAAGGTATGAGAAAAGTCAGATGATAAATGCATTTCTTGAGAAACCCATTTGTCATCAAAAGGACTGTTGATCATCAATTTCATGTCATGCACTCAACAGGTCGTTTTCTAATGTGTACATGGAAACATCTGAGCTGTGTCAAATGATGGAGTTTGAATATTGCACAGAATCTAGATGAACTGCTCTAGACTCTGTAGAAGTTTTGTGCTACCCTGCATGACCTCACACAGTATGGAGGAAGCATAACATCAAAAATATTCAGATGGGAGCTAATCTGGCTGTCACTGATGTACCCCTGTCACTGCCATCAGTGGTGTCACTGCAGAAGGATGTCGATGTACACAGCTATATTCAATAGGAATGGGGAGCCACGTCAGGCTAGTTCTGGTCAATTGTGACCATGGAAGTAGCATCACTAGAAAAGAGCACTCAAAGTATCATTCCTAGCTCCCTTCTTCTTATCTCACCCTACTCAGGATCACAGCACAGGCAGGCTGCCCTCACAGGAGAGGCAAGAGCCACCAGGGACTATGTGCTGTGTATTGACTGCGGGCAGCAAACAGCCTGGGAGCAGCAGGCAGCCCCTCCTGGCTGTCACCTGCTACACAGGCCGCTGTATTTGGGTGGGGTGACCCAGGAGGCTCTGCTTGTTCCCTCTTGGCATTGCAGGCCGTGGGATGGCAGCGGCGAGAAGCCATTGGGCACTTCTGGGAGCAGCAGCACGGCTGCACCAAGTGGCTGACTGCCATGCAGAGACAACCCTTGCTGGGAGAGCAGGAAAGCTGGCTGCAGAGCCGGACAGCAGCACAGGCAGAGGGCCAAGATGGAGACTGGACAATTGATCGTGGTGGTACTCGTAGGTGCACAGTGAGCACACCCTGCCAGACTGCCCCGAGCTCATCCCTGCAGTTACAGCTGCCTCCTGGCACCAGTGCTGTAGTTTGCTCTATCAGGATGGGCAAAAGCCAGAGCTTAGGTCTTTACCACTACTTTATGCAACTCAGCTTTCCAATGGATCAATAAGAACCAATTGCTCCAGTTCTGCCGAGCTGGAGTAACTCAAGAGTAGATTTGCTGCTCATTCTCAGCACAGGCTATGAACCCAAGATCCCAGCTGTGGTGGCTGAGGCAGGAGGCAGTTTGTGCTCCTTGTGCAAGGAAAACTGGTGAGGGAAAAAGCTGCTGTGGAGCAGGCTTACCTGAGGAGTTGCGTGGGAAGCTGCCGTCTCCATGGATGATGGGCTTCTTGGGCAGCAAGCGTACGTTGTCCTGCTTCCTCAAGACCTTCTTCTTCAAGGCACTACCAGGGTGTTTCCTCTGCACACTGGAAGCTGTGCCATTGACAGGCAGTAGGCTAAAGCCTGCAGGGACCAAAGAGGAGCTTGGGAGTGGAGGGTGACAATGGAAAGGCCCAGAAAACTTGCTGGAGCTGGGTAACATCTCTTTGTTATCCAAAGAACTTCAAGTATAACAGTGGCACAGTTCCATGGGAAAGTGATCACAGACTCCTAGAAGAGTTTATGTGGGAAGGCACCTTTAACCACCATCTAGTCCAGCCCCCACGAGCAGGGACATCTTCAGCACGAGCAGGTTCCTCAGGGCCCCATCTAACATGGCCTTGAATACCTTCAAGGATCCATCAACAACAGCTTCTCGGGGCAAACTCTTCCAGTGTTTCATCCCCTTCATTATAAAAAATTTCTTCCTAATATCTAATTGAAATCTACCCTCTTCTGGTTTAAAACCAAATTGCAGTGATGCTTCCCCGAAGAAACAAGGAAACCCCAGTAGTGCTTTGCTTTTGTTTTCCTGTTTCAGAGGCTGGCTGGGGAAGTTACCAAAAGAAAGCGCAGATAACCTTGCGTGATGCCCTCGGGCTGAGTGCTGCCTCCTGAGGTCCCTGCTGCTGCCCTGGGGCAGCGCACACAGCACTGCAGTCAGGGCCCCTCAGCCGGGATTCAGTCGGGAACGCTGCTTGCTCCTGGGGCGACACCAGAAGCACTGGCTCGGGGCTTCAGCACAGCTCTACAGTGCCAGCTCCTCAGCAGGGAGCGGTGGGAGAAGGGTCTCTGGGGTTTTCATTAGAAGGAGTTGAATTTTGTTTCTTCCAGGTTGCACCTTGGTTGAAAAGCATTCTTTTGGACCCACTTTTCCTGGAGGCTGCTATCCAGGAGAGAGTCTGAAGCCTCAGTGTACTTTGCAAGACAGAATTTTACACTCTGAAGGACTTCAGAGGGGAAGGTGGGAAGCTGATATTCTGTTACTGACTCAGTGAGGCCATGGGCAAGACACTTCATGCCTCTCCATTTTTCTTTGGGGACCAGAAATTCATCCTATGCAAACTCCCACTCAGATGCAAGTGTAACAGCCCCCCAGTCTGAGGGCAACACTGTGCAGAGGGCAAGCAAGTGATCAGAAAGGACCACAGGTGTAGCAACCACTTACTTGCTGCAGCTGCATCCCCGGGGTCAACTGTCTGTGGAGGCAGCTGCAAGGACGTTTCCTTTTCTCTCTCTGTCTTGATCTCTTTCTCCAAAAGTTCCATTGGCTTCCGCTCTAAGTTCCTTTGAGCCAACTTGCCCAATGCTGCACGGACCTACATGCAATGGGAATGCATCACAGACTGTAAGCAGAGACACACAAACCAGACACAACATCTCATCAGGAGCACAGGGTCCATAGAGTTCCACAGTCCTTGATGCAGCTCCATGTACATTCCAATGGTTTCTGAAGAATGTCTCCCATCCTCACCTTGGCAATTACACACAGTGAGGTGGAACACTTTATTGCCATAACCTCCCACTGCTCCAAGGTACTGTTTCTCAGCCTATGTCAGGAGGCCCTGCTTGAAGCAAGAAAATCACAGGAGTGCTCCAAGACAGATGAAGAGCCCACGTGACCAGTGAGCAGGCAGTTCCCTTCCTACAGGCCATGGCAGGAGAATAAGAACCATGTGCAATACGCAGCAAGGAGGGGTAATTAGCTGTTGCTTAACACTCATGGCCAGGAATTGCAGCTGTTTCTCACTTCTGGCTTCTGAAGGACTCAGCTGCTCTCTGAAACCATGAGGCCAAAAAGAGGAGTCACGTGAAAACAAGTTGCAGAAACATTGATGTTAACGCGTGGAAAAATTGAGAATGAGAGGGCTGTGAGATACAGCAAGAAAGGTAACCAGGAAAAATCAAAGTCTCCCATTTTATTTTGCAGCCTTGCTTACACTCAGCATTAGAATCCTTGCTTCTGTGCTTCCCAGGATGCACTTTGCCCACATTCACTGATGTGTAGCTTGCTCTGCCATTCAGAACTGCTCTACAAGGGCCTTTGCACATAAAGAATGCTTCTGGCATGACCTTAGCACCATCTCCAAACCAGTGACCTTGCCACCACTGGAAATAGCCAAGCAATTGCTCTGTAGCTGTCAAATATATGCCCAAGAGAATCCCCATCCCCCAAGAGTGGAAGATGATGATTTTCACGGACATTTTGGGCCAAGCACTAAACAGTCACTGGCAAGGAAGTCTGCTCATCCCTGTCCTTATCCCTCACCTTTCCAAAGCCATCCTTCAGGGCTTCGGCACTCGTAAGGCCAGCACTGGTGGGGTGATCCGTCTCCTTGGCCTGGCTCAGTGGGAGGCCTGTTAATGGAAGCAAAGGTTCCTGGAAATCTCTGGCAAACTTCAAGCCCCCAACAGCGCCACGCTGGGCAACAGGCAAGACAGCTTCCAGATTGCAGAGCTCTGATAAGACCCAGAGATTGTGTCTGAGAGCAGCAAGGTACATATGCCTAGAACCTCGCCCAATGGTTGGGCTACTGCCACAGTGCACTGGCAGCAGACATGGCATTGCTCTGTTGGCCAGCAGAGTGAAACCTCCTGCATGATGGAGGCCTCAGCCCTGGATGCTGGAGAGCCACTGTGTTTGATAGAGAAGGGCAGAGACAGAGCTTGCTCTTGACAGAGATTCTTATCTGTCCTAATTCATGCTGATTTTAGTAAACATCTTCTTCCTGGTTCCTAAAAGAACTCCCAGGTTCTAATGCCCGAAAGCATTTAGATCAATATTTTCTTCTCTTTGTTGCAATATTTTAGAGGACATGAAAAGAAAAGCTTAGCATTGCAGGAGTGTTAGCCAAACGTGAATTGTGTTCTTGAAACTGGATAATTGGCTTTCCCCAAGGATTTTCATTCTAAACTGTGTGAGATTGGGCCACTTTCAGGCCAGTCTGACTAAAGGCTGAATTTCCTAATGGAAGTGGAACAATGTAGCTCATTCTGAAACACTCTCCAACAGAGCCCTTAAAACTCAGAGGATGAATCACTCTTTACATGGCTCCAGAGAGGATAAAATCACGTGGCAGCAAAGTAGCAAAAAAGCAATGTCTTAAATCAGGATTTTTTGCCCTGCAAAATGGTCAGCTTAATAATAAAAAAGACTTAGATATGGGCTTTGAGGAAGGAGGGCTATTCTGGATTGGGGACAAGGCCTTGGAAGGTAAGAGCATCTGGGAAGTTTATGGGGAAACAACTGACTCCAGGGTAGCCTCCTTGGGACCAGTGCAGTCAGCCCCAAGTGCAAAGTGGAGACACAAAATATAACAGAGGCCGCAATGCCAACATAAAGCATCTGAAGCTACAG
This sequence comes from Coloeus monedula, assembly GCF_965178545.1. NCBI lineage: Eukaryota > Metazoa > Chordata > Aves > Passeriformes > Corvidae > Coloeus > Coloeus monedula. The sequence goes on along the minus strand of NC_138782.1, from coordinate 12,922,936 downwards.
TATTTCATTGGAGAGATTCCCTGGAAACTTCTAAAGAGCTGCACAGGGAAACACGCTCCTGCCAGCAGCCACTTGAGGCAGGCCAGGGGGACACCCTGACCCACTTGCACAGAGCCAGCACAGGAGCAGCCTGGCCTCTGGGCTGCCCTGGGACAGCAGGGAGCCCAGAGGCCTGTGCTTTCCAGGAATGGCTCAGCTGCACACGCACCCTCCTGCTCCTCTCGCGGCCCCACAGCTGAGCAGCCCTACAGCTACACGGGGCACTGGGAGCAGCACAGCTCATTGCAGGGGGCACATGCAGGGCAGAACTGTTCCCTGGCAATGTGCCCAGGCTCTCTAGGCTGGCACAAGAGCCTTCCTCCCGCCAGAGAGCGGCCCAGCTCCCGCCTTACCTCTTTGTGAGGCTGAGCCATGCTCAGCCTTCACCTGGTGCTCCCTGGCAGTGACCCCGGGGGCAGCGCTGCTCAGCTGCCCCTGCCGGGGCTCCTGGGCCAAGGCCCCCTGAGCAGGCTGCGAGCGGAGACCTGCACTGCCAAGCCTGGGGGTCTGCACAGCATCCTTGCAGCCAGCCAGGGGCGGGAGGGCACCAGGGTGGGGAGGCCGCACAGGGCCCTCCTTAGGCATGGTTTCCATCCACTTCTTCCTTGAGGTTTTGTCTACAGAAGAAGCTGTAGATCAGGTACAAGGGAAGCAGTGAGTTAGTTGAACTCCCACCTTTACAATCACCACAACTAATGGGTGAGGCACTCAAGAGGTTATTTATTATTGAGAAGATCGCTTTGTTTTTATTTTTCATGAAACTAGCATCACTATAATTGCTCTGAACTGTATGGAGCTGGCAGGACAGGAGAGAGAGGTTCCACTACTTTGCTTCTGTGCTGCTCATGGCTCATCCTCTACTTTGGGATCCCTTTCCTTCCAAACAGTTGGCAACCCACAGGGGTCTCTAGAATTTGACAATTCCACCTAGGAAGTAATTGCTTTCCAAAGCAAGTGTCCAAGGCCTTTGTTTCTGTAACTCCCCCTCAGTTCTCAACTGGGTTTTGTTGGTTGTTTTATTTCTCTTTACAACAAAGGCAGTGCTGGGACACAAACAATGGCACCACGTGTTAGAAGCTGCAGAAGCTTTGCACTCCCCATGAGATGTCCCCAATACTCAAGCAGCCTGTATCTGTAGGGAACAAATGGGGCATCCAAACATCCCACTTTTGCTCAAATTCATTCTTCCAGGGATTTAGTGCCTGCTTTCTTTTCTGCAAAGAAACTGAAACCCAACACAAACATGACCTGCCTCAAAACGTTTCTGATCATGGTGGTTCCTGACAATTCAAAATTTTCCCAATGGAAGCGGCATAGGGCAGATCATAAAAGGAAGACCTGTCTCAAAATCTGGATTTTTTTCCCCCTGTAGAACGGTCAGGTCAATATTAAAAGAGATCGCTCATTTCTAGTGCAGAATTAATCCAGCAAAAATGTCACCTTACATACTCAGCAATTCTTCTCCCCAGATGCATTCAGCATTCCAGCTGCATATCAGCAATAAAGGAGTCATTCAAAAGGGGCCGTGCCCAGGATTTGGCAGAACTAACACTGAGGCAAGGGACCAGTGCATCTGATCCCTTTTTCTGCATCAGCAAAATTGTTTCTTCCAATCTCATCTCTCCTATCATTCCATGCCCAGAGATGGCAAAGGAACAACAACACTGGCATTGAGGCTTTGAACTTGAAAGCAGGGGCTGACACACATGCACCAGACACCGCATTTTGTCTGGCACAACTCTTCTTGTCAGGGATCAGGCAAGGCAGGGAGGGGGGACAAGGCAGAAGGCATCTCCTCCCCCAGCCTCAGCCTGCAATACTGACACGGGCAGAGAGAGTCGGGGAAGAGATTTGTCCTTGTGAACCTGCCATAGGTGGCTTTAGGCTTGTGCTGTCAGAGGATGACAAACCCTGATCCTGCATAGGCTGCATCCATTTGGAAGTCTCCTTCCCCTTAACTGGAACATTCACAAGGCCTTTCTGTCTAAGGAGGTTTCCCTATTTCTCCCCGTGCAAAACCAGGCAATATCCATGAATCTCCTTCAGATCTCAAAGGGCTCAGCACAGAAACTGCCCCAAGGGAAGGTGTCCTCCTTCAAAGGCAGGAGGAAGGAGTGGGAACATTTCTCCTTTCATGCTAAATGTCCTTTTTTTCTCTACTAATTATGACCTTAGAAAGGCTGCAGGGAGATGAAGGCATGTGCAGGATGGAGAGGAATGTTTTTTTTCCTATAGTGCATTTCCCGAGCCCCAAGGTACCGGTGCAGCTCCTGGAGTAATTTTCACTGCACCACCGGAGCACACTCCCAGTGACCAGGCTCTGGGAGAGTGCACTGAGCCCAGCAAGGAATTGAAAGGAATTTGAAGACATTTAAACCAGGATGGTTTTCAACCAAACTGTCACAATGCCACCCCTGGGTCAGCATTCCAATGGTCAGTTTAGGACAGACATGCCCTGTACCTACCTGCATGTTCAGAGTTCTTCTCTTTGCTTCTGCTGCTGGATCTTGGCCTTGAGAAAATGGAGGACAAAAGAACATATGAGCAGGTAGAAAGAGAAGGGCATGGAATGTGTGTAGCATCAAAGGAGGCAAACCTTCTTAGCATGGTCCCCCTGATGAAGGAGGAAATGCAACACAATAAACCCAACACGATGCAAAGCTGAGGAATTGTCCTTAAGCTTTCAGGTGCTGGAGTCCCACAGAGCTTGCCAAGCTCTGGCTGAAACACAGCAGTCATTCTTCAACTTGCATCAGATCTGCCCAGTTCTCTCCTTTTGGAGCCAAGTGGCTCCTACAGCCTCTGTGAAGCAGCAAGAGCTGCTGAGCTGAGACACAAGTCTGTATGGAGGGCAGCTACTTTCGTTCTCCTGCCCAAGCCTGACTTTGCCTGCTCATGCCTTACACTGGTGACAGTCTCGGGCTACATGGGGTCATAGCACTGCTCTCTCCTGAGAATGACAGTACACCTCCTTGCTCTTTCAAGGACAAAAAGGCCTTTTCCAACTCAGCTGCCAGGTAAGGATATTCCGATTGCACTTTAAAAGCCCTACGGACGCTTTTCAATTGGAATGATACTTCTGGGACTCCTTCTTTATCCTTGTCACTAGGATAAGCTTGACAGCTACATTTTCTCACACATATATCCAAGCCAATATCTTTGCATCAGGCACAGTCCTATAACTCTTCTCTAGCACCTTGCCCTCTTTGATCTTAAGCCCAGATCGAAACACTAAACATGGATCAGATTATACATCTGTACCCCAAGTTTTATCTGGGCTCTGGTTTCATGGTGGAGGCCCAGGCACAGAGAAGTCACGCCTGACATTTACAGAAGCAGCACCTGAATTTGCAGACACCTCCTCAGTAGCCAATATTTGCCCTGACATATCCTCATGGCTGCAGAAGCTGACAGTCAAGGATCACAGTATTCAGAGGACCGCAGTATCCAGATCCATGCAATACAGTTCCCAAATGACACCACAAACACCACAGAGGGAATCAGTAGCCGCGTCCAGCAGAGGACCTGTTCTGAGGTGCTCTTAAGCCCTGCCTCCGCTTCCCCACAACCACCTCTGCTCTTAGGGCATATGGTGTTGGGTTTGCCATTGTGCTGGATCACCACAGATGGGCAAAATGGGGACTACACTGAGGTTTGCCTAAATACATGGGAGAGATGACTGTGGAAAATAACCTCACGAGACGGGAAGAGCGAGGGGAACAGCACACTGGAGCAGCAGACACCTTGGCTTACCTCATCTCCTGGGACTCTTGGAAATCCAGCTGCGGAGAGCTTGGGACAGACGCTGCCCCACTGCTCACAGGGGGACTCACTGCCTTGCGTATTGGGGGGATCAAAGGTGGTCCCAATGACCCCTTCTTCATACCCCCACCACTGGAACACAGCAAGGAAGCCTGCAAAGAGTAGAACACCATACTCCTCAGATCAAGCATCCAGCTTGGCCCCATTCATGCCTGAAGACATTTAGCCATGCTCTTAGCTGGGACCTGGCACAGATGTCAAACTGATGGAGCAGCTTGGTCTAGGACAGGGAATGGAAAGGGAAGTGGTGAGGGAGAGACCATGTCCCACATTTGCCACCGCTATCTCTGTGCTCACTTGTCTGGAAATGTGGCTACATTCCCAGATGGCATCCACATGTTTGGCACCAAGATGTTCTGCGGTGCCACTGCCTCCACTGGCCTTTTGGATCGTATGGGAATGGCCTTGGATCCCTCTTCTCTCCCTGTCTCTAAAGCACCTAACAGCCAGTGCTGATCTCCAGCCAAGTCCCCACAAAGCCATCCTGCAGGATGTCCAAACCTGCTTTTCTCAAGCCCCTCATTTCTGCTGCTGCTTCCCTTCCCTCGTACAGTTCCCCAGCAGCCTTTGAGCCCCGATGCTGCTGAGCTCTGGGCATGCTCGGTGCTCTCCAGCTCCCACACATCCATCATCTCAGGCTCACTGGCATTTAGGAAGTTCTGCTGAGCTCCCTGCCCTGCTGCTCTCTGGAAGGCCTCTGCCTGCCCAAGTTGCTCCAGGGCCTCCATGCCATGTCCAGCAAGGGGGGTGGAGGCAGCGGGGGCAGATGCACACCCTTCCTTAGTATCCCATTGTTCCTGGCACAGCTAAAGAGCCAAATCAGGCCCTGTTCAAACTTCAGTGGAAGGATCAGTTCCTGTCAGAGATACGCTGGGCCCTTTCTCAGCAAGGCTGGAATCAAGTACACAAGCCTTGGGTTGGACATTCTGTTTAGCAAAGCTGTTGTTCATCTGCCTCCTCCTGCACCCCACAGCAAACCCAGAACAACTGCAGGTCCTGGCCCTGCTGCAAAGGCAATCGTGGGGGTGGGCTCTGGGCTGCTCTCCCCATGGCCACCTGCCATCCCTTCCCTCTGGACAAAGCCATGCCAGAATGCACAAAGCTGCCCAGAAGCTGATGAAGTCTAGAAATAGCATCAGAGACAACTGGGCACAAGGGCATGGCTGTACAACTCAAAAGCTGACACAACCTGCAACTGACTTTGCAGGACTGCCTGTTCCAGCAAATACCTTTCTCCGTCCAAACCGGACACAGCTGACAGAGAACACCACCAAGACACAGAGATGGTTCACACATACCCGTAGTTTACTAACTGTAGAAGGATTGGTTCACAAGATCGGCCAACTTCAGCTGCTCTGACTGCCTGTTGGTGTTTTCTCAGCCATAAGACAGAGCAGCAGCCACAAGAGAGCCCCAAAACAATTCAAAGACCTCCCCTCCTATTGACACCCGCTGAGGACATGAAGCCTGCACTACACACCCACTGCAAAGACAGCCTGAAGTGCAGTGTCCTGCTGAGCTCTCCCTTTGCTCAGCTGCTTCCCTGGGCTCACACCACAGCAGAAGGTCTCAGAGCTCTGCCTACAGCACATAAACTGAAAATCCACCAGACAGGACTTAGGCTGGTCCTTACCATATGTCCTTTTCCCTCTGAACTCAGCTCCTGCTTTTTTCTACTGTCATCATCATTGCCAGTGGTAGTTTTCCCATTCTCCTGCTCTCTGCTACATATTTTCTTTATGTTAGAAGAAGGAGAGCTCTTCTGGATGGGTGGCAATGGCTTGGAGGGAAGGAGCATAAAGGGAGATGCCATGGTAAACCTCTTGGCAAGAGTGTAGTCAGTCAGTCCTGCAAAATGGAGACACAAAATATAACAGAGGCCACAATGCCAACATAAAGCATCTGAAGCTACAGTATTTCACTGGAGAGATTCCCTGGAAACTTCTAAAGAGCTGCACAGGGAAACACGCTCCTGCCAGCAGCCACTTGAGGCAGGCCAGGGGGACACCCTGACCCACTTGCACAGAGCCAGCACAGGAGCAGCCTGGCCTCTGGGCTGCCCTGGGACAGCAGGGAGCCCAGAGGCCTGTGCTTTCCAGGAATGGCTCAGCTGCACACGCACCCTCCTGCTCCTCTCGCGGCCCCACAGCTGAGCAGCCCTACAGCTACACGGGGCACTGGGAGCAGCACAGCTCATTGCAGGGGGCACATGCAGGGCAGAACTGTTCCCTGGCAATGTGCCCAGGCTCTCTAGGCTGGCACAAGAGCCTTCCTCCCGCCAGAGAGCGGCCCAGCTCCCGCCTTACCTCTTTGTGAGGCTGAGCCATGCTCAGCCTTCACCTGGTGCTCCCTGGCAGTGACCCCGGGGGCAGCGCTGCTCAGCTGCCCCTGCCGGGGCTCCTGGGCCAAGGCCCCCTGAGCAGGCTGCGAGCGGAGACCTGCACTGCCAAGCCTGGGGGTCTGCACAGCATCCTTGCAGCCAGCCAGGGGCGGGAGGGCACCAGGGTGGGGAGGCCGCACAGGGCCCTCCTTAGGCATGGTCTCCATCCACTTCTTCCTTGAGGTTTTGTCTACAGAAGAAGCTGTAGATCAGGTACAAGGGAAGAAGTGAGTTAGTCCAACTCCAGCCTTTGATATCTACTCATCAAATGAGTGAGGCACTCGAGGGGTTATTTAAATATTGAGAAGATCGCTTTCTTTTTATCTTTCATGAAACTAGCATTGCTGTAATTCTTCTTAACAGTATGGGCCTGGCAAGCCTGAAGGGCAAGGTGGAAGGCTGCAATGATAAGAGGGGAAAAAACCCATTCCTTCTTGAGACTGGGCTTCTGTGCATACCAAGTGCAGACCCACACAGTCCTGACTGCTCTTCCTGCAAAGCAGCAAGACCTCTCAGCAAGCAGGCAGGCCTTGCTGGTGTTTTAATAGCACCGTTATAACATCCTCAGGGTTGGAGCTGATCAGCAAGCAGCGGAAGAACGGGAAATTTATTTTTAGTGAGACCTGACATTGATGGCAAAGGTAGAAACAGGCCTTGCATCTTATGAGCATGTCCACTTTGTGGTCTGCTGTGGCCACAGTCCCTGTCCTGGCTGGCAGTATGAGTGATTTGGCTACTGAGAAAAAGGAGAAAGCAGAGGAAACTAAGGACAGAATGTTGTGATGCCTTGGGCATCCTTGCAGGATCATCTGTACCTGTCAGCCACCTACTCTGACACAGAGCCAGCACTGACCACCATCGACCAGTTTTCCCTGAAATCTGCTGGGATTTTTTTCCATTTGGCTGAGGCCTTTCCTCTCCATTCTATCCTCACCTTTTTCTTCAGCGGTCTTTCCTTTTCCAGTGAAGTCCATGTTGGAACCCGTGCTTCTGCCTCGCAGAAGTATCTGGGTTTGAATTTGGGAACGCTCTCGGCGTAGACAGCGACGGGAGCTTGGTACCCAGCCTTAGAACAAGGTCGGGGGACTCCAATCGCCAGCAGTCGGCACAGAGAGGCAGAGCCAGACGCGTCTCCTGCCGCTGTGTCTGTGACACCCGCGACCTTCACAACCTCAGCGCGGGGCTGCCCCTTTGTGACGCGCTCGCCCGTGGTTCTCTCGTCTCCATGGCCGCAAAACCCCCATCCCAACACCATCCCCTTCCCTTCCCTTCCCTTCCCAAGGGCAGCCAGCCCTAAGCCCCAGCAGGCCAGGCCTCTGGGTTTGACACTGTCTAGGAGGAAAGGCACTTTCCAAAGCTACTTTTCAAGGCATTTATTTTTGTAACTCCCACTCAGATCTGGGCTGGGTTTTGCACTTTTTGGATTTGATTTTTTCTGTTCACAACAAACGAAGGGCTGGCACATGAACAATGGCACCCCATGTCAGAAGTTGAAGAAGCTTTGCACTTTCCATTAGATATCCCCACTATTCAAGCAGCCCATATCTGTAGGGAACACATTGGCCTATCCAAACAATCCACTTTTGCTCTACTTCATTTTTCCAGGGGTTTATTCCCTGCTTTCCTTCCTGCAGAGACACCCAAACCCAACATAAACATGACCTGCCTCAAAATATTTCTGATCTTGGCTAATCCTAACAATTGAAAATCTTCTTAATGGAAATACCACTGGGCAGGTCATTCTCAAATGCTCTCCAACAGAGCTCCTAAAACTCAGAGAACTAATCATTCTGTACAGTCCTCCACCGATGATAAAACTGCCAAGCAGTAAAAAAAAAAGAATAACTTTCTGAAATCAGGATTTTTTTCCCCCTGTAGAACATTACAGTCAATAATAAAAGAGAGAAAGATAAGCTTTCATGAGATAGCTCACTCCTAGTCCAGAATTAATCCAGCAAAAATGCCACTTTACATACTCAGCAATTCTTCTCCCCAGATGCATTCAGCATTCCAGCTGCATATCAGCAATTAAGGAACCATTCCAAAGGGGCCGTGCCCAGGATTTGGCAGAACTAACCCTGAGGCAAGGGATCAGTGGGTCTGATCCCTTTTTCTGCATCAGCAAAATTATTTGTTCAAATCTCATCTTTCCCATCTCTTAAAGGAAGCTTTGCCCCCTGCACTAGATGCTCCCAGTATTCAGAGGGCCGATATGATCAGTGTATCTGTAGGGTGTAAATTGGCCATGCAAATGTTCTCCTTCCTTGTGGCAGGGGTTTATTCCTGCTTTCTTTCCTGTAGACACACCCAAACCCAACATTAACATCACCTGCCTCAAAACAATTCTCATCTTGGCTGTCCCTGAAAATTCAAAACTATACACAGAGCGTTTCCCTGTCCCCAGGGACAGGCTCTAAGGCTGGGCTCTCACTTGCACGGAATGAAGAAGAGCTGCTGCACTTGCCAGCGGCTCTGGGGTCTCGCAATCAGCGCTTTGAGCGCAGCTTTTGTACACACTCCGCCTCCCTGAGCCGAGCAGCATTCCTGGGCATGGGCACCGCCGCTGCAGGCCAACATCCTCCAGGCACAGCTGCAGGAAGGAGATTGCAACGAGTCCTGGCTGAAGGAGTCTCCAGTCTGCTGCAGCCCTTCACCTGGGGCGGAATTGTCTTGTGCCGCCATGGGGGGAGCAAAGGGGTGATGGGCTCTGTGCAGATGAGGGTCTCCTCGATGTGCTGCTGGTCGCTGGGCCGATACAGCTGCTGGTGCGTTGCCCCGCAGCATCAGGAGCCTGCATGGAAAAATAACACTGCCAGTGCAAGTGACAGCCACCCATCCCTGCCATGGCCCTGCCCGCAGGGCGTCCTGCCTACCAAACTGCTCGAGTCAGGTCATGTTAGAGCAACATAAAAAATGTTCAAACGATGCATTTTCCACATGCTGTCAAAATCACGGCCATACAGTCCACATGTTGGAGGCAGACTGCTGCCAGCAGAATGGGGGAAGCCCCAGCAGCTGCTCTCCCCATGGCAGGATGCCCATGGCAGCAGAGGCAAGTCTCTGACCTTGCCCACTGCAGTGGGACCCAGGACAGTGCTTTGGAGTTGTTCCCGCTGAACTCAGGCTGCTGCTACAGCAGCAACATCACTTCACACATTTGATAACAAAGAGTTGGAATGGCATGCAGGACTTGCCCCAAGAGCTACAAATAAAAGGCGGGGTGGTTAGAAGAGTTTGCTCCTTTTTAATACAAGCAGGCCTGGATTTAAGCAGGGACACTGGGCTAATCGTACTGGGGACTGCTTTATAAGCCTTGTCTCTAGCAATTCCCACCAGTCTGCAAGATTTTGTCAGTAGAAAGGGGTAGATAAGATTTTACAGCACATCCATGAGCAAGTCTGGGCCAGAACTCAAAGCACAAGACAAATACTCCCAAATCTGCCCCCCATGGGGAAAGGAAGCAGAAAAGCAGGTGAAACAAGTGCCATTGCAGCTAAATTGCCTGCATTTATCTTCTGGTCCAACCTTTCTGTACAAAATCTCCTCAATTCAAACACACAGCTTAAGATCAAGGAATAAAAGTGTTTCGAGAGCATTTCAAGCCTGATTCCTCTTACTTGCATGGAAAGGTAGATGCTAAATTCCTTAAAAACACAAATGCTGGTCTGTTTGGGACTGCATTCTTCAAAACAAGGAATGGAGGTTTAGAATCACAGAACTGTTTCCATTGGGAAAGACCTTTAAGCTCACAGAGTTCCCCCAATAACCTGAGACCGCTAACACTGCCAAGGCCACCACTAAATCATATCCCAGGATGGGATGCCATTGGCCTTCTTGGCCACCTGGGCACACGCTGGCTCACGTTCAGCCACTGCCAAGCAGCACCCTCAGGTCCTTCTCTGCTGGGCAGCTTTCCAGCCACTCTGCCCCTGGCCTGTAGCCTTCCGTGGGGTTGTTGTGGCCCAAGTGCAGGATGGGACACTTCACCTTGTTGAACCTCATACCACTGACCTCAGCCCATGATCCAGCCTGGCCAGATCTCTCTGTAGACACTTCCTACCCTCCAGCAGATCAACACTCCCACCCAGCTTGGCGTCGTCTGCAAACTGGCTGAGATGCCCTTGATCCTCTCCTCCAGATCATTGATAAAGCTATGAAACACGACTGGCCCCAGTGCTGAGCCCTGGGGAACACCACTTGTGACCAGCCACCAACTGCATTTAATTCCATTTAATTCCACCACTCCCTGGGCCCGCCCCTCCGGACAGTCTTCACCCAGGGAAGGAAGAGTGCATTAAGTACTTCAGGCTTTTCCTCAGGCTTTGTTCTATGTTTCCCCCCACATCCAGTAAAAGGCAGAGATTCTCCTCAACCCTCCTTTTGTTGCTGTTGTATTTACAGAAATAGTTCTACTCTCTTTTGCAAGTTTCTAGGAAGAAATTCTTTACTGTGGGGCTGCTGAGGTACTGGGAACAAGTTACCCAGAGAAGCTGTGGATGCCCCAAGCCTGGAAGCGTTCAAGGCCAGGTCGGATGGAGCCCTGAGCAACCCCGTCTAGTGGAAGATGTCCCTGCCCACAGCCAGGGCTTCGGAAGTAGAAAACCTTTCGGGTCCTTTCCAATCTAAATCAATCTGTGATTCGATGATTTCCCAGCAGGAGTCACATTAAATATGGGCGTTGTTTCCGGTTTCTCTCCCCACTTGCAGGTGGCCATCAAGCGAGTGTCCCGCGATCGCTTCCCGGAGTGGGCGCGGCTGGGGAGTGAAAGCCGGCGGGGCGTGGCGGGCGGGGCTGGGGCGAGGCCCGGGCGGGTGGGAGCCGGGGCGCTGCGAGGGGAGCGAGCGTGGAGTGAGCGGGGGCCGCGGAGCGTCCCGGGCCGGGCAGTGGCGAGCGGCGGTGGGCCCGGGCCGGGGTGCCGAGGGCTCGGCGCAGCATCGGCCCCGCTGACGGCATCGTGGTCCCCCCCACAGCACAGCGGCGCCCTTGTGCCCCTGGAGCTGGCGCTGCTCTGGATGGTGTCGCGCCCTGGCTTCCGCGGCGTGGTGCGGCTCCTGGACTGGTTCGAGCTGCCCGACGGCTTCGCGCTGGTCATGGAGCGTCCGGAGCGCTGTCAGGACCTCTGGTACTTCCTGGAGGAGCGGGCGTTCCTGACGGAGCCCGTGGCGCGGGGGCTGTTCCGCCAGGTGCTGGAGGCCGTGCGGCACTGCACCAGCCGCGGCGTCCTGCACCGCCACATCAAGGCCGAGAACGTCCTCGTCGACCTGGCCACCGGCGAGGCAAAGCTCATCGACTTTGGGTGCGGCACGGTCCTCCAGGACACCTTCTACACCCGAATGTCAGGTGAGCCCAAAGGCGGGGCCCAGCCGGGCAGCAGAGATTCCCCCCTTTGCTGGCAGAGAGGGAAGAGGGAGGGAGCGAGGGGGAATCCTTCTGCAGCCGGCTGCAGCCAAGTTGCTTTCCGGCGGGGCAGGGGCTGCGTGTTGTGGAACGGGAGCTGGCTGGGAGGGAGCAGCACTCATCAGGGCCTGATGAGCTGCGCCCGTGTCCCGTAGGCACGCTGGGGTACAGCCCGCCGGAGTGGATCCTCTTTGGCTGCTACCATGGCCAGCCAGCCACCATCTGGTCCCTGGGCATCCTGCTCTATGAGCTGGTCTGTGGGCACCTGCCTTTCAACACGGATGAGGACATCATCCGGGGCCAGCTCTTCTTCCCGCCCCAGCTGTCTCAAGGTGGGGATGCGCCTTCAGGGCACGGGGCGGGGTGAGGGAAGGACGGGGTTGGCAGAGGGCAGGTGGCACGCAGGCGTCCTGCTCTTGCAGCTAGGGAGGAGGCTGATCTCCTGAGGTTAGCTGGAGGAGGTGGCACGTGTGCCTCTGGGCTGCTCTCGTCCGAAAGGGAGGATCGACGGGAAGGTTGGGCTGCAGCTTCCGAGCGCTCCTAGTGTGGCCTGGGCACCGTGGAATCTGGGAGAGCAGGGGCAGGAGCCTTGTCCCGCTGAGCACCGGTTTCCGGTTTCTCTCCCCAGAGTGCCAGCACCTCATCCGGTGGTGTTTATCCATGGACCCTGCGCACAGGCCGTCCTTGGAAGACCTGTTTGAGCATTCTTGGCTGCAGGACCGTCACCTGGCCCAGGAGACAGCAGAGCTCCATCCCTCTGCACAGTAGGATCCAGGAGCCCAGCAAGCACCAGCTGCACACATCTCGGGGCGCTCGGGGCAGAGCATTTCCCTGCGGCCGTGGCACGGAGGAGAGAGCACAGCCGAGGAGATGCTTCCGCTGGTCCTCAGCGACTTGTGGAGGAAGCGGCTCAGTGCTCCCCATCCTATTGGAGAAGTCGTGGCAGTGCGGTGAAGTTGCCACAGACTGGAAAAGGGGAAACATCCCCCTGCAGCTCAATGGCATCGTGATGTCCCCGCAAGCCGAGGCACCGCCGGGGTGTTCTTCTGGAGCACGACCTGGAGCCGGACAACACCATCCTCGAGCTGGCCGCTGGCGGGGCAAAGCCGGTTGGCTTTGGTTGCGGCCCCTTCCTGGAGGACACGCTCTGCGCCCCGACAAAATCAAGATGAGTCCACAGCCGGCGGAGGGGTGGGGGGATGCTCGTGGTTCCAGGCGTGGCAGGGCTCGGCCGGGCCAGGCGCCGGCGCTTCCCCGCTTGGCGGCGCTGGGGAATATTAATTTTTCCTCCGGCCGCCAAATTGCTTTTTGGCGGGACAGGGGACGGATGCTGTGCAGGGGGAGCCAGCGCCCGGCCTTGCTGACAGCTTCTGCCACTCAGCCTGGCCCGGGTTGGGGCGGGGGGAGCCAGCCTGGCAAAAGCATCCATCCGTAGGGAGGCAGCAGAGGGGGGCGGGTTCCGAAGGCGTGCCCCAGCTGGTCTGCTTTGCGGGCCCTTGAGGAAGGGGTGGGCTTATGCATGGGAAAGGTGGGGTTTTTCCCCAGCTGTGGAGAGCCTTAATGCTTGCATGGAGTGCTCAGACACTCCCCAGGCCCGCAATACAGTGATAACCTTTGACGCTTTTTCTTGCTTCCAGGTCTTGTTTTGAATTGACTTTCATGCAATCGTTCTTTGCTTTTTCCAGGAAGATTGCACCGGGTGCCCGGACCGCATGGGGAAGCGCTGGCACCCTCTGTGGAGTGTGTCCGGTGCCGGCGCTACCCCGGGGGGCCGCAGTCTGCGGGGCCATCGCCTTCAAGACGGACGAGGACCTCGTGTGGGATCGGCTCCTCTCCTGGCAGCAGGTCTCCAGAGGTGGGTACCCGGCGTCACAGCAACGGGTGGCAGAAGGGCTCCCGGCAGACGGCAGCGGGCACACGAGCATCCCGTTCTTGCAGCTGCTGAGGAGACTGCTCTGCCGTGTTTCAGTGGAGGAGGTGGAACATGGCCTGCCATGCTGCTCTCCTCTAGAAACAGAGAATTGGCACAGCCAGCAGCCTGGCCCGGGCACAGGCCATGCTGGGACAGGGGGGACAGGAGCCCTGTCCAACTGACCGCGGCTTGCTGGTTTCTCTCCCCAGGGTGCCAGCACCTCAGGCACGGAAGCAGCACCGCTCGGCCTGTGAATCTGGGAGGGCTGGAGGGCAGCGGGTGTTAATTTGCTGAAAAAATAAATCTTGTTCTCGTCGTTGTCATCGGAGCGTTTCTTTCATCCTTTTCCAAGCTTTTGGCCCCTTCCTCCAGGGTAATCTTTTTGGGTCCTTCCTCAGCCACTTGGTGGCCTTTGGCAGGGGGGGTTAAGCAACGCGAAAATTTCAACAACAGCTCCTGTTGCCAACGGCAGCAGCCCCTTCGAGAAGCCGGAGCTGCCAGCCAGGCCCGCGTGTGCCTTGGAAAGGGGAGCGGTTTGCAGGGATGCAGTGGTCGCCCCGCTGCAAAAGTGGCAAAATGCCGTTTCAGCTCAACCCCCACCCAAATACTTCTTCATCTTTCCCCGCTGCTCCAAGATAGGCAGGCAGGGCTGGACTCCGGCAAGGTTCCAAGTTCTTTGTGCTCCCTGGCATCAAAGGGATCACGTAAACTCTCGTAAGCAGTGATTGCGGTACGGCTACTGAAGGAAAAAAGGGAGTGTCACGAGATGGGACATCCTTCTTGTCTCCTTTGTCTCCCCAGGAGCCCCTCGGAAAGAGAAATGCCTGCGAGGGCTTTATCTGACTCCTTCCCAGCCAGCCCTTCCCTCCTCGCTCCCGGGTCTCGTTTGCTCCGCAGGCCTCATTAGCTCGCTAAACTCAGAGGAGCCCCGGTAGGAGAAAACGCTGCCTGGCATGGCGCTGGTTGATCCCTGTCTCATCTTGATTCCATTTGCCCTGCTCCCCCCCCCAAGAGATCAAAGCATCCCCCACAACCCCGCGGTGCTGCACCAGATCCCGGGCACGTGTCCTCCTCCAGTCCTTGGCAGCCTCGGGGAGGCTCCAGAGCCCTGTGTGCGGGACAGCTGCTGCAGCACCCACCGCTGTGCCTGGGGGCAAACAGCACCCAAGGAGCAGCTGCGCAAGTTCAGAGTCTGGAGCAGAATCCCCGGTGCACGCAAGTGAGAGCTGGGATTTCGGGGCTGCCAGGAGAAGCTGAATTCCTCTCCTCGCTGCCCTTTCTAGCCACGGCCACGCTGATGCAATCGGAAGAATTGCCCCCTGCCCAGGCAGCTCTCAGGTAGAAGACTGGCTTTTGCTCCTCATGTTTCTGAGGGGCTAGCTGCCAATTCCTCAGGTTTTCCTTCCAATTAATATGGGGTTATGACTATTTTTACTAGTTTTTTACTAGTTTATTACTATTTTTACTTCCTGCGGCTCCCTGTGAGCAAGGAAGCACCACAGACCCTCTTGTTATAAACGAGGCTTGGACTTTTTGGGTGGAGTAAAAGTCTGCTCGTTTATTAAAAAGAAAACCCAGAGCAGAGACTCGAAGTAAGCCCAAGTCCCACTTGACAACCCAGAAAAAAACAAACAGTGCAACGCGGAGGGCGTTCCCTCGGACTCAAGTTCCTCAGGAAGGCCCCCCCGGGGGCTGAGTCCCGGGGCAGTTTTTATAGTCTCTCTTGATGTTGTGATTGGTGCAGCTCAGATCCTCCCTCGTTGCTAGGGTCCTCATTGGTGTTCAGTTCCGTCAGTCTCTGGGGCATCGAGTGATTGGTTTGCCCCCTAACCAATAATTCCTCAAAATGTTTACATCATAATTATTAAGTCATCTTAAGAACATTCTAGAACATTTTCCTCTTTTCTATAGACCCATTACTTTCCCCCATTGGTGTCACCATCTAGCGGGCACATAGCAACATTACACCTGTAGAGTTGCAATAACGATTAACTCCTTAACTGTATATCCCCAATCTTTTAATAAGCAACTTTTGAACTTCTTCTCAACAAAAAAAACCTTTTAACCATTTATTACAACTCCCACCTCTAAAACTTTGATCGGGCCTTTGCCCGCATCAACCATCTCACAGTTTAACAGTTTTTCATTAGGCAGTGTCCTCATAATTCTTATAAATCTTTTGCAGCCTTTGGTATTTCTTATAAATCTCTTTCGCCTCTTCAGGGGCTTTCTTTCCTTCTTGATCCTCTTCCAGTTCATCCGCTTGCAGCACTCTAATTCTTGCAATTTTCTCCCGGTTTTGTGTCTGTAATTCCTGAATGAGGGGCATATTCTGCACAACAGAAGTTATAAGTCTAACGAAACAGGGGATTAAACACGGCAGGAATATGAAACCAGCAAACGAGAGTCCAACAATTATCAATGCCTTCTTCCACCACTCTCCGGTTAGTAGGCTGTCCCGCCAGTTAGACTTAAACAGCGGGGTCCACCTTTGTACAGGAACATGGGCCAATTTTCTGATGTTAGTAGTTATATTGGAGTCCTGTACCCCCATGATCCGTCCTGGGCCCAAGTTGCAGGACCATAGGTAGCTATGATCCGCTCAGGTGGCCACTCCTCCTCCCCCCACTTCTGGGTTCCCCCTATCTGGATGTCCCTTTTTCTCCGTGCCAACTCATCATACAGAGGAACCCCAAGACTTTGTCCCTCAATTCTTGGAAGTAGGAAAAAGGAGGGTCTAATTATGCCTAGGGTACAGCTTCTAGCCCAGTCTTTTTGGAGCATAACATAGGCCATTTTCCCACATAACCAGAAGAGTCCTTTTGGTGCTCGCCAATAATTATGAAATTTTACATTGTTTATGCCAATCTTACTCCAAAATTTTGAGATTTTTGGTTCATCTTGGAAGGGGTTGGGTTCCCTGGTAATACATTCATACAGGGAAGCTCACCCACATACGCTATGTATTTAGGACCTCTCCTCCACAGACATTCTTCTCCGATGACTCCTGACCTCAAGCTCCAAGTTTCTTCTTCCTCCCTCTCATCTGGTCCTGATGATTCCTTCTCCATTATCTTTAGGGTCTCCTGTGGGGTCAAAGCAATCCCCTCCCAAGGCCAAACCTCTGCCATCCGGGTTATCTCCACAAATCCAGCAATCAGTTATATTCCATTCATGACTTATTTTCTCAACTAGATCTAGGAACAAGTTCTTTCCTTCCATCATTCTGATCTCAGGTCCCTTCTTAATTACCCCTTTTATCTCCTTTTCTCTAATCAAGTCTGGCTCCCATTTTCCTGCTTTTTCTTTTTGCTTTACCGGGTCTTTCTCAGAGCAGATCCATTTCTCTTTCATAGGGCATTCTCTCAGCAATTTCTGTTTAAAAGTCCCTACATTCTCAAAAAGCCAATAGGTTCGGCCATCCTCTATGCAAGTTTGCAGCTTTAAAAGTTGGCACAATTAGGGCTCGGATTCAAATGGGTTCTTAGGATGTCCGTCAGAGAGTCTCCCGCATACAAGGGGTAGTAACATTTTACTGTTACCCTCTTGTTGCGGTGACAATCTCCCTTTTGTGTCAACTTATTTTCTTTCCTTTTAGGGTCTGATTGCTAGGTGTGTGGGAGGATGCTCTATTCCTTCAGGGTTCTTTGGATCTGTAATGAGATGCATCAAACAAATTTAAAAAAAAGTTCTTTTAAATTCTTCAATAAATAACTATTTTAAACTTTAAACATTAACAAGTATTAATCATGCAATAAACAATTTCTAATTCTTAAAACTTATATCGCTAAAACAGTTAATGAAGTATAAATCATCTTAAAAACTCCATCTTTGTCTGTCCTTTCATGGCTTCTTCTTTAGTGTCAGCTTGGTGATGGTCGAGTTAAGTACTGTCCACTCAGTTGGGGTTTGTACAGGTCCTTTCACCCTGGAGACATGAGTCCATCCTTTTTCTTGAGTTCTTATTGCTGTTGCTGTGGTCAGCAAAATTTGAAAAGGGCCTTCCCATTTCGGGGTCAATGGCTGATCTTTCCAAGTTTTAATTAATACCCAATCGCCAGGCTGGAATTTATGAATATCGAAATCAATGGGCATAGTTTGGGGAAGATACCCCTTTTCTCTCAGTTCTTTGAGAGTCTTTGCAACAGTTTGTACGTATTTCCTCACACTCTGTTCTCCCTTTTCATAAGTTCCAAGATAGCCCGGAGTAGTGAGAAAAGGTAGTCCAAACATCATTTCATAGGGTGAAACCCCTATGTCTGCTCTAGGTTTTGTTCGGATCCTCATTAGGGCCAGGGGAAGACATTTTACCCAGTTCATTTTAGTCTCTTCTACTAACTTTGTAAGGGCTACTTTCAGTGTTTGATTTACTCTTTCCACCCTTCCAGAGCTTTGTGGTCGTCATGGAGTATGTAATTTCCATGTGATGTTTAGGGCCTCAGCTAGCAGTTGTAACACTTGGGCTGTAAAATTAGGACCTCTATCTGAGTCTATAGTGTGCATTATACCATACCGAGGTATTATCTGCTCTAACAGGATCTTCCCAACTACTTCAGCTGTTGTTCTTGTTGTAGGATGAGCCTCTACCCAATGGGTTAGGTGGTTGACTATGACTAGCAGATATTTAAATCTTTGCACCTGGGGCAACTCAGTGAAATCAACTTGAATACTCTGAAAGGGTCTTCTTGCTAATTCCCTTCCCCCAAGAGGCATTTTCCGCATCACTTTTCTATTCACTCACTGACAAGTTATACAGTCCCGTGTTATCACTTTTGCAATTGTAAAAAATTCCAACACACACATATGTCCTCAGAAAGTGGTCACACAATGCTTGCGTTCCCCAGTGTGTTGAGGAGTGTAACTCTTCTAACACTTTTCTAGCTAGGGCCTTGTTCAATACTTGTCTCCCATCTGGCATCCTCCACTCACCCTTCTCATTTTTGATTGCCCCATGCTTCTGGAATTCTTCTAGCTCTTTCTCTCTAACATGTGGGATGTCTCCATCTTTGCCCTTGTCTTCTAAACTTGCTATATGTAGGATGGTTCCTTCATCTCCTAAGGCTGCTTTCTTTGCTATCCGGTTGGCCAAATTATTTCCTTTCATCTCCAGGGAGTCTCCTCTTTGATGTCCTCTTACATGCACTACGGCTATCTCCACTGGGTCTCTTAAAGCTTCAAGTACCTCTTTTATTAAATTCTCATGCACTAACGTTTTTCCTTTTGAATTTACAAATCCTCTCTCTGTCCAGATTTTACCAAAAGCGTGTACCACTCCATATGCATATTTTGAGTCAGTAGAAATAGTTCCTTTTTGATAACTAAGCCACAGTAGTCCTCATAATAAAGCATAGAGTTCACAGCACTGTGCCGACCATTGTCTTGAAACATTTCCTTTTTCTATAATATTCATGTCTTTTCCATTTATCACTGCATACCCCGAAACTCGTTTTCCTTCTATTACTCTGGAAGAACCGTCCACAAAAAGGATCTCTCCTTCTGGTAAGGGGTGTTCCAATAAGTCAGGTGCTCCCTGACTTTCATTTGAAAGTCAATGGTTTTGATGCAGATATGCTCAAGTCCCCTGTCTGGTTCTCCATATAAAAATTGGGCAGGGTTTATTGCTCTGGTTGTGGTTAACTCTAAATTTTCCATATTATTCAGAATCAATTCATATTTTAAAAGCCTGCTGTCAGAGATCCATTGGCTAGCTTTTTTACTTGATATGGTTTTGTAGTGGTTTGGTCCAAAATACTCATTACTGTTTGTCTGCTGTGAGAAAAGAATTAGGAGAAATGCAAAGCAGGCACCAAACTTGAAAGAATATAAAGAAGTTTATTAACAGACCTAAAAGAGGAAAAAAAAATTATACCACCTTCAGAACTCTCCTCCTCCCCCCACCTTCCTCCCTTCTCCCACTGACAATGTAAAAAAACAAACCTTAAGATGTTCAGTCTGTTTACCACTTCCATAATAACCTTGTTCAGTCCGTTTAGAAAGAGAAGTCTCTTCTTGCTCATGCTAGGAAAACATTATCACAACGAGACAGCCGCCCACTTCCAAATATTGTTCAGTCCATTTAGGAAGAGGAGTCTCTCTGCCTGCGTGTGAGTCCTTTCCCCCGACTTGCAGCTTTTCCCGCAACTGCTTTCGAGGGTCCACTCTTGAAGTTTTTTGGGGTACAATTTTAAGGTTGAGCCGTTCAGAAACAAAAACAGAGGCCCTTCTCCTTCCCTGGGAGCAAAGGGTCTTCATCATCTTCATCTTTAGAACTATCTCTGGGAGCATCTCTAGGGACTGAGGTTTTCTCCTTTCCCATTTGGAGCAAAAGTCCTCATCTGGTTCATCTCTCCCTGTCCAAACTTCTCATGAAATTACAGCTGCGTCAGCATCTGCCTATCTCAGTGCAGGTGCTTTTGCTTACGAGTTGAACACTCCACCCCCCATATCTTCATGAAATTACAACAGGATACTCTGATATATCATAGCTTCACAACAGAATTTCAGCTTTAAGCATCTCTTCTCTCTCTTCCCTCAGGTTTCAGCTCTTCACAGCAGTAAAAGGGTTAATCTCACCTCGGCCTTGCAGCTTTGCAGCTGGAATGTTGAATTTTTCTTATCGCAGTGGAGAGGGGGGAGAGCCGAGCCGCTCCAGCTGCCCACGGCAAGGCAGTAGGGGGGGTTCCACGGCTGGAACAGGTCCATGGCTCCAGGATGGCCGTGGCCCAGCCAGGCCTGGCCCAAGCAGGGCCTGGCCGGGCCCGCTGGCCCCCACACGGGGCCTGCAGCCACCTGTGCCAGCGCCGGAAACGAGAGAGAGCTTGGAGGGGGAGTTTGCCCATTCTTAAATGTGGATCACAGAGGTGGTCACAACTTTAAGTGGCTTAGAGAATTGTCCATATTCAAACTGGCCAGCTGATAGGTTCTATCAGTTCCCAGAGGAAACTGTAAGCACCCCTTAGCAAGGACGTCCCTTCCGGGACTATGCTTGCTAACCTATGACAGGTTTTCAAATCATGTGGAGTGTACACTCTAATCTTGTTACCAAAAGTTAACTTATATCCCTCCTCCACCAGAGTTACTGTGGCCGCAACAGCCTGGAGACAGGTTGGCCATCCCCTTATCACTGGGTCTAATAACTTTGACACATAAGCAATAGGTTGTTTTACTCCACACACCACTCCTGTTCAAGCACTCCATAAGCCACTCCTTCTTCAACATTCACAAGTAATTCAAATAACCTGTCTAAATCAGGCAAACTCAACACTGGAGCAGTTATCAGTTTCTCTTTCAGTTCTTCCAACCTGTTATTATCTTTCTCATCCCAGGTTAAGGGTTCTTGCTCTACTAATTTGTCATACAAGAATTTTACTAGTTTGGTATGTCCCTCTATCCATAATTTACAGTACCCAATCAACCCTAACAATTTTCTCACATCAGTTTTTGGTTTTGGTGCTGGCAATGACAATATTCCTTGTATTCTACTTGAGTCTAGTTTCTTGTAGCCATGCCCAATTAAATGATCCAAATACTTCACCTCTGATTCTCCAAGTTGCAACTTCCTTTTTGATACTTTCAAACCCTTTTCTGCTAGAAAATTTAGTAATTTAATTGTCGTTTCCTGGACCTCTTCTTTTTGTTCCCCTGAGACCAACAAGTCATCCACATACTGTAATATCTGTACTTGTCCAATTGGTAAAAATTCTCGCATCAGTTCTTCCAAAGCCTGACCAAATAAATTTGGGGATTCTGTGAATCCCTGAGGTAGTCAAGTCCATTGTAGTTGTTGTTTCCTCCCTGTAGTCTCATCATGCCATTCAAAGGCAAACCACCCTCTGCTCTCTTTTTCAAGTGGGCACGCCCAAAAGGCATCTTTCAGATCGATTACACTGAACCGTGCATGTCGTGATGATATTTTATTTAATAAGGTATATGGGTTAGTGACAACTGGATAATGTGCCATGGTTTGTTTGTTCACCTCCCTCAAGTCTTGTACCAGGCGGTAGGTCCCGTCTGGCTTCTTAACTGGCAAAATTGGGGTGTTGTGGGGGGACATGCATGGCTCAAGTATACCACCTAAAATTAATTCCTTAATTACAGGGGCCAATCCCTGTTTTCCTTCAGCTGATATATGGTATTGTTTAACCCTTATGGGTGGTATATTCGGCTTCATCTTTATTTCAATGGGTGGGATGTCTAGCAATCCATGCCCTCCTCCTTCTGCCCACACTTCAGGGTTAATAGTCTCCTCCTCATCTTCTGTTAGCACCATTATTTTAGCCACCATTCTGCCTTCCTCAGGGACTACCCCTATCCCCAGCTGTAATTGCAGGTCCCGGCCTAGTAAATTGCATCCCAATTTTGGCATGTATAATAAATCTACACAACTTTCTCGGGAATTACCTTTTACTCGTACTTGTTCAATCATGGCCACATCAAATGGGTCATTCTTAGCTCCCTTAACCTTACATTTTCTATCACTTACAACCCTCTGGAAGTTTTGATATATATGATCTGTCTGCTCCAGTATCAACAAGAAACTCATATTCTTCGCTCTGGGGGCCAACTTCTAGATTTACCAAGGGCTCTGTGTGATTTTCAAAACCTTCGCCCAGAGCAAAGAGCCCCTGACACCCCTAATCATTTTCCTTTAGAATCTTTTCCAATGTATCCTGTTCTCTTGCAATTGCTTCATCCAGACTTCTTCTTTTGCAGTTTCTCTTTGTGTGTCCCTCTTCACCACAATAATAGCATATGATTTTGTCCCAGTTCTGTTTTCTCTGCCTGTACATCTTTTCCTTCTCCTCCCCATCTCCTTTGGAATCTCCCCTTCCAAACCCAGTGCTTTGTCTAGCTATTGCTACCATGATCTTCGCCTTAGTTTTTGTCTTCTCCTCCTCTCTTCTCAAGTATACCTTCTGCGCCTCCCTCAACAATTCATTCAAACTCTTTTCCTGCCAGTCATCCATCTTCTCTAATTTCCTTCTAATATCTGTCCACGCCTTGGTGACAAACTGGATCTTCACTAATACTTGCCCTTCTGGGCTATCTGGATCCACACTAGAATATAACTGAAAATTCCTTTTTAACCTTTCCAACCAAGCACTCGGGGTCTCATCCTTTTCCCGCTGGCTATCAAAAGCCAGCCTGGCATTGTTTGTCCTGGGCACAGCCACTTGTACACCTTTTACTATGAGTGCCCTATAATCTCTCATATTTCTCCTTCCTAGCTCATCATTTGGGTCCCAGTCTGGTTGCACATGCGGCATTTTCTCCTCCCCCCAAAGTCCATTCTCGCTCCCAGATCCGCATGCCAGCTGCCCTGATTAGTTGGATTTCTTCTGGGGAAAAGAGTATACCCATGATAGAATTCAACTCTTCCCATGTGTAAATGCTAGGACCCAAGAACTGGTCAACTTGATTAGATATACCTAGTGGATCCTCCAGCAAACTTTTTAACTCTTTCTTAAAATTCCTCACCTCAGAAGCTGTCAGCGGTGCATTAACAAACCCAGTTCCTCCTCTAGCACCTCCCATGGGCACTTCTCTCAAGGGGAATAATCGGGCCACTGTCTCTCTTTGAGGCACACCCTTCTGGTTTTGAAGCCTAGTATTGTAACCATGGTGTTTTACCATCTCATCTAGGCCCTTCTTCATCTCTGATTCCTTCCCCTCCCCCCCCCCCCCACCCCCCCGCAGCTGCAACTTTGCACTGTACTCCCTTCAGCAGGGACATTATGTATCGAGGAGAAACTAAAGGGTGTAGTTTGAGATGTAGGAGGGACAAGAAGAGGTGTAGGCAGGTTCTGTGGTATGGCTGGGACATTAAGAATACTTAGCTGGGGTACAGGAGAAATTGGCTCAGGGGTTGGGGAAGCAGATGGAGCAGATGGGGTCTGGGGTGATGGAATAGGGTGCAGCAGAGGGGATTGAGACGTGTGGAGCAGGTAGTGGAGGGGGTGGGAGAGACACTGGCTGAGCAGGGGGAAGCACCAGAGGAGTAGGAGGGTGAGCCACAGGTAGAGTGGGTGGAGAAAGGGGTGGAAGACAGTCAAGAGGGTCCCATCTTTTTGAACTACTTTTCTCTCCTGCTTCCTGTGTTTCTTTCTCATCTGTTTCCTTCTCTTTTAATACTTTGTACACTCTTACTTTCTTATCCCGGATCTCATTTTCAAGCCAGCAGGCTGCATATAATATCTCTTCCTCATTTTGGGTCTCTTTTAAGTTAACATGTCTGTTTAAGGCCCTGCACATCCACTTTTCTTTGGATCCGTACCAGGGACAATAAACAGGCCCTTCCTGAATCACTTCCTTTGACCAAATTTCAACGCTATAATTAATCATTTTAATTCTGTCCAACTTCTTTAAATTTTTATCCAAATCCCAGTTTTCGAGCACTTCTCCCAATGGGCTTTCAGGAGGAATATCTTTTAAGTCAGTTTTGTCCTTCTTTATCTTTTTGTTCTTTCCCATGCACTGGCCCATGATTTTTGATAATATTTATAGAGTGTACCTAAGTATCAACAGAGGAGGGTTTTTTTTAAATTAAAAAAAAGAATTAGTTTAAATCTAAATTAATACACAACACACAAATCTACTAATATCTAAATGAATTCACAAAACTAAGATGAGCTACCACAAATTCTAAGAAACCAGGCAGAGCTATGAGAGAACAGATGGGGTTTTGGTAAAAGGAATGAAGGTCACAAAAAAAAAATAACAGTCAACAGAGGAGGTTCTTAAAAGCAATGACTGTAATTACAACTGCCCGTGGGAAAATCTACCGACCGTGGGAAATCCGACCGGAGACCTCAGAAACTACAATTAATATGGCGACCCAGCTGGAAACTGGATGAACCCTATCAGGCTCTTCCAGCCCGTCTAGGACCCAATTACAGACTCCACCCCTCGCCGGAGCGGGGGGGACCCTCCCTCCTCCGGGGAGTTCTCTCAAAAATTAAGATGGCGCCTGCCAGACGCCACTGAACACCCCTCCTCTGCAGCCTAGATCTTAAAATGGCCGAGACACCGAAAATTTCTCAAAAAGTAAAATGGCGTTCGCCAGACTCCACTAGACACCTCTCCTCTTTGCCTGGTAGGCAGTCTGGGGACTATTGGACCCTCCTCACCCCAGAACCTCACCTGTCAGGCTCACCGCAGCAACCACGCAATTAAAATAATTTATAAGGCTCTTTTAACTTAATTAATATGCACCTAAAAAAATCTTCTGAATAACAAAAAAAGGACCAACAGAATACACTCAAGTAGTCTTGAGTTCTAACTTAAAACATAAATTGCCAACAGAAAATGCCACCAAAGAATAATCAGAACAATTTCTTTTATCGTAAAATGGCGCTCGTTAGCTGTAAGACACCTTTCACAGCCTTTCACCAAGCCCTGACCGCTCCAGTGAAGTAAACAACAACTCTGCGATTTAAAACCTTCTTATATTTAAAGAAATACATAAAATCCCAACACCATACTAGCAAGCTCAGTCTTACACAAATACACAAACCTATCCACGTATAATACACTCCAAAACAAATAAAAGCACCTACACAAACTAAATATTCTACATTCATACACTCTCTCCTTAATAGACGACCTAAGAACTATTGGATAAACCTCACCTCAGGACCTCGCCTATTAAGCCTCCCGCAATCACGCGATCAAATCAATCTCTCCGCCCCCTAAAAAAAATTCATATATATATCACTGATAAGAAGTTATAAAATAAGTATTTAGATAAAACAAACACTACTAACAGAATACACCCAAGTAGTCTTGGATTCCAAATTAAAAGATAAAATCACTTAGACATATATATAAAATAAGAATAAAACGTATCCCTATCCTGGCAGGTTCTAACACCCCCTCTCGCTCCTATTGAGTGAAGGAGCTTCTCACAACCAGTGGCCTCTCCTTGTCACCATGCTGCGAGGAATTTTTCTCACTCCCTCAACGAATCCCAGCTTGAGGCGCCGTGAGAAACTCCCCCCCCGCTACGAACCTCACTTGGGGTTCCTAGCTCGGGGGTCCTAATTCCCCTTGTGCTGGGCACCTTCCCCTCCTCCCCTGCCCGAAAGGAGGCAATCTCCTAACCGGTGGTTCCCCTTACTCTGAAAATCTCCGGTTAGGAGTCTTTCTTCCAGCCCACAAGGGTCCTAGTTCCCTAGGCACAGACTCTCCGGGGTCTGCCCTAAGGAACCCCCTCCTCCCAGGTGATCTTGGCTGATGGAATCGCTACTTTCCCGTCTGGGACTCCTAGCGATTCCACCCCCGATCTGGCAATGACCACCTCTAGTTGGAGCCTTCACGGGTACGGGGCGCCTAGAAGGAGGGTACTCCCCCGTCTCCCACCTTTAAGGGTCCCTAGGGGTACAACACTCACACGTTCTTCACTCGCTTCCCTCCTTTCCCGGCAGGGATCCTCGCGGAGAACCGGAACCACGGTACTCGGAGGTCCTCACTCGCTTCAGGAGTCCGCTCTACGCAGCCCCCGTCTCACTCAGTCGCCACTTCACGCACACTCGTACCCCCTAATGCCTCACCCCACTTGCAGTACTGACCTTATCTGCGAGCCCCACTCCTCGGAGGGGAATCCTCCGGGTTGTCAGGCCCCTGATCTTCTCTCGGGACAGCCAACAGTCCTCCCGACGGTCATGAAGAAATCCGAAGTCCAGGCGGCAGAAAAAAAAAAATTTCTGGTGGATGAGTCTTCCCTGAACCTGTCCTTCTCCGGGACCACCCAGGGGGCGTGGCTTACCCCGGATGAGTGCCCAGAAAGCTGTTATAAAGGAGGCTTGGACTTTTTGGGTGGAGTAAAAGTCTGCTCGTTTATTAAAAAGAAAACCCAGAGCGGAGACTCAGTGTAAGCCCAAGTCCCACTTGACAACCCTGAAAAAAACAAACAGTGCGACGCGGAGGGCGTTCCCTCGGACTCAAGTTTCTCAGGAAGGCCCCCCCGGGGGCTGAGTCCCCGGGCAGTTTTTATAGTCTCTCTTGATGTTGTGATTGGTGCAGCTCAGATCCTCCCTCTGATGGCTCGTTGCTAGGGTCCTCATTGGTGTTCAGTTCCGTCAGTGTCTGGGGCGTCGAGTGATTGGTTTGCCCCCTAACCAATAATTCCTCAAAATGTTTACATCATAATTATTAAGTCATCTTAAGAACATTCTAGAACATTTTCCTCTTTTCTATAGACCCATTACTTTCCCCCATTGGTGTCACCATCTAGCGGGCACATAGCAACATTACACCTGTAGAGTCGCAATAACGATTAACCCCTTAACTGTATATCCCCAATCTTTTAACAAGCAACTTTTAACTTCTTTTCAAACAAAAAAACCTTTTAACCATTTATTACACCATCATAGGGGACTACTAAAATATGATCGCCGGCCAGCATTTTTCTCCTAGGAGAGCCCTGCATACTGTTCCACAAATCTTTCCTAAAGGCCCAAACCAACTCCAGACACTCTGCCTAGAGCAGGTTTCCACAAAGGGCTGCAGAAATCCAGGACAGCTACAAGTGCGTGTGGGAAGGGTTTTGTCCTGGTCCTGACAGGAGAATTCTTAATGATCTGAAGCAATTTCATTCAGATGTAGCACAGGATCTGAGTTTTTTCTATTGATATGTTTCAGGATGACTTACAAGCCTTGGGAGAATGAGGTACAAGGCTGACATTGACAGTGTGATCGTATCCAAGTATAATTGTCCATTTTATTACTCTTCTATTTTTTTTCCACTCTAATAAGCCAAGGCAAGCTTTTCCTGGAGACAGAACATGTGTGGGATGAAATATGGTCCCTCACAGGGTCACCCGGGCTGGCAGTGACAAAGCAGGCAATCTGCTTCATTGGGAACCACTACAGAGCTACATCCCAGGGTGGGTTTAAGTAGCAGGGTATTACTAAGGGCTCCTTTCCTGCATGAGATACAAAAAGGAGGTCCCAAATGATCTTCATGCAAGCATGCAGTAAAGAAGTGATCCTGCTGTCCTAATGAAGCTAATGCCTATGATGTGGAGCCTTCCAGGAGGCTGCTCTGCAGAGGTTCTGATGCGCCAGTGTCCCTTCATGCCAACAGCCTGCTTCAAGGGGCTGCTGGCAGGAGCATGTTTCCCTGTGCAGCTCTTTAGAAGTTTCCAGGGAATCTCTCCAATGAAATACTGTAGCTTCAGATGTTTTCTGTTGGCATTGTGGCCTCTGTTATATTTTGTGTCTCCACTTTGCACTTGGGGCTGACTGCACTGGTCCCAAGGAGGTTACCCTGGAGTCAGTAGTTTCCCTGTCAACTTCCCAGATGCTCTTACCTTCCAGGGCCTTGTCCCCAATCCAGAATAGCCCTCCTTCCTCAAAGCCCATATCTAAGTCTTTTTTATTATTAAGCTGACCATTTTGCAGGGCAAAAAATCCTGATTTAAGACATTGCTTTTTTGCTACTTTGCTGCCATGTGATTTTATCCTCTCTGAAGCCATGTAAAGAGTGATTCATCCTCTGAGTTTTAAGGGCTCTGTTGGAGAGTGTTTCAGAATGAGCTACATTGTTCCACTTCCATTAGGAAATTCAGCCTTTAGTCAGACTGGCCTGAAAGTGACCCAATCTCACACAGTTTAGAGTGAAAATCCTTGGGGAAAGCAAATTATCCAGTTTCAAGAACACAATTCACGTTTGGCTAAAACTCCGGCAATCCTAAGCTTTTCTTTTCATGTCCTCTAAAATATTGCCACAAAGAGAAGAAAATATTGATCTAAATGGTTACGGGCATTAGAACCTGGGAGTTCTTTTAGGAACCAGGAAGAAGATGTTTACTAAAATCAGCATGAATTAGGGCAGATAAGAATCTCTGTCAAGAGCAAGCTCTGTCTCTGCCCTTCTCTATCAAACACAGCGGCTCTCCAGCATCCAGGGCTGAGGCCTCCATCATGCAGGAGGTTTCATTCTGCTGGCCAACAGAGCAATGCCATGTCTGCTGCCAGTGCACTGTGGCAGTAGCCCATCCATTGGGCGAGGTTCTAGGCATATGTACCTTGCTGCTCTCAGACACAATCTCTGGGTCTTATCAGAGCTCTGCAATCTGGAAGCTGTCTTGCCTGTTGCCCAGCGGGGCGCTGTTGGGGGCTTGAAGTGTGCCAGAGATTTCCAGGAACCTTTGCTTCCATTAACAGGCCTCCCACTGAGCCAGGCCAAGGAGACGGATCACCCCACCAGTGCTGGCCTTACGAGTGCCGAAGCCCTGAAGGATGGCTTTGGAAAGGTGAGGGATAAGGACAGGGATGAGCAGACTTCCTTGCCAGTGACTGTTTAGTGCTAGGCCCAAAATGTCCGTGAAAATCATCATCTTCCACTCTTGGGGGATGGGGATTCTCTTGGGCATATATTTGACAGCTACAGAGCAATTGCTTGGCTATTTCCAGTGGTGGCAAGGTCACTGGTTTGGAGATGGTGCTAAGGTCATGCCAGAAGCATTCTTTATGTGCAAAGGCCCTTGTAGAGCAGTTCTGAATGGCAGAGCAAGCTACACATCAGTGAATGTGGGCAAAGTGCATCCTGGGAAGCACAGAAGCAAGGATTCTAATGCTGAGTGTAAGCAAGTTTGAGAAATGAGACAACTCTTAAAAAGATTAATTTATTGAAAACAGAAAAATTGAAAAATTACAGAAATTAAAAAAAAATATAAAAATTTGGGATCCTATGGCTCGGTAGATGGTGTGCCCCAGGAGCGCAGGGATATGAGATCTTCTGGCTGAGACAGCACTAGACCTCAGGTAGAGAAAAAAAACTTGCAGTCCTGGGTTGACTTAAAAAAATTACTAAAAGCCCCTTAAAAGGGGTAAGGCTTTGAATGCCCCAGCACCGATGTCTCCCACAGCTAGTCTGCAGAGAGCAAGAGGGGAAGAGAGAAGAGGGCCCACCTCTTTGCTTCATCCTTTTTATAGTTTTTGCTCCGTCCCCCCCCCCCCCAGTCCGCCCACAGCCCGCCCCTTCGGTCCAAGGCGATTGGTGCTTTCCCTTTGATGGATCATCTCTGTCCTCCAATGGCTCATCGTTGTCAAGGGGGGTGGTATCAGTTAGAGATAAGGTAATGCAATGCCTTCATTAAAATTCAGGTATTCAGGTTGCCATGGAACTTGCCTGCAGAGTAATGGCTCTGTAGCTAAAAATAACTGCTGGCTATTAAGACTGGGTGGGGGGTTTGGCCTTGGAATCAAAATGCAAGTGAAACACCTACAAAAAGTATTAAAATACATCCAACACACCTCAAAACACTTGTAAAAGTATACAGTAAACACAGGGAAGGTAACTCTTATGGTGTAGCAGTGGTTTGTACCTTGAAAAGGGGCAAGTTTGTGATTTTTAACTGGGAAAATTTTAACTGGAAAGGGTGCAACTCTATTAATAAACTTTAAACAAATGGAAACACTGATAATGGAACTGGATTTTTGTACCTGGGCTGATGGGTTAATTGTAACATTCAATTTAAAAATAATTAACTCAAAAATAATTATTTAAAGCACTTAATATGCAAAGACCAAGCACAAATAGGGATTTCATGTATGACAGCAAGGCTGCAAAATAAAATGGGAGACTTTGATTTTTCCTGGTTACCTTTCTTGCTGTATCTCACAGCCCTCTCATTCTCAATTTTTCCACGCGTTAACATCAATGTTTCTGCAACTTGTTTTCACGTGACTCCTCTTTTTGGCCTCATGGTTTCAGAGAGCAGCTGAGTCCTTCAGAAGCCAGAAGTGAGAAACAGCTGCAATTCCTGGCCATGAGTGTTAAGCAACAGCTAATTACCCCTCCTTGCTGCGTATTGCACATGGTTCTTATTCTCCTGCCATGGCCTGTAGGAAGGGAACTGCCTGCTCACTGGTCACGTGGGCTCTTCATCTGTCTTGGAGCACTCCTGTGATTTTCTTGCTTCAAGCAGGGCCTCCTGACATAGGCTGAGAAACAGTACCTTGGAGCAGTGGGAGGTTATGGCAATAAAGTGTTCCACCTCACTGTGTGTAATTGCCAAGGTGAGGATGGGAGACATTCTTCAGAAACCATTGGAATGTACATGGAGCTGCATCAAGGACTGTGGAACTCTATGGACCCTGTGCTCCTGATGAGATGTTGTGTCTGGTTTGTGTGTCTCTGCTTACAGTCTGTGATGCATTCCCATTGCATGCAGATCCGTGCTGCATTGAGCATGTTGGCTCAAAGGAACTTAGAGCGGATGCCAATGGAGCTTTTGGAGAAAGAGATCAAGACAGAGAGAGAAAAGGAAACGTCCTTGCAGCTGCCTCCACAGACAGTTGACCCCGGGGATGCAGCTGCAGCAAGTAAGTGGTTGCTACACCTGTGGTCCTTTCTGATCACTTGCTTGCCCTCTGCACAGTGTTGCCCTCAGACTGGGGGGCTGTTACACTTGCATCTGAGTGGGAGTTTGCATAGGATGCATTTCTGGTCCCCAAAGAAAAATGGAGAGGCATGAAGTGTCTTGCCCATGGCCTCACTGAGTCAGTAACAGAATATCAGCTTCCCACCTTCCCCTCTGAAGTCCTTCAGAGTGTAAAATTCTGTCTTGCAAAGTACACTGAGGCTTCAGACTCTCTCCTGGATAGCAGCCTCCAGGAAAAGTGGGTCCAAAAGAATGCTTTTCAACCAAGGTGCAACCTGGAAGAAACAAAATTCAACTCCTTCTAATGAAAACCCCAGAGACCCTTCTCCCACTGCTCCCTGCTGAGGAGCTGTGTGAGAGATTGGTTACGTGAAAAGGGACATATAGATTCAGGATATACAGATTCTTTGCAGGTTACTGATCTGAGAAGCTGGCTACGTGAGAACGGGCACATAGACCCTTGCAGCTAGCTGAGCAAGGTCTCATAAGACAATGCACCACACATCCTGTGTAACAACTGAAGTTACAGAATATTACATGTATCTTGCTCAGTAACTGAACCACCATTGAGTCTTACTGCTGAACTATGGGTTTATTTGCAGAGCCAGCAAGGTTAGGTTTTGGCAGTATAAACAATAGACATCTGTGGTTAGAAGGCCAGGGAAAAAAGCAGAACTGCTGACAACGAAAGGGGGTCTAAGGAGGGGTTTAGAATCAGCTTAGTCGATGTGAACCACTCAGAATGCGCCGTTACGAATATGCATAGAGCCTATTATTGTTAGGATATAAGGAGTTCTGGTACAATCAATAAATCAGATTCCTGCTGATCACTCATATTGAGCGTCTGGGTTTCCCCTCTATCGCGACATTCTGGCGCCCAAACAGGGACGGAAAAAGGGACTATAGAGATGGATAGCCTACGTCCGTCAGCCTGCGGGGAATAAGGGACCATAGAGACGGACAACCTGTGGCCACGTCACGATAGAGAGTCTGCGTCGGTCCCATAAGCAGCACGGGAGGCTGCAGAGGTGGTGAAAAGTCACACCTCCGAGCTCAGGAGAACCTACAGAGGAGTCCTGCTGGCCACGCACCGCCGGGTCTTGCAAAAGCTGCAACAGCGCTGACGTTTAGGTATGGCTAATAGACAAGCGGTGTATCAATTGCTCAAATGCTTTTTAGAAAAGCGGAGCACACCAGGGATAGATTGTAAAAAAGATCTCCCTGGACTTTTAGCTTATGGGGTTGCCAAGGGTTGTTTTATTGACCCAAATAAAGTTTTCGAAAGGGACAAATGGCGGGTGTTTAGAGATAAGATCTTTGACGCGGTTATTCAGGATGATAAAACAGCTAAAAAGTTGATGAAGCCGTGGCAGGCAGTAATCAATGCTTAAGAACAGTATGAGGCAGAGCAGAAGGGTGCAGCAGCAGCTGCGAAACGCTTAGAGATGCCGCTTACCCAGGAGCGGGACATGGGTGAGAGCAGCTGCCCATTACCCCCCTCTGTGAATACTTTTACTATGCAAACGGGGAGGGTGGCCTCAGATCCTGTTTTTTCATCTTCCGCGTCCCCTCAAGCTGTTAGTGCACCATTAGCACCTTTAGAGCATGAGATAGTGCCTACAGCTCCTTCGTTAGAGCTGCCCACAGCCCCCCCCGCTGTTTGTAAAAACAAACTCAGAGAGTCAAGAGATAGCTAAGGAACGAGAGGAATTTTGGAGGGAGGTTGCTAAAAATATTGCTGCTGAGGGAGACATAGATAATGCCGGAGAGGTTGCACATGCTTCCAGTCGAATTTTCACCCTCTGATGCTCAAAGACAGGTTACTGTTAATATTAAACCTTTAGATTGGAAATTGCTTACCCAACTGCAAGTCACTGTTAATGAATCCGGGATAAAAGGGGAACCAACTCGTCAAGTGCTTGATTTTTTGTGGGGCTCTATGCTTTTGCTACCGAATGATGTTAAAAATATTACTAAGCTGATATTAACACAGCACCAGCGCATGCTGTTTGGAGCTTACTGGCAGACTTTATGCCAGCAGTCGGTAGCAACGCAGCGGAGAGCAGCAGATCCTTTGCATGGGGTAACCCTAGATAAACTAATGAGTACGGGAAATTATACGCAGATAGAGACACAGGCTCACGTAGGTCCTCACAAGGTCCGGGAAAGCATGCAGCTGGCTCGGTGAGCAATAGATCAGATTAAGGACTCAGGGGGATTACCATCATATATGAGTAGCAAACAGGGAAGAGAAGAACCATTTGGTACCTTTATCGATCAAATAGCAAATGCTATTATTGCAGCCAGGGTTCCAGAAGCTCTGCATGGTGCCTTGCTTAAACGTGTCATTCAGAATTGTAACCCCACTGCACGTAGTGTGTTAGTTACTCTGCCTGCTACTTGGACGATTGAAGAGGCATTAGAGAGGATGTCACAGGTCCCTGTAGGTCCACAAGCTATGCTTGTTAATGCAATAAAGGAACTTGGAAAGGAACTGGGAATAGGGATGAAACAGCAGGCTGAAGTAGCTCAGAGGCAGATTGAGGCAAATCAGAGTCAGGTTTTAGCTGCCCTTGCACCTTTGCAAAATCACTGGAGCGGGCCTCGACGACAGACCACCCGACTGCGATGTTTTCGCTGTGGAGTCTCCGGTCACATGAGACGAGATTGCAACGCCGGTAACGTCTGGTGTCAGCATTGCTGGTCGGACACCCATGCCAGCGCTGCCTGCAGGAGGGCAAAGTCGGGAAATGGGAAGCCGAGCAGGAAGGCCCACCCTGCGATGACACCAAAAGCAGCAGCATACCCAGCGACCCAGGAAATCAACACCTGCGTGCCTCTACCGACTCTGAGCAGCACTTTCGTCTCCAGCCTGCAACCCGGGGGAGCCTCGGATTGGACTTGGCAATCTCAATAAACTGTACTCTTATAGACAATCGACCGCAGCGTGTCCCCACCGGGATCAAAGGACCTATAATTATAAATGGGAAAGCGGTCGGAGCACTTTTAATCAGACGCTCATCAGCTACTATGCAAGGATTACAAATACTTACAGGACTAATTGACGCGGATTATACTGGAGAAATTCAAATTATGATACAGACTCTTTTTCCACCTGTGTTCATAGAAAAGGGCACCTGACTAGCCCAACTGGTGCCTTTGCCGGTTCTCACTGAAGGACTATCACCCATACACTCCGATCCCCAGGGGTGAGGGAGCCTTTGGATCTACGGGACCGGCAGCCATGCTCACTGTGAGCTTGAAAAGTCGGCCACGCCGCATGGTGACAGTAACATACCAAGGACAGACTGTTACCCTGACAGCACTCTTGGACACTGGCGCTGATGTATCCATCATCAGCAGTCACCATTGGCCTCAGCATTGGCCCACCTTTGAATCTGGATCTACAGTCACCGGAGTGGGAGGACTTACCCTCGCTCACAAGTCCCCTCCATTGCAATGGACTATAGCTGAGCAAGTGATAAATTGCAGTGTGTCCATCATCCCACTGCCACTTGGTGTCGCTGCTCTAGTGGGACGAGACATACTCGCTCAAATGGGCATGGTTCTTACCACAGACCAAAATTTTTAGGAGTGGCCATTGCTTGGACTTTTTCTCTCCACCAGCTCAAGGAGGGACTGGAAGCTATGTTCACTTTAAGGACATGGCTACAGGGGAATGGAAAGGCCCAGCAGGTGTTATATTTTGGTCGTGGCTATGTTTGTGTGCTTACTCCTACAGGTCTGCAGTGGATACCCAGCTGCTGGGTCAAACTGACACCGCTCAAGCCTGGAGCCTCCACAATACCACCTTCCAGAGCTGAGTCTGCTTCGGCTACATCTAGTAGCTGATCCGGTGATCGCACGTCTTGCAAACATCGTGCCTACCCGACTTAGGCACTTTGAATCCTGGGAGGAAGCAGAACAACTACTGGATGCCCTTGAACCTGTGGTGTTTGTGGGAGACCAGGGCATTTTGCGTGGTCTCTTCTCCGATGTGGGGGTTGTAACAAAGAGTGGCGGGTTCATCAGACACTTCTGTTAGGGGGAGCATGGTGTATTATTTGTGAGGGAACTTGGCAACGTGACACGTTACAGAGAGCTTTAGAATGGGAAACTGGTTTACCAATTTTTCAGGGTCTTACTCTTTATGAGTCAGCTGAACAGCAAGCTGTTGCTGAGTTTCGCTGGTGAATTACCCGCGAGGTTGCTTGCATTCCTTTACAGCTTGAATCCGCAATAGTGCGTAAAGTTTGCGGAGATAGCATTGAGATACCACGCCAATGGATGGTGCGTACCCATGAGTGGGAACGCATGTGCCATCGCTTTAGTGCTTGCAGCATTGCTGATAAATGTGTTAACTGTGCATGCTACCGATCCACACCACGTTAGCGCTATAGACCACTGAAAGAACATGTGGATTACCTGGGCTAACCAAATAGGCCAAGATTCTTTTTGCTTATCCTTAGCAACGCCTTCTGACCCTTTCCGCACTTGCCTTATTGGGGTTCCGTTAGCAGAAACTAGTAGCCTTAAAAAATACACCCTCAGCTACTCAGAGCCAGAAATTGCACTCTCAATCTTTTGTAACGCAAGCCATTCTACCCTCACTGATAACTATCTCGATACTCACCTCTCTACTTCTAACATCTGCAATGACCTTAAAATAAAGAAGAACCCTTTAGCTGCCCAAGCATGAGCAATTGCCTTAGGCCTTAATACATCTATGTTTGAGCCACAAGAGCTAGATCTCTTAGGCTCTCAGCCTAGTCCCTATTGCCTTATGTTTAAAGGCAGTCACTTTGACAGCAATATCAGCCCCCAAAGGCCAAACAAAGACAGCACATGGCTGAGCCCTACCACCTCATGGTACTTTAACATCACAGTGTACTGCAATGGCTCAGTATGGCCAGTTGATAATCCTCCACGAGTACCTAGGGCTTTGCCCCCAGGAACTTTCCTCATTTGTGGGGACAGGGCATGGCCAGGAGTGCCTTCTAAACCAGTGGGAGGACTGTGCTATTTTGGGAAACTAACAATGTTTGCCCCTAGCATTCAACAACTGTTAAATATCACACACAAGCGAGCATGACAAAGCGCTCTTCCATTAGATCCTAATTGCAGAGACGATGTGCAGTTATGGAAAACTCCTGCTGTCTTTTTTGCTTCTCTTTTGGTCCCAGGAGCTGCATCAGCACGTGCCCTCACTCAGCTTAGAAGGTTGGCATGTTGGACAGGCAAGCAAGCAAATGTCACCTCACACCTGATAGGTGAGCTTGTTGCAGACGTGGATAGCTTACGCCACGCCTTACTGCAAAATCGTGCAGCCATTGATTTCCTACTGTTAGCACATGGACATGGATGCAAAGACATAGAAGGAATGTGCTGCTTTAACTTATCAAATCACAATAAATCCATACATTCTCAGCTTCAATGGCTCACTGAACATACCAAAAAGCTCACTGTTCAGGACAGTCCTTTCGATAGATGGTTTCAAGGGACCTTTGGAGGACTTGGAGTCTGGGCCGTAAGTCTCATAAAAGAAAGTCTTAGATGGGTCGGCATCATACTTTTGCTATTGCTTGGAGCACGCAGTATATTTTCTTGTTTAGCCAAATGTGTAGATCAACTAACTCAGGGAGTTTTGCTTGCTCAAACTAATATAAACGGGGGAATTGTGAGAGATTGGTTACGTGAAAAGGGACATATAGATTCAGGATATACAGATTCTTTGCAGGTTACTGATCTGAGAAGCTGGCTACGTGAGAACGGGCACATAGACCCTTGCAGCTAGCTGAGCAAGGTCTCATAAGACAATGCACCACACATCCTGTGTAACAACTGAAGTTACAGAATATTACATGTATCTTGCTCAGTAACTGAACCACCATTGAGTCTTACTGCTGAACTATGGGTTTATTTGCAGAGCCAGCAAGGTTAGGTTTTGGCAGTATAAACAATAGACATCTGTGGTTAGAAGGCCAGGGAAAAAAGCAGAACTGCTGACAACGAAAGGGGGTCTAAGGAGGGGTTTAGAATCAGCTTAGTCGATGTGAACCACTCAGAATGCGCCGTTACGAATATGCATAGAGCCTATTATTGTTAGGATATAAGGAGTTCTGGTACAATCAATAAATCAGATTCCTGCTGATCACTCATATTGGGCGTCTGGGTTTCCCCTCTATTGCGACAGAGCTGGCGCTGTAGAGCTGTGCTGAAGCCCCGAGCCAGTGCTTCTGGTGTCGCCCCAGGAGCAAGCAGCGTTCCCGACTGAATCCCGGCTGAGGGGCCCTGACTGCAGTGCTGTGTGCGCTGCCCCAGGGCAGCAGCAGGGACCTCAGGAGGCAGCACTCAGCCCGAGGGCATCACGCAAGGTTATCTGCGCTTTCTTTTGGTAACTTCCCCAGCCAGCCTCTGAAACAGGAAAACAAAAGCAAAGCACTACTGGGGTTTCCTTGTTTCTTCGGGGAAGCATCACTGCAGTTTGGTTTTAAACCAGAAGAGGGTAGATTTCGATTAGATATTAGGAAGAAATTTTTTATAATGAAGGGGATGAAACACTGGAAGAGTTTGCCCCGAGAAGCTGTTGTTGATGGATCCTTGAAGGTGTTCAAGGCCATGTTAGATGGGGCCCTGAGGAACCTGCTCGTGCTGAAGATGTCCCTGCTCGTGGGGGCTGGACTAGATGGTGGTTAAAGGTGCCTTCCCACATAAACTCTTCTAGGAGTCTGTGATCACTTTCCCATGGAACTGTGCCACTGTTATACTTGAAGTTCTTTGGGATAACAAAGAGATGTTACCCAGCTCCAGCAAGTTTTCTGGGCCTTTCCATTGTCACCCTCCACTCCCAAGCTCCTCTTTGGTCCCTGCAGGCTTTAGCCTACTGCCTGTCAATGGCACAGCTTCCAGTGTGCAGAGAAAACACCCTGGTAGTGCCTTGAAGAAGAAGGTCTTGGGGAAGCAGGACAACGTGCCCTTGCTGCCCAAGAAGCCCATCATCCATGGAGACGGCAGCTTCCCACGCAACTCCTCAGGTAAGCCTGCTCCACAGCAGCTTTTTCCATCACCGGTTTTCCTTGCACAAGGAGCACAAACCACCTCCTGCCTCAGCCACCACAGCTGGGATCTTGGGTTCATAGCCTGTGCTGAGAATGAGCAGCAAATCTACTCTTGAGTTACTCCAGCTCGGCAGTACTGGAGCAGTTGGTTCTTATTGATCCATTGGAAAGCTGAGCTGCATAAAGTAGTGGTAAAGACCTAAGCTCTGGCTTTTGCCCATCCTGATAGAGCAAACTACAGCACTGGTGCCAGGAGGCAGCTGTAACTGCAGGGATGAGCTCGGGGCAGTCTGGCAGGGTGTGCTCACTGTGCACCTACGAGTACCACCACGATCAATTGTCCACTCTCCATCTTGGCCCTCTGCCTGTGCTGCTGTCCGGCTCTGCAGCCAGCTT
The DNA here is from genome assembly GCF_965178545.1 of Coloeus monedula. Classification (NCBI taxonomy): domain Eukaryota; kingdom Metazoa; phylum Chordata; class Aves; order Passeriformes; family Corvidae; genus Coloeus; species Coloeus monedula. The sequence goes on along the minus strand of NC_138782.1, from coordinate 12,884,544 downwards.
TCCTGCTCTCCCAGCAAGGGTTGTCTCTGCATGGCAGTCAGCCACTTGGTGCAGCCGTGCTGCTGCTCCCAGAAGTGCCCAATGGCTTCTCGCCGCTGCCATCCCACGGCCTGCAATGCCAAGAGGGAACAAGCAGCGCCTCCTGGGTCACCCCACCCAAATACAGCGGCCTGTGTAGCAGGTGACAGCCAGGAGGGGCTGCCTGCTGCTCCCAGGCTGTTTGCTGCCCGCAGTGAATACACAGCACATAGTCCCTGGTGGCTCTTGCCTCTCCTGTGAGGGCAGCCTGCCTGTGCTATGATCCTGAGTAGGGTGAGATAAGAAGAAGGGAGCTAGGAATGATACTTTGAGTGCTCTTTTCTAGTGATGCTACTTCCATGGTCACAATTGACCAGAACTAGCCTGACGGGGCTCCCCATTCCTATTGAATATAGCTGTGTACATCGACATCCTTCTGCAGTGACACCACTGATGGCAGTGACAGGGGGACACCAGTGACAGCCAGATTAGCTCCCATCTGAATATTTTTGATGTTATGCTCTCTCCATACTGTGTGAGAACATGCAGGGTAGCACAAAACCCCTACAGAGTCTAGAGCAGTTCATCTAGATTCTGTGCAATATTCAAACTCCATCATTTGAGACAGCTCAGATGTTTCCTTGTACACATTAGAAAACGACCTGTTGAGTGCATGACATGAAATTGATGATCAACAGTCCTTTTGATGACCAGTGGGTTTCATAAGAAATGCATTTATCATCTGACTTTTCTCATACCTTGTAAACTGACTATCAAGAGAGTTCATCTGCTAACAATTTGCATCTGTATTTACATATTCTTATCATCAATTTGCATTTGGAAGGCTTTTTTATCCACCATCTGGACTAGAGATTCCATTTTTCCACAAGAGAAAGCTTAGGCTTGCACAGTGTGCACACAAGTCCATTTGATGACAAACAAATTTCACCTCAGCATCTTTCAAATACAGCCAGTGTGTACTTTACTGAAATAGTACAGATCCATGATGCTTAGAAAGAGCAAAATCCATGAACTACTCCCTTCCCAAGAGCAGGCTGAAATGTAAGTGCACTCAGCTGCCCTCTGTCTAGAATATTTGAAGCCAATGGGAACAGAGGCGCTGTGAGGTGTGAAGGGTCAGGTATCGCTGTTCCCTGGTAGCTGCTCTGAGGGGATTCAGCCGGGCCCAGCAGGACTCGGTTGTTCAGGCTCGGCTTGGTGCTGTCACGAGGCAGCTGCAGGTCTTTCCTCAGGGAGTTGCAGAGTGCCTCTGTCCTCAGGGCTTGGGGAAATCAGGGTGCTGAGACAGGAGAGGCAGCTGAGGGGTCCCTCCTGGGGAGCAAGTCCTGCTGGTGGGCACTGTCTCCCAGGGAGTGGGAGCTCTGCGGCCTCAGGAAGGTGCCGCTGGCTGTGGTACCTGTGGCACTTGGGAGCTGGCGCTGTGTGGGCAATTGTCAGGTTGAGCCAAGGAGCTGTGCCCAGCTGGGGGGGCTGGGAGAAAGCAAGGAGCCAGAGAGCAGGGAATTCTCTGGGCCAGTGCCAGTTTGTACCTCATGGAAGCCTGGCTGGGAGATGGGGCTGCAGGCCGCTCCATGGCGGGGTGCCTTGCCCGGGGCTGCAGCGCTCATGGCTGACCCTCTCCTTACAGTGACCCCGCAGACGGCCACTGGTGCCGAGCGCCGAGAGGAGCCGCTCCGTGGGAAGGGGCAGAAGGACGGAGCCTCTTTGGAGCCACAGCAGTCCTTGCTCGAGGCACTCTCCTTGCTCAGCAGCGATGACTGGTAAGAAAGGCCCCGTTCACTCTGTCTCCCTCTTAGCGTTAAGGTAGGTTAGGAGAGTATCTTGCTAGTGCCTCTGAGCCCCAACAGCCCAGAGGGCCGCGGGGCACCAGTGAAACCACTCCAGAGCAGAGAGAGGATAAAGATTGGAGAGCAGCCTTTTCTTGGCCTTGGTCTGCAGCAGTGCTCCAGCTGCAGCAGGTCCGTGCTGTTTCCTCACTTTGCCTGCTGCTCTGTGGGGCTGCAAAGGATATCTTGAGGGAAGAGAGAAAGCTGTGGGACAAGATGATTTGCTGGCTGAAGCCAGAAGCAGGATGGCAGCAGTTTGGAGTGTAGAGATTTGGGTGCCTCGGGGCCCAGTGGGACTGAGTAAGATTTGTCTCTGGTCCCACTGCTGGCAGCAGTGGCAGGAGTCAAGGTCTGCCTGTGACCTTCTGCATGTGAGTCCCAGGAGCAGCTACAGGGAGCTCTTCTTTCTGAGAAATGCACTGAGTTGTGCTATAGAGTCACTCAGCCTGTCATTAGTCCTGAGGGGCTCATGGCAGAAGAGAAGGAAAAAGAAATAAAATCCTCTAGGAATCTTGCACTTTTGCAATTCAACTGTTTCCTTCTCACTGCTTCATATGGGCCTGAGATGTTTTGTCAATACTCACAATGTGTCCCAAACTTAAACAGAGACAGAAGGAGGCCTGTAGAGGCCCAGAGGTGATAACCCTACAAATGTTAGGTGATATTGGTTGTCTTTTTGATGTCTGGGTTATCATCTACTCACTGCTGGATGCTTCATTCACACTGGGATAAGGACTCCCTTCACCCTGGGATAAGCATGAAAAATCTGCAGCGATGCATCTCCTTGTGCAGTCGCCTTTGCTCTGCCTTTTCTCTTCTGCTTTCTCTTCCCCATTTCTCTTTGGTGCCCTGTGAGGTGCAGAGAGCTTCTGCAGCTGTGGGGGGGTCCGGGTGACACTCAGGGATGGCCGTGGCGTCGGCCGCCAGCCCTGCGCTGCAGCCCCGATGCATCACGCGCCTTCCTGTAGCTCAGGTCCTGCACAAAGCAAGTGCTGAGAGAGGGAGTTGTTTGCACCTTGTAAATAACATGTTGCTGTTGTTTTAGGTAGGGGCTTTTGGGAAAAGCCAGACTTTCATCTGTTCTTGCCCTGGTGTGGAATCTTCTGGGGCATCCTGCTGCTTTCCTGGGGAATGTTTGAGGTGGAGTGGAGTGGGTGACAGACAGGCCTAGATTGCATAGTCGATACTCAGCTACAGAGTGCCAGTGCAGACTCTCACTGCTGAACTGCCTGCTGGGGCTGGCAAAGAAGGAAAATGCCCCAGACACAGCCCAGTGGGACTGTATCTCAGGGACAGGTACAGGGAGGTGACAAGAAACAGCAGCATGGCACGGTCTCACAGCTTCCAGGAAGCACTGACATAGGGACTTCATGTGCCAGAGACTTCAGAAAGGCTGTCTTGTTAAACAGCCACAAATGAAGACTCTGAAAGCCCTCTATTTGCCTCTTGGATTTGTGTATGCTTTTGACAGCCACAGCAACCTGTGGCAGCGAGTTCCACGATTTCATCAAGTACTGCTTGAAAAGCACCTCCCTTTGTTTGACTGAGCCGCCAGCCTGGTAAATTCAGAGGGTGCTGCCTAGTTCTTGGGTGGAGAGAAAGTCACTCTTTTTGGTACTTGCCTTTCAGGGAGCTGAAGGAGAAGGGACTCTTCAGCATCAAACACCTGGCTGAGTCCCACTCAGAAGTCCTTCTTTGTAGACTTCGTGAGGTTTGCTTGGCACTTACCAACGAGGTAAGAACCTTGTTCTGAATCGTCCTCCGTGCTTCATACACGGTGTGTAGAGTAGATATGTGCTTGTTCATCTCCCTGTGTGCTCAGGGACTGCCTTCATTTCTGTTTCTAGACCTTATCTTTCTCACGTCTGTCAGCTCTCTATAGGATCTGTGTGCACATGTAGCTCTATTTAGTGGTAGGTCGGGCATCTGACACTCTCCTCTTGGAGCGAGCTGCCATTACAATGCAACGTGCAAATGCAGAAGTGGAGACACTAATTCTGTTATTTGCTGCAGTCCAAATCTCTGCCCAAGCTGTAATTCAACACTGCCAATTAGTCTGTAGACTTGAGCCTGTGTTTTCTGTTTCCTGGCTGAGGGCTTCAACTGCTGCTGTTGCTTTTTCAAACAGGAGCAAATGACTCTTTTGTCTTTATGACTTGTGCCTTTATGGCTTGAGAGCAGCCCTTGCTTTAATTTGTTTCTTTGTTTTTTGAATGAAAGGGCCTAAAACCAAAGCAGTGGACATTCCAGAAGAGTTAAGTAGAACACTTTAAGTGAAAGAATATGTTTTAGGCCTGCAGGAAGCAGGCCTGAGGCCTAGCACAAATTGGTGCCAGAGTGAAGTGCCTTTCTGTGCTTGTGCTCTTCTGCTCTGCCTGTGCTTTTGTGTTCCCCTGGACACAGCGGGAAGTGTTGTCATTTCCTGGGACTTTTGTCTAAGGCAACTGGTTTTCTTTTCAAGGTGATTCTTTTGTTTCCCCTCATGACTTCCCCAGGTGACCAACCTTCGCTCAAAGGTGTCTTACTCTGCAATCGTCACTCTTGGAGAGCTCTTTGTGACTTTGCAGAAGGACATGGACTCGGAGGTGGATGAGGTTGCTCGGGTCCTTCTCCAGATGGTGTGGAACTCCCCAGAGTTTGTTCAGGAAGCAGCCAGTCACACCCTGGGAGTCATGGTGGAGCATGTGACTCCTGCACGAGCAATGACTGCTCTCATGGACAGTGGAGTCCAGTAGGTTCTTCTTCTCTTAGTGATATTCTTCACCTTCTATTGTGTGTGCGGGAGAAGGGCTGAGAGAGAATGGGAATGGTGGGAGGGAAGGGTCCTGTATCCTGCATCTTCTGTGAACTCAGTGTCTTGATTCTCCAAGCAACCTCACTTCTTTCCTCTTGTCACCTATTTCTGCCCTCGTGCAGCCCTTTAGTTGACAGAATCACAGAGCTGTAGAATATGCTGAGTTGGAAGGGGCCCATCAGGATCATTGAGTCCAGCTCCTGGCCTTGCACAGAACAAACACGCCAAGGGTCACACCATGTGCCTGAGAGCGTTGTCCAAAGGCTTCCTGAACTCTCTCAGGCTTGGTGCTGTGACCACTGCCCTGGGGAGCCTGTTCCAGTGCCCAGCCACCCTCTGGGTGAAAAACTTTTTCCTGATATCCAACCTCAGCCTCCCCTGACTCAGCTTGCTGCTGCTTCCTGGAGTTCTCCCAGTCTGTCTGAGTTGCCTAGATGTGGTGAATGGTGGGCAAGTGCAAGTGCCTGCAAAGGCTAAGGATAGAGCCCTGTGGTTTTGTGGGAAGAGGGACAATTGCAACTGCAGCTGTGAGCGCTCTTTGATATTTCACAGCCCTAACCACAGAGGCCCTGGGAAAAACCATGCATCCTCATTATGCCATTCACTTGAGAAGTAAGGAGGGTTCTTGCTGCGGCATGGAGCACACGGGGGAGAACGTGCTGGGTGTGGCCCAGCCTGCACAGCAGGTGCAGCTCCTGCCAAGAGGAGTCTTGTAGGACTGTCCTGGCCTTAGAGCCCCACTTGCTATTCCAACTGATGTCTCATGTTAGCCTTGAGATGATGAATCACTGTACAGGCACCTTCACAGGCCGACTGCCATGGGACAGCTGAAGCAGGTGCTGCCTTAAGTGTTGGTGCTGGGCCTGATAGTCCCCAAGAGACACTGTCTAGAACAGGACAACCTGGCTAAACTGACTGCCACCCTTTCCTCAGCTTTGGAAAAGGGGCAAACGTTCAGAGGTATCTCTTGCCAAGCCTCACAGAAGAAACTGGCTGCATTGCTGGATATTCTGCAACTTCATGTCCCACAGCGTGTTTTCCCTGCATTTGTTTCTTTCCCAAGGTCTGCAGATTTGGGGGTAAATGGGTGGAAATATCCTCAATCCTGCTGCGGCTGTCTGTGTAGTGGCTGGCCCCTGATGGGTCAGCCTGGGTTGTCTTTAATTTCCCTCTTTCTCAGAGTGAATTTGGGGAAAGATGTTGAGTATCAGATAGTGCAAGGAGACTGAATTCCTCGCTCTTGCTTGCAGGCAGTCCTTCTGTACAGTGCTAACTTTGTGTTTCTCTGCGGACAGAACCTTCTACAGGTGTCCCAAGTGTCAGGGAGAGCCCAGGCCTCCTTCCCCCAGCAATGACAGGGAGCATGCTCTGGCCAAGGCCTGCACTGTGTCCCCCTGCTCCCTGTGCCCCAGTGTCCGCTCTCTTCTTCCCAGGAGCCGCCACGTCCAGGTGCGGAAGTGCGCGGCCCAACTCCTCCTGTCCTTGATGGAGAAAACTGGAGTCACGAAGCTCGCAGGAACGCCCAGGGCTGAGAGGCTGGCGCACGCGGCAGGGACGCTTGCTCAGGACTGTCACAAGGACACAAGGTAATGATCTTCATTTCACCTCCTAAAACAGGAAAACTGTTGGGTGTCTGGCTGTAAAGGGCAAAACCACAAAAGAGTGGAAGCTAAAGGAAATATCAAGTTCCCTCACTGTGTGGATGAGGTTCACAGAGTCACGGAATACGCTGAGTTGGAAGGGACCCATCAGGGTCATCGAGTCCAGCTCCTGCCCGTGGGCAGGGCCCCCCAAGGGTCACTCCATGTGCCCAAGAGCATTGTCCAAAGGCTTCTTGAGCTCTGTCAGCCTTGGTGCTGTGACCGCTGCCCTGGCTTGTCTGGGGAAATGACTGTGCTGGGGAACCTGAGGTTGTCCCACAAGAGGGAGCATTGCCAACTTCCTGGGACTTGAATGATTCCTTCCTGAGATCAAAAGAGCCATCAGATGAGCCAGTCAAACAGTTTTGCTTGGCCTTAGGTGCACAAGACAAAGCCAAAATGTTGGCTAATGTTCATCGCTGAAGGATCCCATACATCTATTTCTCAGTAACTTAAGACTTTCCTAGAAATATTCCAGGGGTCTTTAGCCAATGTATTCAGTCTTTCTAAACCTCTTCTGCAGATTCCTATAATGCTCTTATCTGTGGCTGAATGACCTCCAAATTGCTTCTTGAAGAAAACTGTGGTTTCCTAGTGGCAAAATCAACCCAAACCACCCCAAAAAATCCCCTTACTTTGAGGATTCAATTCCCATTAATAGCTGCCAAGAAGGCATGAGCAACTAGCTGTCCCTGTGCATACATATGGTATAGAATAATCAAAAGCAAGCATGAGGCATTTGGTCCTGGCTTCCCTGCCAGTTAAAGAAAGGCAAATTCCTGTGCAATGGCAGCAAGACACTGCTCATAAGCTCAGACTCAAAGCAGAGGTGTTTCGCTTGTTCCCTGGGATCCTTCGATGCCACAGAAGCGCACCCACAGTTTCAGAGTGAGATTGTATTTTTCTGTTGCCCCACGTTCTCCTCTTGCCTCTTGTGTTCAGCTGACAGCACTGTGCAGTGACAAGTGGAGGTAAATCTCTCTCTTTGCTGAGTAGGTAATGCCTTCTCATGCAGGTATGGCAGCTGCTGAGTTTAAGGTATCAGCTTATTCTGTTAACACTCCTCCTTTGTTTGTTCACCTTTCTTTCTTTCTCTTTCTTTCTTTCTTTCTCTCTTTCTCTCTTTCTCTCTTTCTCTCTTTCTCTCTTTCTCTCTTTCTCTCTTTCTTTCTTTCTTTCTTTCTTTCTTTCTTTCTTTCTTTCTTTCTTTCTTTCTTTCTTTCTTTCTTGTTTTAGGCATTATGGACAGGAGATGGTGAAAATGATGCTGAATCACCCAAAATTTAAAAGGCTTTTGGAACAATCTCTTTCCACCCGTGACCTGGAAGATATTCTGACAAGAATGAAGAAGAAAGTAAGTGCTTGGTCGGAGAAATGTCTCCTTTGTGCAAGTATTGCCACTGCTGATATGCGATCAAACATACCTAATCTGACTTTATCTCATTCCTCTTCTGCCAAATCATTTTGCTCCTGGGAATGAACTGTTGATCCTCAACCTGTTCATCTGCAGAGCACAAAGGAACTGATAGTATTAGGGGAAACGTGGGGTATTGGATATTTTGAATATGGGCCACAAACAGGGAAGGGAAAGAGGAGAAAATGGGTTTACATTTAAGCATAACCCCCCACCCCACTATCCCTACTCTGCCCCCAGTGATGCAATTAAGTGAGAACAGTGCTTCTGGAGATAACAGAGTCTTTGCAAAAGACACAGGAAGCAGTAGTGCCAAGAAAATTTCCAAATATACAAAAGTCCAGTCCCAGTCAATCCCAATTCCTACAATTACTGTCTGTCTTCTGGGAATACTGCCCTGCTGTCATGCCCTGTGGAGCTGGAAGAAGCTTGGTGAATTCAGCAGCATCCAGTGGAAAATCATTTGTTTGCCTGGGGGTTTTTTTATTCTTTTTACCTACATTATAGAAGGGAGTGTGCCTTTGTGCAGCAACAGGGAGAGTGAGTGTGGAACCAAATCAACTTCCAACACAATGGGCCAACCTCCAAAGAGTCCAAATTTTTCTGCAGCTTCCTTTAAGAGCATTAGTTCCCTACCAGTTTGCATTATTCCCATTTATGCTCAAGAGGAATGAATTTGGGATTTTAGACTGCTGCTCAGTATGGTAGCAGCCATAACCTGCCTTGGGCTATTGAAAACAAAGAGTTGGCATCACTGAACCTCTGGCCTGTTTCCTTCTGTAAGTTTGGAAATGTTTGCCCAAGCCTTGGTAGCAGTGATCCTGCTTATAAGTTGTGTTTTAAACAGGTAATATCCTATTTTACATTCTAAAGATCCATGGGGTTTCTTTATGCCTTTGTAGGGGATGGAAACGCAGAAGGATGAACACCCATCTGTCGAGAAGCCTGTGAAGAAGAGGAGCGATGGCTCGAAGAAGCCCCAGGCCACATTGCCTTCTAGTAAACGGTACTGAGCACTTTAGTTAGATGTGACAAAGCACGTGGCAAGCTTTACATGTCTCTTCCTCAGGAAAATCTTTCTGGTGGAGATGACCTGTGCCAGAGATTGTTTCCTTTCCCTACAAATGCTCTATCATAAAAAATGTCTCCTTCTGCATTACGCTGAACACAACTTCTCTGGAAGGCTTTCCACAAAAAATGGGTGACAAAAAGACACCCATTGGTTGCAGCTCAGAAGATCCAGTGCAGTGGCAAGGACAGTGCTGTGGAGGCTGTGAGAGGGCCATGTCTCCGCTGCCTCACTTGGGACAAGTAAATTCAAGCAGGGTTTTTTTCCTCTGAGAGCAGGCTTTTTCAGATGGGTGTTTTGATGAGAAGTCCCAGTCTAGAAGCAAGATGCCATTCCCCAAAATAGCACTTCCCATGCATGTGGTTTGGCCTCCCTGAGTCATGGTTTTCTTACCCTCAGACAGTACCAAGAGGAGTGGTAAGTAGCACGCCAGTTCCTGAGCAACTTTGGTCAACAGGTGTCTCAATGTGGACGTTTGGTCTTGACATTCCTGTCATTCATACTGTTTGCTTGATGGACAGCATGTTTGGTTTATTTCCCCCTGTGCTGCAATCAGCATTTGAGACAGGAATTTGGTCCTTGCTGTCTCTTCCTGCCAGTGGGAGAGCTACTTGTACCTGTTGTCCTCTGATAAAAGAGGGGAGTTATTTAGCTCACTCATGCTCAGCGCTGGCAGGAGAGTGACCACATGCCTCAGTAGCATAGTCAGGACCTTCCCATGCTCATGGAAGGGACAGGCTGATCCAAGAGAGTTGTTCCCAGTGGGTTTGTTAAGCTGTGGATCTAGTCTCTAGGGAAGCAATCATGTGAGCGTAGTGCTGGGATGTCTGGCTTCTGTTTTTATCCCTGTTACGGATTTTCTGGATCCTTCAGATATGCCCCTATCCATCTGTTCAGATGCATCTGAGCTACTTTTCCAGATTGTCATGCCTGCTGTAGAGACACTTCTCCAGAGGGATGAGTTTCCTTATTATAAGACACACACCTCCCTTATGATGAGGCATTTAAACTTGGAAGTAGCGTCTCTCTTTCCTCACAAAGCAGTGCAACATGTGTACCTGGGAAGCTGTCTGGAGATAAGTGAGATGCATCTCATCCTTGGTTTTCCTGAGTAAGCACTGGTGAGAAAGTTGCTTGCAGATTGTCTCCTGTAATGATTGTCATGAGGTCTCCCGTTGTTTTTCAGGTCAGGATTTTCTAGCTTGAAATCACATCATTAGGAAACCTCCCCCAGATGTTCTGCTCACAATTAACTGAAGGTATGATCACCAACAGGTCCTCATTTGGTTTTATTCTCCAGGGTGAAGTCTACCTCTGATGGACGCCTCCTACGCCGCCCAAAAGCCCAGGTCACGTTACCTCCGGCTGGGGAAGAAACGGAGCCGCTCCAGAAGCTGTACAATCTCCTGGAAGCCAAGGAGTTTAAGACACGGATGGAAGGAGTGGCACTCCTCCTAGACCTGTGCAAAAGCAGCCCCCAGCTCGTCTCCACTAACACTGTCCAAGTATGTAGGGTGTCTTCATTGTTCCTTTCCTTTAGCTCCTTTCCCAAGCCTGTAGCAGGAAAGTTAATTCAGTGTGTCTTGGCACTACATCCTGGCTGTGTGGGACAGGCTGGTGCCTCTTCCCCTGAAATATTTAATTCAGGTCCACGCTTCATGACAAGTGATTTCAGTCCAGATGTATTTGTCTGGCAGGTGCCTATTGATGCTGTTCATCAGATGAGGACAGAGTTTTCTGCTGGTGTAACTTCTGCTGTCTCCTACTCCCACTTGGGTTAAGTGAAGGGAATCCAGCCACTGAAAGCGTGGCAATTATTCTCTAGACAAAAAAAAGGGGTTGGATGGGGAAGAGAAGTATCAGGCTGGGCTGGTTTAAACCAATTTTTTTTAAAAGGATACTTCTGTAAACTCCATCTTGTCTTGCACAGGCACAACTCTGGCTACTCGTTTCCATCGGCATCCCTATTCCTCTTGGTAAAGACGGTGCTCACCCTTCTTGGGGGGTCTTTTTTTCTCTTTGGAAAAGGAGGGAAATGGCTAGGCACAGATCTCTTCCTTCTCCTCCCAGCAGCTGCTTTTTCCCTTTGTCCAGAAAATGGTGCCTGATAATGTGGCTGTCAAGGGACTGAACCTGCTCTAATGAGAGCGGTACAGCACATTAAATTTCAGAAGTTTACCTGCTGGGTAGACAATTGGTCTGGATCCTGGAAGAGTTGATCAGAGCCCTGCACTTCTCCAGACACAGGTTCTGAGACAGATGGAACAAAACCTGGATCTCCTCCAGCCATAGTTTTGGCAAAATCATAACTGCCCTCAGAACTTGAGGCAACTGTGTAGAAAAAGGGGCATTGTAAATATCTGGTTCCATACTTCAAAAGCAAAGATACTGTTTTGCATCAATAAATGGGATTAATTTAATGACTGAAATGTGGAGAGAAACACCATAGGAACTATCCTGTCCCCACCCAAACCTCTTCAAAATATATGAAAATCTTTCAACCAGCATGAGGTTGCGCAACCATTCCAGAGAGTGGCCCACAGGAAAATTGTGCAAGCAAGTGCTGACCTGACAGGAAGGATCACTTTCATCTTTTACATTGCTGAGTGCTCACTTCTGCGTCCCTTCCTCAAACAAGGACATTTTAATCCAACTTTCATGTTGTTTGTTCTCTTCACAGATTTTTGATTATTTTGTCCCAAGACTTGGTGATACGCACAAGAAAGTGAAGCAGAAGGCGCTGGACGTGCTGGCTGAAATCATAGGCGTCCTGAAAGATGGCTTAAACCCGGTGATCATCTGTTTGGTTGAAGGAATAACAAACAACCTAAACTCAAAGGACCCCGGGGTTTATGCCGCAGCTGTGAAAGCGCTGGAAGAATCCATGGCTCACTTAGGTAAGGCTGAGCCCTGGCATGGACTCTCCTCAAGTGTGTCTCTGCCTCTGCGAGTCAAGAGAACGCTGAGTGCCTTGACAGCTGTTGTTGTCTGTGGAAACCTCCAGCTGACACCCACCAGAAGCTGTGCAGGTGCAGTCCTTACGCACCAGTCCCCCAACAGGCTTGAATGTGCATCCGCATTTCCCAAAAGTCCCAGGAGCCCTTGGCTCTGTGCTGCTTGTCTGAAGAGGAAGTGCTGGACTACAGCTTTGCTGGAATTCAGGGCCAAAGGGATTTTTGGAGTTTGCCTGGGCCCCATTTGACTTCCCAAATGAATAGCTTTGCTGTTGGCATGAAGGGACACTGGCGCATCAGAACCTCTGCAGAGCAGCCTCCTGGAAGGCTCCACATCATAGGCATTAGCTTCTTTAGGACAGCAGGAACACTTCTTTACTGCATGCTTGCATGAAGATCATTTGGGACCTCCTTTTTGTATCTCATGCAGGAAAGGAGCTCTTAATAATACCCTGCTACTGAAACCCACCCTGGGGTGTAGCTCTGCAGTGGTTCCCAATGAAGCAGATTGCCTGCTTTGTCACTGCCAGCCCTGTGACCCTGTGAGGGACCACAGTTCATCCCACACATGTTCTGTCTCCAGGAAAAGCTTGCCTTGGCTTATTAGAGTGGCAGGACTGGAGGCTTGCAGGCCAATGCAGGCAACAGCAAATTCAAACAAGACCCCCAAAACCGCAACAGATAGGCACAAGAAAAACTAAAATACATACGCCAGTCAAGTATTGGGAAATCTTCCAGTCTCTCTGCCAAGATCTGATTTCACAGCTGTTACAGAAACCCACAGGCTACTGAGGCACTGAGCAGTAATAGCTCTTGTATGAGTAACTTGGAGTCTTGTCCCTAGATCCACACAGGTAACCTGACAATTTAAAAACAGCTTATCCTTCAGGTGGCAATGGAGGTGTGCATTTTGGAGCCTTCTCACCCTTTTCCATAGGGGAGAGAGAAGATCACTTCTGCAAAGCTCTGGGATGCAAAACCTTTTCACTGCTTACGTGTGATTGAACTCTTGAGGTCCCTGATGTGAAATGTTTAACATAGCTCCTGGTACAGCAGACAACTTTGGATTTAAAATGTGAAAGGAGAGCTTTTCTTTTGGAATTTAAAATCCTCCCAAGTAGGCTGGAAGGAAAGAAGAAAAGGATTCAAAAATCAGCAGGAATTTCCTTTCTTTTACAAAATGTAGTTGCCCCTGCCCCTTCCCTCCCCACTGTCCTTTCTCTTATGACCTCAGAAGAGAGAGCAGAAATGTGTGTTTCCCTTGTAGATAAAGTATCCCTGCTGAAAGAGTTCAGCCACCGAAGGAGTGAACTGAAGGGCCAAGCTCTGCTGGATGTCACGGAGCATCTCTCAGGTATGGCCTCCCCTTCTAAGGCAAGAGGTCTTCCGAGGCAGAGTTTACAGGGAATGCCAGTGAATAGACACTAGAGTGGCTCCTCCAAATCAGGAGGTGCTGAGCTTGTCCCTCCTGCCCAATAGCCATGGAAGGTGTATTGGGCAGGTTTTCCCTGGCTGCTGCAGAGGTGTGCAGCACCTGAGATGGGGGCGGCGCTCGGCCTCAGGGCTGAGCTCTCACTGGGGCATCTCAGAAGCTGCCTCCAGGAAAGGGAGGGGCTAAAAGTTCCCAAGCTGGCTCCTCTCTTGGAAGCTCCGGGACAGCTCTGATCCTTTAGGGAAAATGGTGGCAAATGCTGTTTCAGGGGACGGGTTTGTTTTGTCCTCACAGAATTCTTGCTTTGCTCTTGGAACGTTTTGAGGCGGAAGCCTGCAGTGCCTGGGGGTCACAGCTTAGGCCAAAACTCAGCACACATGTTAGAGGCACGGATTTTGTGCAAGGCAGCCTTTGGGGGCAGAGGGGCAGAAGCAGAGTGCTGAGGCTCCCTGCCTGTGCTGGGGAAGTGCCATTGGACTGAGCACTTCAGGGTGTGCAGTCAGGGTCTTCCTATGTCAGCGCTGCCCAAAATGCTCCAAATGCAGCTGATAATTGATTGCTCAGAGGAGTTTGCTATGTCAGCAATAGCCAAGGGATGGGAAAATGATAATCTCAATATATGCTAGAGAAGACAGTGTATAGCCTTGCTTTATCTATAGCCTTGCTTTAGCTGGGGCTAAATCCACTGCTAATTATGCCAGCATCTTTAAATGCAAGGTTTAATACACCTTGTGTCTTCATTCTGAATCTCAAAAGGGCACCTTCCGCGATTGGGAGTGTCAAAGGCCCTTTAAAGAGCATTTGAATAAAGTAGATCTCCAGGAATAGGGAATTTAGTTTTGCAGCTATTTTAATCTCTTTTTCAAATAAAGGAATTAAACATGAATTAGGACTTCTTTAGAAAGAGCAGATGTTCCCTCTGCGATTTAGTGGGAACAGACGGCTCTTTCTCTGCGCAAGTTGCGTAGTGACCGATGTCTTTAATTGCATGTAAGCTCAAATGAACTCCCATTTTAAAATGGATCCCGTAAGCCTTTTCCTGCTTAGCAGAATTGGTTTGAGGTACTTTCAGGAGGTGTTTAAATGTTGATGACTGCTGGTGGATTAACAGCATAGAGAAAATGAAGTCTCTTCCACCACAGAATAATAAATGGCGACTACATAACATTTTGCCTGGTCAGAAAATAAGAATGGTCCCCAGACCATATCAGGTTTTGGTCTCTCAGCCAAATCTGCCATGCAAGGAGCCTGTTGGTAGGAAATTTTTGTCTGTGTTTGATACAGTTCAGTTCAGAAAATGAGCAGGCTTCGGAGACAGCGGGAGAGAACACTTGTGTTTTGGTTCCATTTCCGTCCCCTCTGTAGCATTTTTCTCTCTCTATTCCACTATTTCAGCACACATTGTAAGAAAACAATTAACATTGTGAGGGGAAATGCCATTAAAGTTTGGAGATGCTCCAATGCCATGGCAATGGGGTCTGGCCAATTACCTAAGACACCCTGAGGTTTGAAACAGCTGTTTGTTAGAAGCCACAAAAGCCTTCTGCCAAAGACACCGGCTAGTCACTGATGTTTCAAATCCAGCTGTCAAGCAACAGCCATCTCTGGTGCTGGAGTTTCCAAGTGTGGTCTAATACTGCCCTTTGCCGTGTGCCACCAAGCAAAGGGAAGAGCCAGATTAGACTTGTGGCACTTGACATCAAAGGTCACAAAAAGGGAATCATCCCTTTTATTAGAAATCTTTCAACTGCCTCTCTATGGTGCATTTCAAAATCTTTGGCGTGGGTTTAGACAACTTCTAAATGGAAATAAACAGCAATTTGACATTTCAGTCTCTGTTCATGCAGAAACAGATTGTGGAATGATTTAGTAAAGGTGTGAAGTCTGCCACAGGTACAAGGCTCGGATCTGGAGAAATTAGTCCTGAGGGCTTGGTGGTTCTGTTTTGGGGATGTTCAGCTGCTTTGCCCATTCCTGGATCATGGGGCTCTCACTGTTATTTCACTGATCTTAGCCAGAGAGACTCCCAAAATCACAACTAGAGGTAGATCCTTGTTTGCATTAAGGCTGCTGCTTAAGAAGTTTGTGTCTCTCTTCCGGCAGCGCTTGTGGGATGGGTTTATCCCAGGAGCCCCGAAGTCGTCCAGCGCTACGCCCTGCCCGTGCTCTGGTCCTTCCTGGGGAACAAGGCGCTGCCTGTCCGAAGCGCCAATGTCCGCACTGTGGTCACCAAGCTTGCCTGCGCCCTCTACAAGGTGATGGGCGCCAAGCTGAGGAAGCACGCTGCCAGCCAGCCTCCGCATGTGCGGGAAAACCTCTCCGACATTTTGGGCTGGTGAAGGCTCGATGACCTGCAGAGAGATGGCAAAGTGCTGAGCTGGACACCTCCGGACGTGACTTCTTAGCTGTGCCAAAAATGACAGAACGCAAAGGAAGGGTGTGCACCTGCCCCCGCTCTCTCCACCCCCCTTCCTAGTCGTGGCATGGGGTGCCTGAAGCAACTTCCGACTGAGGACAAGGTGAAGGCTGAGCATGGCTCAGCCTCACAAAGAGGTAAGGCGGGAGCTGGGCCGCTCTCTGGCGGGAGGAAGGCTCTTGTGCCAGCCTAGAGAGCCTGGGCACATTGCCAGGGAACAGTTCTGCCCTGCATGTGCCCCCTGCAATGAGCTGTGCTGCTCCCAGTGCCCCGTGTAGCTGTAGGGCTGCTCAGCTGTGGGGCCGCGAGAGGAGCAGGAGGGTGCGTGTGCAGCTGAGCCATTCCTGGAAAGCACAGGCCTCTGGGCTCCCTGCTGTCCCAGGGCAGCCCAGAGGCCAGGCTGCTCCTGTGCTGGCTCTGTGCAAGTGGGTCAGGGTGTCTCCCTGGCCTGCCTCAAGTGGCTGCTGGCAGGAGCGTGTTTCCCTGTGCAGCTCTTTAGAAGTTTCCAGGGAATCTCTCCAATGAAACACTGTAGCTTCAGATGCTTTAGGTTTGCATTGCAGCCTCTGTTATATTTTGTGTCTCCACTTTGCAGGCGTGACTGGCTACAGTCTTATCAAGAAGTTTTCCTTGGACATTTCCTGTGTTCCGTAACCGACAAAGCCCTTGCCTCCTATCCAGAAGAGCTCTCTTTCCTCGAGCTCAGGAAGAGGGTTCTGCCTGTCTGAAGAAAGTTTGAAGATTTGGATTTCTACGTTAGGCTTTGTAGTTACAGATGTACATATGTTCTGACATGTAGATGTAGGTTTGAATAAATGTGTTGTCATTTTATCTTTTAAATTTTGAAAATAGATTTTCCACAGTATATCTTTTATTTTGAGGTGTTTTCTTTGTTTGTTTTAAATAAAATAATTTTTTAAAAAACCAAGCCGAGAATGTGAGACCTGCTAGCCTAGAGGTTGTCAGAGTGCAGCTGACTCAACGTGCCACTGTCTCACGGTATTCTTTCCTCACAGCGCCTCTCCTCTTCCTCTTTTGCCATGTTTTCTTCATGTCATTTGTGCTGCTGTTTGTTATTTAGCATGACAATGGGGCCACCTCTTACCATGTTTGGGGGACAATGGACCCAGAAGATCCTGTGTAGTCTACAGTTTTCTGCCTCAATGTGTTCTGTGCTCACAAAAGGCCTGAGCAAAGCAACAAAGAGAATGTGCCCAAATCCTGAAGCTTTGCTCCTTTGCAATGTCAGACAGATCTGGCTCAGAGGTGTCTTCAATCACAATTCCATAGGTAAGAAGAGGACGTGTATTTCACTGGGAAAAGAGGCACTGCTTTGGAAAAGGCATCTGTATGTATATTTACCCAGGACAGCAGTCCAACGGCGTTGTTTGCAACTTGTTTGCAGAAGCATGAGCGGACTGTGAGGTTATTGAACAGGTGACAAGGGTTCCTCAAATCTGTACCCTAGCCTGGGTGTCATTCAGCCCACAGGTATGGGATCATTTGGTACCATGGACCAGTGCTTGTCAGCATATTGAATTCCTGCCTAGCTGGAAGAAGCAATTCTGGCTTCAGCTCCAGCTCTTGGTGGGCTGCATGATCACTGACAATGCTGCCTTTCCAGAATTTATTTCTCAGTTGCCTTTCATAGTCATTTGAAGCTTTTAAACCTCACATGTCAATTTGCTCTGCCTTAGGGAAAAACACTTCTGAGCCCAGTGCAAACTGTAACCTTTTGACACCAAAGTCTTCATGGTTTCCAGGTTCAGATGTTAGAGAAGAAAATGCATGTGAATGTGTTACTTAGGTTTTCTGGAGGAACAACTCTGTGTCACGTGGCTGCGTGTGTTTGCTTAGCTATGGGTCAAATCCCAGACTAGTAAAGCCTGGGAAGGCTGGCATGCGTCAGGGAAAACTAGTCCATGAGCTTATGGGGTTGCCATCACCAGCAGAGTGGATGTGTCCTTTGGGAATTCCTCTGGAGACAAAATTAGGCACCTGCTCCCTCCTGCAATATTCTCTTAGATCTTTCTAAAATATCCTAGAAAAGGCAGTGAAACTTCATGTCTACTTGCACACCCACTGTTTGAATAGGGGCATTTTTGTCTCTCCGCTAAGTCATTGCTCTTGCACACCAGAAACAGGAACACCAACAAACGGGAATGATGCATGATCCTCCTGCTGCTGCCTCAGAATACTGGTAAGTGCAGATCTGGGTAGCTACCCAGATTAACATTTAATTAGCATTTCATGCTCCTTCAGGATACCCAGATCTCAGGGCATTTTGTTTCCAAGCTGCAGCTATACCATCACTCTCGGGGGAAGAACAGTAAATAGGAAACAGCGACTGCCAGTATTGCAAGAGTGTGGGGAAAACCTGAAGTGTCTGTGTAAAAAGATGAGTGGGAAGAGTGTCATTGCCACAGCCAAAGCTTAATTAGGGCAGCAGGATCACTTCTTTACTGCATGGCTGCAAGATGATCATCAGGGACCTTCTTTTTGTACCTCATGCAGGAAAGGAGCTCTTAATAATACCCTGCTACTGAAACCCACCCTGGGATGTAGCTCTGTAGTGGTTCCCAATGAAGCAGATTGCCTGCTTTGTCACTGCCAGCCCTGTGACCCTGTGAGGGACCACAGTTCATCCCACACATGTTCTGTCTCCAGGAAAAGCTTGCCTTGGCTTATTAGAGGGGAAAAACCAGAAGAATAATAAAATGGACTTTGGAGGACATGCTCATGCTTTCACATGTCAGCCTTGTACCGGCTTGTTAGTCATCCTGAAACATATCAATAGAAAAAACTCAGATCCTATGCTACATCTGAATGAAATTCCTTCAGATTATTAAGAATTCTCCTGTCAGGACCAGGACAAAACCCTTCCGACACTCACTTGCAGCTGTCCTGGATTTCTGCAGCCCTTTGTGGAAACCTGCTGTAGGTACAGTGTCTGGAGTTGGTTTGGGCCTTTAGGAAAGATGTGTGGAACAGTATGCAGGGCTCTCCTAGGAGAAAACTGTTTGTCCAAGACCAGGGACATCGTGCCTGCAGAAGTGGAGTGGCCCCGCTCCCAGCCCAAGAGTCTGTGAGCTGAGCCACGCCGGGGAGAAAAGACCCCGAGGGGCACCAGCCCAGCCGCCTCACCTGCCGTGACCGTTCTGCGGAGCTCTGCCGTGGGGTGGAAGTCGACGCTGGGCGAGCCACCGAGCTTTCATCTGCTGCTAGAACTACTCCGTGATAGCTCCTGTTTTTCCCGAGAGAGAAGCCGGCGCCATCTTGTAACGCGTGTCCTGGGCGGGTTTTCCTCTGGCATTTTGGGTCTTTGTTCCAGTGGGAGGACGGTGAGGTCTGACAGTTTGATATCTACAAGTTACTTACTTATTTTTCCTTGCCTTGTGGGCATTCTGTTTGTTAATAAAGTGTTGGGTTTTTTCCACTTTCATCTATTAGTATTCATTTCCTATTGCTGGAAAGGGATTGTTGGAACAGTTTAGAGGAGACAACTTATTCCAGACTGCCCTAAGTTTTCTCAAACTGAGACAAATGGCTTCACATAGGAACATCCCCAAGGCTGCTGAGAGGAAGGCACGGAGGAAGACAAACCTAGTTGTGCCGGTTTGGCCAAATTTAGAAATATATCCCCTGAGAGAAGGCAGGTCACCACCCCTCCCCCACCAGGTTCGGGAAGAAATAAATTTTCCCCAAAGGAAAGTGAAAGAGATAAAAACGATTTCTTTAACAAACACACGGGAAAAGGAAAATAATGCTAACTAATAAAAATCTCTCGCTGTGGAGAAAAAACCTGGCAAAGTGTTAAGAGTCCTCCCTTTGGTCTCCTCAGAGCTGGGACTTGGCCCAGGGCCAGGCCCTCTGTGCTTGATGGAAAGTCCTCCCGACGTGCTCTGATATTGAAGCAGTCCAGTAGGAAAGGGAGAAAATCTGAAATTCCCAGGAAGGAAAAAAGTTCAACTCTCAGTCTCTCTCTGGAGAAAAAGAAACTGAACAACTGGCCAAAAGCTGACCGGGCAGCTGCAAGCCAGGTGCCTCCTCCCTCCCCTGCCACAGCTGGAAAAAAGTCACTATCTCTGTGTGACCTTGAACAAGCTGCAAACTGCTTTGAAAAAGTTTTGCTCAGTTTTTCCTTCCCCCTCTCAGGCTCAGCTTAAAGGCATAAAAAGGCACAAAAATTAATTTCTGGACATAGGTCAGCAATATGGGATACACATCATAAAGTCATGCCAAGACACTAGTATTTCTGAGGGAAATTCTTTTACACCAAACCAACCGGAGTCGTCAAACAGCTGGCCGGACGTTTCGAGACATGGGCCAAAGGGGAAACCTTTCAGTGTGTTTGGTCAAGGCCGGCCTATGCTCGAGGCAAAGGTGCGTCAGTGTACTCGGCTCCTTCTCTCCTCATGGTGTCCGGCAGGCACAGGAGCCCAGAGCTCCTGCAGAAACCATCACAGCACTCGGTGGGAGCAAACTTGTGTCCAGTCCTCACACGGAGCTCTGGTGTCCAGCACTGCACCTCCTTGGAATGAGGAATTGTTGCAGTGCTCTTGGAAGGAGCTAAGGAGGTTTGGCCTTCAGATCAGCTCCTTCCTAGCTCCTGATTTGCTGCCCTGGGTAAGCTGCTGCCTGTGGCAACACTTGGTTCACAGCTGACAGCCCTGCTCTGCTGGCGGGCAGCCATTGCAGGAGCTTTAGCTGGGGCCATTGAACCTTTCAGATCTTCCCAAGGAGAGCTAAGGAGGGAACTTGTCAAAAGAGCATTGCCTGGGCAAAGCTTTTAACATTAAATCTTTCCTCTGTGCTCATTACCATGCACAGGAAATATTTGAGGAAGCAAGTTTGTTGTTCCAGAAATTCCTGCAATCAATCAGATTGCCAGAAAGAAAACACAGATTTGGGATGTGTAATCTCACTTTAATTCATTGTATAGGGAAATACAGGAGCACTTCTTGTGAGCTGTGTGTCTAACCTAAGTGACCTTGCCACCAAGAACTGAGAAAAGTGGGGAGAGATGGAATCAGTGGCACGAGGATCTGCAGTGGGATTCTCCCGCAGGCCTGAGGAAACTGCCCCGGGCTTCCACTGGGCCATGGCTTTTTACTCCACATCAAAACTTCATGCTTCACACTGGGGTGGTGAATCTTCCCTGGCCTTGTCAGGCCACACTGTGATCTCAGAAAATGCTTGTTAGGCCTCAGCCTTGATGAACAGCCCCTGGACTCAGCTCCTCTTGAGCTTGCCCAAAACACTGAGTGCTCCCAGGAACTTGTGCTGTCTAACCAGCTCCTGGGGTTTTCTGTGGACAGTCTTGGAAACTACTTTTCTTGCCTGAATGCCATAACATCCTTCTTCTCGCACTTCCAAAGACAGGGCGCTGACCCAAAGTGCGGCCATGATGAAGCATTTTATGACTGAAGCCCACTGTCTCGTGGCCCATAAACAGCGGTCCAAAAGGAAGCCCTCGAAGCTCTCCTGGACCACAGCGGCTGCCACTGGCAACCTCCCGTGGGGCCTCTCAGAGCCAGCGAGCTCAAGTTTCCTGTACTCACAGGATCGTCGATAACAATGGATCCTGGGCCAATACCCCCACTCCTCACGGCTCCAGTTTAACTACTGTTAAGCTTGAGTGCTGTTAAGCTTTTAGGCCACATTCCTTTTCATCCTTGTCCTTTCTCTCCCTTTATCAAACCCGTCTAAACACACACACACCCACACACAGTTCTCAGTTCATGTCTGGTTTGATTGACTGCATTTTGTTTGTTGCTTTTTTCCCTTGTTGTGCCTTAAAGGACTAGTAAGTAACAGTGTGAATGTTGCCAACAAATTTTGTTGAGCTGTTACTTAACATTCTGTACTAGTTTGAAAACAAACCAGTGAGAGATCACAAGACAGAACTGTAATTTAATAGGAAAATTAAAATAATTGCAATAGTACAAGAACACTGACAGAGTCAGGATACAACCTGACACCCTGTTAGTCAGGGTGGTGGTAGCAGCCCAGATGAAGTGGTCCTATTGAAGCAGTGATCCTGTAGAAGGATCTGGTTTTCAGAAGAGGTCCAGTAGTAGCTCTTATCCTCTGGGAATCCAGTAGGGAAGAGCTGCCTGTGCTTCAATCCTACCTGATTATATCCAGGTGGGAATGCTTGGCTCCTCCCCCTGGGTGGAGCATCTCCCAATGGGCTGATGTAATTCTGTGAGTCATGCAGTGGGCCATTGATTGCCCATTAAACAGAGATAGCCCCCAGAGGGATTTATCAAGAATGAGTCATGGTAGGAGATCAGAAACACAGCCCCATCTGTTTTAACAGCTTGTGAAGGTGACAATAGAATACATACTCTTGGTTGCATCTTACACTGTAACCTAGGACATATTCAATCTGGTTTTACTGATAACCTTGACAGTGAATTTTTAAGCAATCTCAAACACTCGTTCGTAACAAGCCTTGGGAGCATGAGGTACAGGGCTGACATTGGAAAGCAGGAGAATCACTCTAAAGTGACGAGTTTCAATGTCCATTTCATTGCTCTTCTCTTTATTTCACTCGATTAAGCCAAGCCAAGCTTTTCTTGGAGGTAGAATGTGTGTGGGATGTACTACGCCACTATCCCATAACTCTGGGCTGAATGGCACCCAGGCTAGGGTACAGATTTGAGGAACCCTTGTCACCTGTTCAATAACCTCACAGTCCGCTCATGCTTCTGCAAACAAGTTGCAAACAACGCCGTTGGACTGCTGTCCTGGGTAAATATACCTACAGATGCCTTTTCCAAAGCAGTGCCTCTTTTCCCAGTGAAATACACGTCCTCTTCTTACCTATGGAATTGTGATTGAAGACACCTCTGAGCCAGATCTGTCTGACATTGCAAAGGAGCAAAGCTTCAGGATTTGGGCACATTCTCTTTGTTGCTTTGCTCAGGCCTTTTGTGAGCACAGAACACATTGAGGCAGAAAACTGTAGACTACACAGGATCTTCTGGGTCCCGTGTCCCCCAAACATGGTAAGAGGTGGCCCCATTGTCATGCTAAATAACAAACAGCAGCACAAATGACATGAAGAAAACATGGCAAAAGAGGAAGAGGAGAGGCGCTGTGAGGAAAGAATACCGTGAGACAGTGGCACGTTGAGTCAGCTGCACTCTGACAACCTCTAGGCTAGCAGGTCTCACATTCTCGGCTTGGTTTTTTAAAAAATTATTTTATTTAAAACAAACAAAGAAAACACCTCAAAATAAAAGATATACTGTGGAAAATCTATTTTCAAAATTTAAAAGATAAAATGACAACACATTTATTCAAACCTACATCTACATGTCAGAACATATGTACATCTGTAACTACAAAGCCTAACGTAGAAATCCAAATCTTCAAACTTTCTTCAGACAGGCAGAACCCTCTTCCTGAGCTCGAGGAAAGAGAGCTCTTCTGGACAGGAGGCAAGGGCTTTGTCGGTTACGGAACACAGGAAATGTCCAAGGAAAACTTCTTGATAAGACTGTAGCCAGTCACGCCTGCAAAGTGGAGACACAAAATATAACAGAGGCTGCAATGCAAACCTAAAGCATCTGAAGCTACAGTGTTTCATTGGAGAGATTCCCTGGAAACTTCTAAAGAGCTGCACAGGGAAACACGCTCCTGCCAGCAGCCACTTGAGGCAGACCAGGGGGACACCCTGACCCACTTGCACAGAGCCAGCACAGGAGCAGCCTGGCCTCTGGGCTGCCCTGGGACAGCAGGGAGCCCAGAGGCCTGTGCTTTCCAGGAATGGCTCAGCTGCACACGCACCCTCCTGCTCCTCTCGCGGCCCCACAGCTGAGCAGCCCTACAGCTACACGGGGCACTGGGAGCAGCACAGCTCATTGCAGGGGGCACATGCAGGGCAGAACTGTTCCCTGGCAATGTGCCCAGGCTCTCTAGGCTGGCACAAGAGCCTTCCTCCCGCCAGAGAGCGGCCCAGCTCCCGCCTTACCTCTTTGTGAGGCTGAGCCATGCTCAGCCTTCACCTTGTCCTCAGTCGGAAGTTGCTTCAGGCACCCCATGCCACGACTAGGAAGGGGGGTGGAGAGAGCGGGGGCAGGTGCACACCCTTCCTTTGCGTTCTGTCATTTTTGGCACAGCTAAGAAGTCACGTCCGGAGGTGTCCAGCTCAGCACTTTGCCATCTCTCTGCAGGTCATCGAGCCTTCACCAGCCCAAAATGTCGGAGAGGTTTTCCCGCACATGCGGAGGCTGGCTGGCAGCGTGCTTCCTCAGCTTGGCGCCCATCACCTTGTAGAGGGCGCAGGCAAGCTTGGTGACCACAGTGCGGACATTGGCGCTTCGGACAGGCAGCGCCTTGTTCCCCAGGAAGGACCAGAGCACGGGCAGGGCGTAGCGCTGGACGACTTCGGGGCTCCTGGGATAAACCCATCCCACAAGCGCTGCCGGAAGAGAGACACAAACTTCTTAAGCAGCAGCCTTAATGCAAACAAGGATCTACCTCTAGTTGTGATTTTGGGAGTCTCTCTGGCTAAGATCAGTGAAATAACAGTGAGAGCCCCATGATCCAGGAATGGGCAAAGCAGCTGAACATCCCCAAAACAGAACCACCAAGCCCTCAGGACTAATTTCTCCAGATCCGAGCCTTGTACCTGTGGCAGACTTCACACCTTTACTAAATCATTCCACAATCTGTTTCTGCATGAACAGAGACTGAAATGTCAAATTGCTGTTTATTTCCATTTAGAAGTTGTCTAAACCCACGCCAAAGATTTTGAAATGCACCATAGAGAGGCAGTTGAAAGATTTCTAATAAAAGGGATGATTCCCTTTTTGTGACCTTTGATGTCAAGTGCCACAAGTCTAATCTGGCTCTTCCCTTTGCTTGGTGGCACACGGCAAAGGGCAGTATTAGACCACACTTGGAAACTCCAGCACCAGAGATGGCTGTTGCTTGACAGCTGGATTTGAAACATCAGTGACTAGCCGGTGTCTTTGGCAGAAGGCTTTTGTGGCTTCTAACAAACAGCTGTTTCAAACCTCAGGGTGTCTTAGGTAATTGGCCAGACCCCATTGCCATGGCATTGGAGCATCTCCAAACTTTAATGGCATTTCCCCTCACAATGTTAATTGTTTTCTTACAATGTGTGCTGAAATAGTGGAATAGAGAGAGAAAAATGCTACAGAGGGGACGGAAATGTAACCAAAACACAAGTGTTCTCTCCCGCTGTCTCCGAAGCCTGCTCTCTGCTCATTTTCTGAACTGAACTGTATCAAACACAGACAAAAATTTCCTACCAACAGGCTCCTTGCATGGCAGATTTGGCTGAGAGACCAAAACCTGATATGGTCTGGGGACCATTCTTATTTTCTGACCAGGCAAAATGTTATGTAGTCGCCATTTATTATTCTGTGGTGGAAGAGACTTCATTTTCTCTATGCTGTTAATCCACCAGCAGTCATCAACATTTAAACACCTCCTGAAAGTACCTCAAACCAATTCTGCTAAGCAGGAAAAGGCTTACGGGATCCATTTTAAAATGGGAGTTCATTTGAGCTTACATGCAATTAAAGACATCGGTCACTACGCAACTTGCGCAGAGAAAGAGCCGTCTGTTCCCACTAAATCTCAGAGGGAACATCTGCTCTTTCTAAAGAAGTCCTAATTCATGTTTAATTCCTTTATTTGAAAAAGAGATTAAAATAGCTGCAAAACTAAATTCCCTATTCCTGGAGATCTACTTTATTCAAATGCTCTTTAAAGGGCCTTTGACACTCCCAATCGCGGAAGGTGCCCTTTTGAGATTCAGAATGAAGACACAAGGTGTATTAAACCTTGCATTTAAAGATGCTGGCGTAATTAGCAGTGGATTTAGCCCCAGCTAAAGCAAGGCTATAAATAAAGCAAGGCTATACACTGTCTTCTCTAGCATATATTGAGATTATCATTTTCCCATCCCTTGGCTATTGCTGACATAGCAAGCTCCTCTGAGCAATCAATTATCAGCTGCATTTGGAGCATTTTGGGCAGCGCTGACATAGGAAGACCCTGACTGCACACCCTGAAGTGCTCAGTCCAATGGCACTTCCCCAGCACAGGCAGGGAGCCTCAGCACTCTGCTTCTGCCCCTCTGCCCCCAAAGGCTGCCTTGCACAAAATCCGTGCCTCTAACATGTGTGCTGAGTTTTGGCCTAAGCTGTGACCCCCAGGCACTGCAGGCTTCCGCCTCAAAACTTTCCAAGAGCAAAGCAAGAATTCTGTGAGGACAAAACAAACCCATCCCCTGAAACAGCATTTGCCACCATTTTCCCTAAAGGATCAGAGCTGTCCCGGAGCTTCCAAGAGAGGAGCCAGCTTGGGAACTTTTAGCCCCTCCCTTTCCTGGAGGCAGCTTCTGAGATGCCCCAGTGAGAGCTCAGCCCTGAGGCCGAGCGCCGCCCCCATCTCAGGTGCTGCACACCTCTGCAGCAGCCAGGGAAAACCTGCCCAATACACCTTCCATGGCTATTGGGCAGGAGGGACAAGCTCAGCACCTCCTGATTTGGAGGAGCCACTCTAGTGTCTATTCACTGGCATTCCCTGTAAACTCTGCCTCGGAAGACCTCTTGCCTTAGAAGGGGAGGCCATACCTGAGAGATGCTCCGTGACATCCAGCAGAGCTTGGCCCTTCAGTTCACTCCTTCGGTGGCTGAACTCTTTCAGCAGGGATACTTTATCTACAAGGGAAACACACATTTCTGCTCTCTCTTCTGAGGTCATAAGAGAAAGGACAGTGGGGAGGGAAGGGGCAGGGGCAACTACATTTTGTAAAAGAAAGGAAATTCCTGCTGATTTTTGAATCCTTTTCTTCTTTCCTTCCAGCCTACTTGGGAGGATTTTAAATTCCAAAAGAAAAGCTCTCCTTTCACATTTTAAATCCAAAGTTGTCTGCTGTACCAGGAGCTATGTTAAACATTTCACATCAGGGACCTCAAGAGTTCAATCACACGTAAGCAGTGAAAAGGTTTTGCATCCCAGAGCTTTGCAGAAGTGATCTTCTCTCTCCCCTATGGAAAAGGGTGAGAAGGCTCCAAAATGCACACCTCCATTGCCACCTGAAGGATAAGCTGTTTTTAAATTGTCAGGTTACCTGTGTGGATCTAGGGACAAGACTCCAAGTTACTCATACAAGAGCTATTACTGCTCAGTGCCTCAGTAGCCTGTGGGTTTCTGTAACAGCTGTGAAATCAGATCTTGGCAGAGAGACTGGAAGATTTCCCAATACTTGACTGGCGTATGTATTTTAGTTTTTCTTGTGCCTATCTGTTGCGGTTTTGGGGGTCTTGTTTGAATTTGCTGTTGCCTGCATTGGCCTGCAAGCCTCCAGTCCTGCCACTCTAATAAGCCAAGGCAAGCTTTTCCTGGAGACAGAACATGTGTGGGATGAACTGTGGTCCCTCACAGGGTCACAGGGCTGGCAGTGACAAAGCAGGCAATCTGCTTCATTGGGAACCACTGCAGAGCTACATCCCAGGGTGGGTTTCAGTAGCAGGGTATTATTAAGAGCTCCTTTCCTGCATGAGATACAAAAAGGAGGTCCCAAATGATCTTCATGCAAGCATGCAGTAAAGAAGTGATCCTGCTGTCCTAAAGAAGCTAATGCCTATGATGTGGAGCCTTCCAGGAGGCTGCTCTGCAGAGGTTCTGATGCGCCAGTGTCCCTTCATGCCAACAGCAAAGCTATTCATTTGGGAAGTCAAATGGGGCCCAGGCAAACTCCAAAAATCCCTTTGGCCCTGAATTCCAGCAAAGCTGTAGTCCAGCACTTCCTCTTCAGACAAGCAGCACAGAGCCAAGGGCTCCTGGGACTTTTGGGAAATGCGGATGCACATTCAAGCCTGTTGGGGGACTGGTGCGTAAGGACTGCACCTGCACAGCTTCTGGTGGGTGTCAGCTGGAGGTTTCCACAGACAACAACAGCTGTCAAGGCACTCAGCGTTCTCTTGACTCGCAGAGGCAGAGACACACTTGAGGAGAGTCCATGCCAGGGATCAGCCTTACCTAAGTGAGCCATGGATTCTTCCAGCGCTTTCACAGCTGCGGCATAAACCCCGGGGTCCTTTGAGTTTAGGTTGTTTGTTATTCCTTCAACCAAACAGATGATCACCGGGTTTAAGCCATCTTTCAGGACGCCTATGATTTCAGCCAGCACGTCCAGCGCCTTCTGCTTCACTTTCTTGTGCGTATCACCAAGTCTTGGGACAAAATAATCAAAAATCTGTGAAGAGAACAAACAACATGAAAGTTGGATTAAAATGTCCTTGTTTGAGGAAGGGACGCAGAAGTGAGCACTCAGCAATGTAAAAGATGAAAGTGATCCTTCCTGTCAGGTCAGCACTTGCTTGCACAATTTCCCTGTGGGCCACTCTCTGGAATGGTTGCGCAACCTCATGCTGGTTGAAAGATTTTCATATATTTTGAAGAGGTTTGGGTGGGGACAGGATAGTTCCTATGGTGTTTCTCTCCACATTTCAGTCATTAAATTAATCCCATTTATTGATGCAAAACAGTATCTTTGCTTTTGAAGTATGGAACCAGATATTTACAATGCCCCTTTTTCTACACAGTTGCCTCAAGTTCTGAGGGCAGTTATGATTTTGCCAAAACTATGGCTGGAGGAGATCCAGGTTTTGTTCCATCTGTCTCAGAACCTGTGTCTGGAGAAGTGCAGGGCTCTGATCAACTCTTCCAGGATCCAGACCAATTGTCTACCCAGCAGGTAAACTTCTGAAATTTAATGTGCTGTACCGCTCTCATTAGAGCAGGTTCAGTCCCTTGACAGCCACATTATCAGGCACCATTTTCTGGACAAAGGGAAAAAGCAGCTGCTGGGAGGAGAAGGAAGAGATCTGTGCCTAGCCATTTCCCTCCTTTTCCAAAGAGAAAAAAAGACCCCCCAAGAAGGGTGAGCACCGTCTTTACCAAGAGGAATAGGGATGCCGATGGAAACGAGTAGCCAGAGTTGTGCCTGTGCAAGACAAGATGGAGTTTACAGAAGTATCCTTTTAAAAAAAATTGGTTTAAACAAGCCCAGCCTGATACTTCTCTTCCCCATCCAACCCCTTTTTTTTTGTCTAGAGAATAATTGCCACGCTTTCAGTGGCTGGATTCCCTTCACTTAACCCAAGTGGGAGTAGGAGACAGCAGAAGTTACACCAGCAGAAAACTCTGTCCTCATCTGATGAACAGCATCAATGGGCACCTGCCAGACAAATACATCTGGACTGAAATCACTTGTCCTGAAGCGTGGACCTGAATTAAATATTTCAGGGGAAGAGGCACCAGCCTGTCCCACACAGCCAGGATGTAGTGCCAAGACACACTGAATTAACTTTCCTGCTACAGGCTTGGGAAAGGAGCTAAAGGAAAGGAACAGTGAAGACACCCTACATACTTGGACAGTGTTAGTGGAGACGAGCTGGGGGCTGCTTTTGCACAGGTCTAGGAGGAGTGCCACTCCTTCCATCCGTGTCTTAAACTCCTTGGCTTCCAGGAGATTGTACAGCTTCTGGAGCGGCTCCGTTTCTTCCCCAGCCGGAGGTAACGTGACCTGGGCTTTTGGGTGGCGTAGGAGGCGTCCATCAGAGGTAGACTTCACCCTGGAGAATAAAACCAAATGAGGACCTGTTGGTGATCATACCTTCAGTTAATTGTGAGCAGAACATCTGGGGGAGGTTTCCTAATGATGTGATTTCAAGCTAGAAAATCCTGACCTGAAAAACAACGGGAGACCTCATGACAATCATTACAGGAGACAATCTGCAAGCAACTTTCTCACCAGTGCTTACTCAGGAAAACCAAGGATGAGATGCATCTCACTTATCTCCAGACAGCTTCCCAGGTACACATGTTGCACTGCTTTGTGAGGAAAGAGAGACGCTACTTCCAAGTTTAAATGCCTCATCATAAGGGAGGTGTGTGTCTTATAATAAGGAAACTCATCCCTCTGGAGAAGTGTCTCTACAGCAGGCATGACAATCTGGAAAAGTAGCTCAGATGCATCTGAACAGATGGATAGGGGCATATCTGAAGGATCCAGAAAATCCGTAACAGGGATAAAAACAGAAGCCAGACATCCCAGCACTACGCTCACATGATTGCTTCCCTAGGGACTAGATCCACAGCTTAACAAACCCACTGGGAACAACTCTCTTGGATCAGCCTGTCCCTTCCATGAGCATGGGAAGATCCTGACTATGCTACTGAGGCATGTGGTCACTCTCCTGCCAGCGCTGAGCATGAGAGAGCTAAATAACTCCCCTCTTTTATCAGTGGACAACAGGTACAAGTAGCTCTCCCACTGGCAGGAAGAGACAGCAAGGACCAAATTCCTGTCTCAAATGCTGATTGCAGCACAGGGGGAAATAAACCAAACATGCTGTCCATCAAGCAAACAGTATGAAGGACAGGAATGTCAAGACCAAACGTCCACATTGAGACACCTGTTGACCAAAGTTGCTCAGGAACTGGCGTGCTACTTACCACTCCTCTTGGTACTGTCTGAGGGTAAGAAAACCATGACTCAGGGAGGCCAAACCACATGCATGGGAAGTGCTATTTTGGGGAATGGCATCTTGCTTCTAGACTGGGACTTCTCATCAAAACACCCATCTGAAAAAGCCTGCTCTCAGAGGAAAAAAACCCTGCTTGAATTTACTTGTCCCAAGTGAGGCAGCGGAGACATGGCCCTCTCACAGCCTCCACAGCACTGTCCTTGCCACTGCACTGGATCTTCTGAGCTGCAACCAATGGGTGTCTTTTTGTCGCCCATTTTTTGTGGAAAGCCTTCCAGAGAAGTTGTGTTCAGCGTAATGCAGAAGGAGACATTTTTTATGATAGAGCATTTGTAGGGAAAGGAAACAATCTCTGGCACAGGTCATCTCCACCAGAAAGATTTTCCTGAGGAAGAGACATGTCAAGCTTGCCACGTGCTTTGTCACATCTAACTAAAGTGCTCAGTACCGTTTACTAGAAGGCAATGTGGCCTGGGGCTTCTTCGAGCCATCGCTCCTCTTCTTCACAGGCTTCTCGACAGATGGGCGTTCATCCTTCTGCATTTCCATCCCCTACAAAGGCATAAAGAAACCCCATGGATCTTTAGAATGTAAAATAGGATATTACCTGTTTAAAACACAACTTATAAGCAGGATCACTGCTACCAAGGCTTGGGCAAACATTTCCAAACTTACAGAAGGAAACAGGCCAGAGGTTCAGTGATGCCAACTCTTTGTTTTCAATAGCCCAAGGCAGGTTATGGCTGCTACCATACTGAGCAGCAGTCTAAAATCCCAAATTCATTCCTCTTGAGCATAAATGGGAATAATGCAAACTGGTAGGGAACTAATGCTCTTAAAGGAAGCTGCAGAAAAATTTGGACTCTTTGGAGGTTGGCCCATTGTGTTGGAAGTTGATTTGGTTCCACACTCACTCTCCCTGTTGCTGCACAAAGGCACACTCCCTTCTATAATGTAGGTAAAAAGAATAAAAAAACCCCCAGGCAAACAAATGATTTTCCACTGGATGCTGCTGAATTCACCAAGCTTCTTCCAGCTCCACAGGGCATGACAGCAGGGCAGTATTCCCAGAAGACAGACAGAAATTGTAGGAATTGGGATTGACTGGGACTGGACTTTTGTATATTTGGAAATTTTCTTGGCACTACTGCTTCCTGTGTCTTTTGCAAAGACTCTGTTATCTCCAGAAGCACTGTTCTCACTTAATTGCATCACTGGGGGCAGAGTAGGGATAGTGGGGTGGGGGGTTATGCTTAAATGTAAACCCATTTTCTCCTCTTTCCCTTCCCTGTTTGTGGCCGATATTCAAAATATCCAATACCCCACGTTTCCCCTAATACTATCAGTTCCTTTGTGCTCTGCAGATGAACAGGTTGAGGATCAACAGTTCATTCCCAGGAGCAAAATGATTTGGCAGAAGAGGAATGAGATAAAGTCAGATTAGGTATGTTTGATCGCATATCAGCAGTGGCAATACTTGCACAAAGGAGACATTTCTCCGACCAAGCACTTACTTTCTTCTTCATTCTTGTCAGAATATCTTCCAGGTCACGGGTGGAAAGAGATTGTTCCAAAAGCCTGTTAAATTTTGGGTGATTCAGCATCATTTTCACCATCTCCTGTCCATAATGCCTAAAACAAGAAAGAAAGAAAGAAAGAAAGAAAGAAAGAAAGAAAGAAAGAAAGAAGGAAGGAAGGAAAGATGAACGATCAAAGGAGGAGTGTTAACAGAATAAGCTGATACCTTAAACTCAGCAGCTGCCATACCTGCATGAGAAGGCATTACCTACTCAGCAAAGAGAGAGATTTACCTCCACTTGTCACTGCACAGTGCTGTCAGCTGAACACAAGAGGCAAGAGGAGAACGTGGGGCAACAGAAAAATACAATCTCACTCTGAAACTGTGGGTGCGCTTCTGTGGCATCGAAGGATCCCAGGGAACAAGCGAAACACCTCTGCTTTGAGTCACAGCTTATGAGCAGTGTCTTGCTGCCATTGCACAGGAATTTGCCTTTCTTTAACTGGCAGGGAAGCCAGGACCAAATGCCTCATGCTTGCTTTTGATTATTCTATACCATATGTATGCACAGGGACAGCTAGTTGCTCATGCCTTCTTGGCAGCTATTAATGGGAATTGAATCCTCAAAGTAAGGGGATTTTTTGGGGTGGTTTGGGTTGATTTTGCCACTAGGAAACCACAGTTCTCTTCAAGAAGCAATTTGGAGGTCATTCAGCCACAGATAAGAGCATTATAGGAATCTGCAGAAGAGGTTTAGAAACACTGAATACATTGGCTAAAGACCCCTGGAATATTTCTAGGAAAGTCTTAAGTTACTGAGAAATAGATGTATGGGATCCTTCAGTGATGAACATTAGCCAACATTTTGGCTTTGTCTTGTGCACCTAAGGCCAAGCAAAACTGTTTGACTGGCTCATCTGATGGCTCTTTTGATCTCAGGAAAGAATCATTCAAGTCCCAGGAAGTTGGCAATGCTCCCTCTTGTGGGACAACCTCAGGTTCCCCAGCACAGTCATTTCCCCAGACAAGCCAGGGGTGTGGTCACAGCACCAAGGCTGACAGAGCTCAAGAAGCCTTTGGACAATGCTCTCGGGCACATGGAGTGACCCTTGGGGGGCCCTGCCCACGGGCAGGAGCTGGACTCGATGACCCTGATGGGTCCCTTCCAACTCAGCATATTCCGTGGCTCTGTGGACTCTGTGAACCTCATCCACACAGTGAGGGAACTTGATATTTCCTTTAGCTTCCACTCTTTTGTGGTTTTGCCCTTTACAGCCAGACACCCAACAGTTTTCCTGTTTTAGGAGGTGAAATGAAGATCATTACCTTGTGTCCTCGTGACAGTCCTGAGCAAGCGTCCCTGCCGCGTGCGCCAGCCTCTCAGCCCTGGGCGTTCCTGCGAGCTTCGTGACTCCAGTTTTCTCCATCAAGGACAGGAGGAGTTGGGCCGCGCACTTCCGCACCTGGACGTGGCGGCTCCTGGGAAGAAGAGAGCGGACACTGGGGCACAGGGAGCAGGGGGACACAGCGCAGGCCTTGGCCAGAGCATGCTCCCTGTCATTGCTGGGGGAAGGAGGCCTGGGCTCTCCCTGACACTTGGGACACCTGTAGAAGGTTCTGTCCGCAGAGAAACACAAAGTTAGCACTGTACAGAAGGACTGCCTGCAAGCAAGAGCGAGGAATTCAGTCTCCCTGCACTATCTGGTACTCAACATCTTTCCCCAAATTCACTCTGAGAAAGGGGGAAATTAAAGACAACCCAGGCTGACCCATCAGGGGCCAGCCACTACACAGACAGCCGCAGCAGGATTGAGGATATTTCCACCCATTTACCCCCAAAT
The DNA here is from genome assembly GCF_965178545.1 of Coloeus monedula. Lineage (NCBI taxonomy): Eukaryota > Metazoa > Chordata > Aves > Passeriformes > Corvidae > Coloeus > Coloeus monedula. The sequence goes on along the minus strand of NC_138782.1, from coordinate 12,851,057 downwards.
CTGCAGACCTTGGGAAAGAAACAAATGCAGGGAAAACACGCTGTGGGACATGAAGTTGCAGAATATCCAGCAATGCAGCCAGTTTCTTCTGTGAGGCTTGGCAAGAGATACCTCTGAACGTTTGCCCCTTTTCCAAAGCTGAGGAAAGGGTGGCAGTCAGTTTAGCCAGGTTGTCCTGTTCTAGACAGTGTCTCTTGGGGACTATCAGGCCCAGCACCAACACTTAAGGCAGCACCTGCTTCAGCTGTCCCATGGCAGTCGGCCTGTGAAGGTGCCTGTACAGTGATTCATCATCTCAAGGCTAACATGAGACATCAGTTGGAATAGCAAGTGGGGCTCTAAGGCCAGGACAGTCCTACAAGACTCCTCTTGGCAGGAGCTGCACCTGCTGTGCAGGCTGTGCCACACCCAGCACGTTCTCCCCCGTGTGCTCCATGCCGCAGCAAGAACCCTCCTTACTTCTCAAGTGAATGGCATAATGAGGATGCATGGTTTTTCCCAGGGCCTCTGTGGTTAGGGCTGTGAAATATCAAAGAGCGCTCACAGCTGCAGTTGCAATTGTCCCTCTTCCCACAAAACCACAGGGCTCTATCCTTAGCCTTTGCAGGCACTTGCACTTGCCCACCATTCACCACATCTAGGCAACTCGGACAGACTGGGAGAACTCCAGGAAGCAGCAGCAAGCTGAGTCAGGGGAGGTTGAGGTTGGATATCAGGAAAAAGTTTTTCACCCAGAGGGTGGCTGGGCACTGGAACGGGCTCCCCAGGGCAGTGGTCACAGCACCAAGCCTGAGAGAGTTCAGGAAGCCTTTGGACAACGCTCTCAGGCACATGGTGTGACCCTTGGCGTGTTTGTTCTGTGCAAGGCCAGGAGCTGGACTCAATGATCCTGATGGGCCCCTTCCAACTCAGCATATTCTACAGCTCTGTGATTCTGTCAACTAAAGGGCTGCACGAGGGCAGAAATAGGTGACAAGAGGAAAGAAGTGAGGTTGATTGGAGAATCAAGACACTGAGTTCACAGAAGATGCAGGATACAGGACCCTTCCCTCCCACCATTCCCATTCTCTCTCTCAGCCCTTCTCCCGCACACACAATAGAAGGTGAAGAATATCACTAAGAGAAGAAGAACCTACTGGACTCCACTGTCCATGAGAGCAGTCATTGCTCGTGCAGGAGTCACATGCTCCACCATGACTCCCAGGGTGTGACTGGCTGCTTTCTGAACAAACTCTGGGGAGTTCCACACCATCTGGAGAAGGACCCGAGCAACCTCATCCACCTCCGAGTCCATGTCCTTCTGCAAGGTCACAAAGAGCTCTCCAAGAGTGACGATTGCAGAGTAAGACACCTTTGAGCGAAGGTTGGTCACCTGGGGAAGTCATGAGGGGAAACATAAGAATCACCTTGAAAAGAAAACCAGTTGCCTTAGACAAAAGTCCCAGGAAATGACAACACTTCCCGCTGTGTCCAGGGGAACACAAAAGCACAGGCAGAGCAGAAGAGCACAAGCACAGAAAGGCACTTCACTCTGGCACCAATTTGTGCTAGGCCTCAGGCCTGCTTCCTGCAGGCCTAAAACATATTCTTTCACTTAAAGTGTTCTACTTAACTCTTCTGGAATGTCCACTGCTTTGGTTTTAGGCCCTTTCATTCAAAAAACAAAGAAACAAATTAAAGCAAGGGCTGCTCTCAAGCCATAAAGGCACAAGTCATAAAGACAAAAGAGTCATTTGCTCCTGTTTGAAAAAGCAACAGCAGCAGTTGAAGCCCTCAGCCAGGAAACAGAAAACACAGGCTCAAGTCTACAGACTAATTGGCAGTGTTGAATTACAGCTTGGGCAGAGATTTGGACTGCAGCAATTAACAGAATTAGTGTCTCCGTTTCTGCATTTGCACGTTGCATTGTAATGGCAGCTCGCTCCAAGAGGAGAGTGTCAGATGCCCGACCTACCAGTAAATAGAGCTACATGTGCACACAGATCCTATAGAGAGCTGACAGACATGAGAAAGATAAGGTCTAGAAACAGAAATGAAGGCAGTCCCTGAGCACACAGGGAGATGAACAAGCACATATCTACTCTACACACCGTGTATGAAGCACAGAGGACGATTCAGAACAAGGTTCTTACCTCGTTGGTAAGTGCCAAGCAAACCTCACGAAGTCTACAAAGAAGGACTTCCGAGTGGGACTCAGCCAGGTGTTTGATGCTGAAGAGTCCCTTCTCCTTCAGCTCCCTGAAAGGCAAGTACCAAAAAGAGTGACTTTCTCTCCACCCAAGAACTAGGCAGCACCCTCTGAATTTACCAGGCTGGCGGCTCAGTCAAACAAAGGGAGGTGCTTTTCAAGCAGTCCTTGATGAAATCGTGGAACTCACTGCCACAGGTTGCTGTGGCTGTCAAAAGCATACACAAATCCAAGAGGCAAATAGAGGGCTTTCAGAGTCTTCATTTGTGGCTGTTTAACAAGACAGCCTTTCTGAAGTCTCTGGCACATGAAGTCCCTATGTCAGTGCTTCCTGGAAGCTGTGAGACCGTGCCATGCTGCTGTTTCTTGTCACCTCCCTGTACCCGTCCCTGAGATACAGTCCCACTGGGCTGTGTCTGGGGCATTTTCCTTCTTTGCCAGCCCCAGCAGGCAGTTCAGCAGTGAGAGTCTGCACTGGCACTCTGTAGCTGAGTATCGACTATGCAATCTAGGCCTGTCTGTCACCCACTCCACTCCACCTCAAACATTCCCCAGGAAAGCAGCAGGATGCCCCAGAAGATTCCACACCAGGGCAAGAACAGATGAAAGTCTGGCTTTTCCCAAAAGCCCCTACCTAAAACAACAGCAACATGTTATTTACAAGGTGCAAACAACTCCCTCTCTCAGCACTTGCTTTGTGCAGGACCTGAGCTACAGGAAGGCGCGTGATGCATCGGGGCTGCAGCGCAGGGCTGGCGGCCGACGCCACGGGCATCCCTGAGTGTCACCCGGACCCCCCCACAGCTGCAGAAGCTCTCTGCTCCTCACAGGGCACCAAAGAGAAATGGGGAAGAGAAAGCAGAAGAGAAAGGGCAGAGCAAAGGCGACTGCACAAGGAGATGCATCGCTGCAGATTTTTCATGCTTATCCCAGGGTGAATGGAGTCCTTATCCCAGTGTGAATGAAGCAGTGAGTAGATGATAACCCAGACATCAAAAAGACAACCAATATCACCTAACATTTGTAGGGTTATCACCTCTGGGCCTCTACAGGCCTCCTTCTGTCTCTGTTTAAGTTTGGGACACATTGTGAGTATTGACAAAACATCTCAGGCCCATATGAAGCAGTGAGAAGGAAACAGCTGAATTGCACAAGTGCAAGATTCCTAGAGGATTTTATTTCTTTTTCCTTCTCTTCTGCCATGAGCCCCTCAGGACTAATGACAGGCTGAGTGACTCTATAGCACAACTCAGTGCATTTCTCAGAAAGAAGAGCTCCCTGTAGCTGCTCCTGGGACTCACATGCAGAAGGTCACAGGCAGACCCTGACTCCTGCCACTGCTGACCAGAGACAAATCTTACTCAGCCCCACTGGGCCCCGAGGCACCCAAATCTCTACACTCCAAACTGCTGCCATCCTGCTTCTGGCTTCAGCCAGCAAATCATCTTGTCCCACAGCTTTCTCTCTTCCCTCAAGATATCCTTTGCAGCCCCACAGAGCAGCAGGCAAAGCGAGGAAACAGCACGGACCTGCTGCAGCTGGAGCACTGCTGCAGACCAAGGCCAAGAAAAGGCTGCTCTCCAATCTTTATCCTCTCTCTGCTCTGGAGTGGTTTCACTGGTGCCCCGAGGCCCTCTGGGCTGTTGGGGCTCAGAGGCACTAGCAAGATACTCTCCTAACCTACCTTAACGCTAAGAGGGAGACAGAGTGAACGGGGCCTTTCTTACCAGTCATCGCTGCTGAGCAAGGAGAGTGCCTCGAGCAAGGACTGCTGTGGCTCCAAAGAGGCTCCGTCCTTCTGCCCCTTCCCATGGAGCGGCTCCTCTCGGCGCTCGGCACCAGTGGCCGTCTGCGGGGTCACTGTAAGGAGAGGGTCAGCCATGAGCGCTGCAGCCCCGGGCAAGGCACCCCGCCATGGAGCGGCCTGCAGCCCCATCTCCCAGCCAGGCTTCCATGAGGTACAAACTGGCACTGGCCCAGAGAATTCCCTCCTCTCTGGCTCCTTGCTTTCTCCCAGCCCCCCCAGCTGGGCACAGCTCCTTGGCTCAACCTGACAATTGCCCACACAGCGCCAGCTCCCAAGTGCCACAGGTACCACAGCCAGCGGCACCTTCCTGAGGCCGCAGAGCTCCCACTCCCTGGGAGACAGTGCCCACCAGCAGGACTTGCTCCCCAGGAGGGACCCCTCAGCTGCCTCTCCTGTCTCAGCGCCCTGATTTCCCCGAGCCCTGAGGACAGAGGCACTCTGCAACTCCCTGAGGAAAGACCTGCAGCTGCCTCGTGACAGCACCAAGCCGAGCCTGAACAACCGAGTCCTGCTGGGCCCGGCTGAATCCCCTCAGAGCAGCTACCAGGGAACAGCGATACCTGACCCTTCACACCTCACAGCGCCTCTGTTCCCATTGGCTTCAAATATTCTAGACAGAGGGCAGCTGAGTGCACTTACATTTCAGCCTGCTCTTGGGAAGGGAGTAGTTCATGGATTTTGTTCTTTCTAAGCATCATGAATCTGTACTATTTCAGTAAAGTACACACTGGCTGTATTTGAAAGATGCTGAGGTGAAATTTGTTTGTCATCAAATGGACTTGTGTGCACACTGTGCAAGCCTAAGCTTTCTCTTGTGGAAAAATGGAATCTCTAGTCCAGATGGTGGATAAAAAAGCCTTCCAAATGCAAATTGATGATAAGAATATGTAAATACAGATGCAAATTGTTGGCAGATGAACTCTCTTGATAGTCAGTTTACAAGGTATGAGAAAAGTCAGATGATAAATGCATTTCTTATGAAACCCACTGGTCATCAAAAGGACTGTTGATCATCAATTTCATGTCATGCACTCAACAGGTCGTTTTCTAATGTGTACAAGGAAACATCTGAGCTGTGTCAAATGATGGAGTTTGAATATTGCACAGAATCTAGATGAACTGCTCTAGACTCTGTAGAAGTTTTGTGCTACCCTGCATGTTCTCACACAGTATGGAGGAAGCATAACATCAAAAATATTCAGATGGGAGCTAATCTGGCTGTCACTGATGTACCCCTGTCACTGCCATCAGTGGTGTCACTGCAGAAGGATGTTGATGTACACAGCTATATTCAATAGGAATGGGGAGCCCCGTCAGGCTAGTTCTGGTCAATTGTGACCATGGAAGTAGCATCACTAGAAAAGAGCACTCAAAGTATCATTCCTAGCTCCCTTCTTCTTATCTCACCCTACTCAGGATCATAGCACAGGCAGGCTGCCCTCACAGGAGAGGCAAGAGCCACCAGGGACTATGTGCTGTGTATTCACTGCGGGTAGCAAACACCAAGTGGCTGACTGCCATGCAGAGACAACCCTTGCTGGGAGAGCAGGAAAGCTGGCTGCAGAGCCGGACAGCAGCACAGGCAGAGGGCCAAGATGGAGAGTGGACAATTGATCGTGGTGGTACTCGTAGGTGCACAGTGAGCACACCCTGCCAGACTGCCCCGAGCTCATCCCTGCAGTTACAGCTGCCTCCTGGCACCAGTGCTGTAGTTTGCTCTATCAGGATGGGCAAAAGCCAGAGCTTAGGTCTTTACCACTACTTTATGCAGCTCAGCTTTCCAATGGATCAATAAGAACCAACTGCTCCAGTACTGCCGAGCTGGAGTAACTCAAGAGTAGATTTGCTGCTCATTCTCAGCACAGGCTATGAACCCAAGATCCCAGCTGTGGTGGCTGAGGCAGGAGGTGGTTTGTGCTCCTTGTGCAAGGAAAACCGGTGATGGAAAAAGCTGCTGTGGAGCAGGCTTACCTGAGGAGTTGCGTGGGAAGCTGCCGTCTCCATGGATGATGGGCTTCTTGGGCAGCAAGGGCACGTTGTCCTGCTTCCCCAAGACCTTCTTCTTCAAGGCACTACCAGGGTGTTTTCTCTGCACACTGGAAGCTGTGCCATTGACAGGCAGTAGGCTAAAGCCTGCAGGGACCAAAGAGGAGCTTGGGAGTGGAGGGTGACAATGGAAAGGCCCAGAAAACGTGCTGGAGCTGGGTAACATCTCTTTGTTATCCCAAAGAACTTCAAGTATAACAGTGGCACAGTTCCATGGGAAAGTGATCACAGACTCCTAGAAGAGTTTATGTGGGAAGGCACCTTTAACCACCATCTAGTCCAGCCCCCACGAGCAGGGACATCTTCAGCACGAGCAGGTTCCTCAGGGCCCCATCTAACATGGCCTTGAACACCTTCAAGGATCCATCAACAACAGCTTCTCGGGGCAAACTCTTCCAGTGTTTCATCCCCTTCATTATAAAAAATTTCTTCCTAATATCTAATCGAAATCTACCCTCTTCTGGTTTAAAACCAAACTGCAGTGATGCTTCCCCGAAGAAACAAGGAAACCCCAGTAGTGCTTTGCTTTTGTTTTCCTGTTTCAGAGGCTGGCTGGGGAAGTTACCAAAAGAAAGCGCAGATAACCTTGCGTGATGCCCTCGGGCTGAGTGCTGCCTCCTGAGGTCCCTGCTGCTGCCCTGGGGCAGCGCACACAGCACTGCAGTCAGGGCCCCTCAGCCGGGATTCAGTCGGGAACGCTGCTTGCTCCTGGGGCGACACCAGAAGCACTGGCTCGGGGCTTCAGCACAGCTCTACAGCGCCAGCTCCTCAGCAGGGAGCGGTGGGAGAAGGGTCTCTGGGGTTTTCATTAGAAGGAGTTGAATTTTGTTTCTTCCAGGTTGCACCTTGGTTGAAAAGCATTCTTTTGGACCCACTTTTCCTGGAGGCGAGTCTGAAGCCTCAGTGTACTTTGCAAGACAGAATTTTACACTCTGAAGGACTTCAGAGGGGAAGGTGGGAAGCTGATATTCTGTTACTGACTCAGTGAGGCCATGGGCAAGACACTTCATGCCTCTCCATTTTTCTTTGGGGACTGGAAATACATCCTATGCAAACTCCCACTCAGATGCAAGTGTAACAGCCCCCCAGTCTGAGGGCAACACTGTGCAGAGGGCAAGCAAGTGATCAGAAAGGACCACAGGTGTAGCAACCACTTACTTGCTGCAGCTGCATCCCCGGGGTCAACTGTCTGTGGAGGCAGCTGCAAGGACGTTTCCTTTTCTCTCTCTGTCTTGATCTCTTTCTCCAAAAGCTCCATTGGCATCCGCTCTAAGTTCCTTTGAGCCAACATGCTCAATGCAGCACGGATCTGCATGCAATGGGAATGCATCACAGACTGTAAGCAGAGACACACAAACCAGACACAACATCTCATCAGGAGCACAGGGTCCATAGAGTTCCACAGTCCTTGATGCAGCTCCATGTACATTCCAATGGTTTCTGAAGAATGTCTCCCATCCTCACCTTGGCAATTACACACAGTGAGGTGGAACACTTTATTGCCATAACCTCCCACTGCTCCAAGGTACTGTTTCTCAGCCTATGTCAGGAGGCCCTGCTTGAAGCAAGAAAATCACAGGAGTGCTCCAAGACAGATGAAGAGCCCACGTGACCAGTGAGCAGGCAGTTCCCTTCCTACAGGCCATGGCAGGAGAATAAGAACCATGTGCAATACGCAGCAAGGAGGGGTAATTAGCTGTTGCTTAACACTCATGGCCAGGAATTGCAGCTGTTTCTCACTTCTGGCTTCTGAAGGACTCAGCTGCTCTCTGAAACCACGAGGCCAAAAAGAGGAGTCACGTGAAAACAAGTTGCAGAAACATTGATGTTAACGCGTGGAAAAATTGAGAATGAGAGGGCTGTGAGATACAGCAAGAAAGGTAACCAGGAAAAATCAAAGTCTCCCATTTTATTTTGCAGCCTTGCTTACACTCAGCATTAGAATCCTTGCTTCTGTGCTTCCCAGGATGCACTTTGCCCACATTCACTGATGTGTAGCTTGCTCTGCCATTCAGAACTGCTCTACAAGGGCCTTTGCACATAAAGAATGCTTCTGGCATGACCTTAGCACCATCTCCAAACCAGTGACCTTGCCACCACTGGAAATAGCCAAGCAATTGCTCTGTAGCTGTCAAATATATGCCCAAGAGAATCCCCATCCCCCAAGAGTGGAAGATGATGATTTTCAGGGACATTTTGGGCCTAGCACTAAACAGTCACTGGCAAGGAAGTCTGCTCATCCCTGTCCTTATCCCTCACCTTTCCAAAGCCATCCTTCAGGGCTTCGGCACTCGTAAGGCCAGCACTGGTGGGGTGATCCGTCTCCTTGGCCTGGCTCAGTGGGAGGCCTGTTAATGGAAGCAAAGGTTCCTGGAAATCTCTGGCACACTTCAAGCCCCCAACAGCGCCACGCTGGGCAACAGGCAAGACAGCTTCCAGATTGCAGAGCTCTGATAAGACCCAGAGATTGTGTCTGAGAGCAGCAAGGTACATATGCCTAGAACCTCGCCCAATGGATGGGCTACTGCCACAGTGCACTGGCAGCAGACATGGCATTGCTCTGTTGGCCAGCAGAATGAAACCTCCTGCATGATGGAGGCCTCAGCCCTGGATGCTGGAGAGCCACTGTGTTTGATAGAGAAGGGCAGAGACAGAGCTTGCTCTTGACAGAGATTCTTATCTGCCCTAATTCATGCTGATTTTAGTAAATATCTTCTTCCTGGTTCCTAAAAGAACTCCCAGGTTCTAATGCCCGAAAGCATTAAGATCAATATTTTCTTCCCTTTGTGGCAATGTTTTAGACGACATGAAAAGAAAAGCTTAGCATTTCAGGAGTGTTAGCCAAATGTGAATTGTGTTCTTGAAACTGGATAATTTGCTTTCCCCAAGGATTTTCATTCTAAACTGTGTGAGATTGGGTCACTTTCAGGCCAGTCTGACTAAAGGCTGAATTTCCTAATGGAAGTGGAACAATGTAGCTCATTCTGAAACACTCTCCAACAGAGCCCTTAAAACTCAGAGGATGAATCACTCTTTACATGGCTTCAGAGAGGATAAAATCACGTGGCAGCAAAGTAGCAAAAAAGCAATGTCTTAAATCAGGATTTTTTGCCCTGCAAAATGGTCAGCTTAATAATAAAAGAGTTAGATATGGGCTTTGAGGAAGGAGGGCTATTCTGAATTGGGGACAAGGCTTTGGAAGGTAAGAGCATTTGGGAAGTTAATAGAGAAACAACTGACTCCAGGGTAACCTCCTTGGGACCAGTGCAGTCAGCCCCAAGTGCAAAGTGGAGACACAAAATTTAACAGAGGCCACAATGCCAACATAAAGCATCTGAAGCTACAGTATTTCATTGGAGAGATTCCCTGGAAACTTCTAAAGAGCTGCACAGGGAAACACGCTCCTGCCAGCAGCCACTTGAGGCAGGCCAGGGAGACACCCTGACCCACTTGCACAGAGCCAGCACAGGAGCAGCCTGGCCTCTGGGCTGCCCTGGGACAGCAGGGAGCCCAGAGGCCTGTGCTTTCCAGGAATGGCTCAGCTGCACACGCACCCTCCTGCTCCTCTCGCGGCCCCACAGCTGAGCAGCCCTACAGCTACAAGGGGCACTGGGAGCAGCACAGCTCATTGCAGGGGGCACATGCAGGGCAGAACTGTTCCCTGGCAATGTGCCCAGGCTCTCTAGGCTGGCACAAGAGCCTTCCTCCCGCCAGAGAGCGGCCCAGCTCCCGCCTTACCTCTTTGTGAGGCTGAGCCATGCTCAGCCTTCAGCTGGTGCTCCCTGGCAGTGACCCCGGGGGCAGCGCTGCTCAGCTGCCCCTGCCGGGGCTCCTGGGCCAAGGCCCCCTGAGCAGGCTGCGAGCGGAGACCTGCACTGCCAAGGCCGGGCTTCCGCGCATCAGTCTTCAAGCCGAAAAGTTCAGCCAGTTCCCTTGGGAACAGAGGCATCCCAGGTCCTATCACACACCATGAATTTTTTCCCTTCTTCTTCTGGGTGTTTGTTGTAGACTCAGAAGAAGCTGTAGATCAGGTACAAGGGAAGAAGTGAGTTAGTTGAACTCCCACCTTTACAATCACCCCAACTAATGGGTGAGGCACTCAAGGGGTTATTTATTATTGAGAAGATCGCTTTGTTTTTATTTTTCATGAAACTAGCATCACTATAATTGCTCTGCACTGTATGGAGCTGGCAGGACAGGAGAGAGAGATTCCACTACTTTGCTTCTGTGCTGCTCATGCCTCATCCACTACTTGGGGATCCCTTTCCTTCCAAACAGTTGGCAACCCACAGGGGTCTCTAGAATTTGACAATTCCACCTAGGAAGTAATTGCTTTCCAAAGCCAATTTTCAAGGCCTTTGTTTCTGTAACTCCCCCTCAGTTCTCGGTTGGGTTTTGTTGGTGGTTTTTCTTTCTCTTTACAACAAAGGCAGTGCTGGGACACAAACAATGGCACCACGTGTTAGAAGCAAAAGAAGATTTGCAATCAAATTTAGATGTCCCCACTATTCAAGCAGCCCCTATCTGTAGGGAACACATTGTTCATGCAAACGTTCCAGCTTTTCTCTGCTTTGTTGCTCCAGGGGTTTATTCCCTGCTTTCCTTCCTGCAGAGACACCCAAACCCAACATAAACATGACCTGCCTCAAAACATTTCTGATCTTCACTAATCCTGACAAATCAAAATTTTCTTAATGGAAATGGCACGGGGCAGGTTAATCTGAAATGCTCTCCATTGGAGCTTTCAAAACTCAGAGAACTAATCATTCTCTACAGGCCTCCACTGATGATAAAATCGTGTGGCAGCTGAGCAGTAAAAAGCAATAACTGTCTTAAATCAGGATTTTTTTCCCCTGTAGAATGGTCAGCACAATTATAAAAGCGTAACAGGTAAGCTTTCATGAGATCGCTCATTTCTAGTGCAGAATTAATCCAGCAAAAATGTCACCTTACATACTCAGCAATTCTTCTCCCCAGATGCATTCAGCATTCCAGCTGCATATCAGTAATTAAGGAACCATTCCAAAGGGGCCGTGCCCAGGATTTGGCAGAACTAACCCTGAGGCAAGGGACCAGTGGATCTGATCCCTTTTTCTGCATCAGCAAAATTGTTTCTTCCAATCTCATCTCTCCTATCATTCCATGCCCAGAGATAGCAAAGGAACAACAACACTGGCATTGAGGCTTTGAACTTGAAAGCAGGGGCTGACACACATGCACCAGACACCTCATTTGGTCTGGCACAACTCTTCTTGTCAGGGATCAGGCAAGGCAGGGAGGGGGGACAAGGCAGAAGGCATCTCCTCCCCCAGCCTCAGCCTGCAATACTGACATGGGCAGAGAGAGTCGGGGAAGAGATTTGTCCTTGTGAACCTGCCATAGGTGGCTTTAGGCTTGTGCTGTCAGAGGATGACAAACCCTGATCCTGCATAGGCTGCATCCATTTGGAAGTCTCCTTCCCCTTAACTGGAACATTCACAAGGCCTTTCTGTCTAAGGAGGTTTCCCTATTTCTCCCCGTGCAAAACCAGGCAATGTCCATGAATCTCCTTCAGATCTCAAAGGGCTCAGCACAGAAACTGCCCCAAGGGAAGGTGTCCTCCTTCAAAGGCAGGAGGAAGGAGTGGGAACATTTCTCCTTGCATGCTAAATGTCCTTTTTTCTCTACTAATTATGACCTTAGAAAGGGTGCAGGGAGATGAAGGCATGTGCAGGATGGAGAGGAATGTTTTTTTTCCTATAGTGCATTTCCCGAGCCCCAAGGTACCGGTGCAGCTCCTGGAGTAATTTTCACTGCACCACCGGAGCACACTCCCAGTGACCAGGCTCTGGGAGAGTGCACTGAGCCCAGCAAGGAATTGAAAGGAATTTGAAGACATTTAAACCAGGATGGTTTTCAACCAAACTGTCACAATGCCACCCCTGGGTCAGCATTCCAATGGTCAGTTTAGGACAGACATGCCCTGTACCTACCTGCATGTTCAGAGTTCTTCTCTTTGCTTCTGCTGCTGGATCTTGGCCTTGAGAAAATGGAGGACAAAAGAACATATGAGCAGGTAGAAAGAGAAGGGCATGGAATGTGTGTAGCATCAAAGGAGGCAAACCTTCTTAGCATGGTCCGCCTGATGAAGGAGGAAATGCAACACATAAACCCAACACGATGCAAAGCTGAGGAATTGTCCTTAAGCTTTCAGTTGCTGGAGTCCCACAGAGCTTGCCAAGCTCTGGCTGAAACACAGCAGTCATTCTTCAACTTGCATCAGACCTGCCCAGTTCTCTCCTTTTGGAGCCAAGTGGCTCCTACAGCCTCTGTGAAGCAGCAAGAGCTGCTGAGCTGAGACACAAGTCTGTATGGAGGGCAGCTACTTTTGTTCTCCTGCCCAAGCCTGACTTTGCCTGCTCATGCCTTACACTGGTGACAGTCTCGGGCTACATGGGGTCATAGCACTGCTCTCTCCTGAGAATGACAGTACACCTCCTTGCTCTTTCAAGGACAAAAAGGCCTTTTCCAACTCAGCTGCCAGGTAAGGATATTCCGATTGCACTTTAAAAGCCCTACGGACGCTTTTCAATTGGAATGATACTTCTGGGACTCCTTCTTTATCCTTGTCACTAGGATAAGCTTGACAGCTACATTTTCTCACACATATATCCAAGCCAATGTCTTTGCATCAGGTACAGTCCTATAACTCTTCTCTAGCACCTTGCCCTCTTTGATCTTAAGCCCAGATCGAAACACTAAACATGGATCAGATTATACATCTGTACCCCAAGTTTTATCTGGGCTCTGGTTTCACGGTGGAGGCCCAGGCACAGAGAAGTCACGCCTGACATTTACAGAAGCAGCACCTGAATTTGCAGACACCTCCTCAGTAGCCAATATTTGCCCTGACATATCCTCATGGCTGCAGAAGCTGACAGTCAAGGATCACAGTACTCAAAGGACCGCAGTATCCAGATCCATGCAATACAGTTCCCAAATGACACCACAAACACCACAGAGGGAATCAGTAGCCGCGTCCAGCAGAGGACCTGTTCTGAGGTGCTCTTAAGCCCTGCCTCCTCTTCCCCACAACCACCTCTGCTCTTAGGGCATATGGTGTTGGGTTTGCCATTGTGCTGGATCACCACAGATGGGCAAAATGGGGACTACACTGAGGTTTGCCTAAATACATGGGAGAGATGACTGTGGAAAATAACCTCACGAGACGGGAAGAGCGAGGGGATCAGCACACTGGAGCAGCAGACACCTTGGCTTACCTCATCTCCTGGGACTCTTGGAAATCCAGCAGCGGAGAGCTTGGGACAGACGCTGCCGCACTGCTCACAGGGGGACTCACTGCCTTGCGTATTGGGGGGATCAAAGGTGGTCCCAATGACCCCTTCTTCATACCCCCACCACTGGAATGCACAGGCATCAAGGAAGCCTGGAAAGAGCAGAAGACTCAGATCAAGCAACCAGCCTTGCCCCCATTCATGCCTGAAGACATTTAGCCATGCTCTTAGCTGCGACCTGGCACAGATGTCAAACTGATGGAGCAGCTTGGTCTAGGACAGGGAATGGAAAGGGAAGTGGTGAGGGAGAGACCATGTCCCACATTTGCCACCGCTATCCCTGTGCTTACTTGTCTGGAAATGTGGCTACATTCCCAGATGGCATCCACATGTTTGGCACCAAGATGTTCTGCGGTGCCACTGCCTCCACTGGCCTTTTGGATCGTATGGGAATGGCCTTGGATCCCTCTTCTCTCCCTGTCTCTAAAGCACCTAACAGCCAGTGCTGATCTCCAGCCAAGTCCCCACAAAGCCATCCTGCAGGATGTCCAAACCTGCTTTTCTCAAGCCCCTCATTTCTGCTGCTGCTTCCCTTCCCTCGTACAGTTCCCCAGCAGCCTTTGAGCCCCGATGCTGCTGAGCTCTGGGCATGCTCGGTGCTCTCCAGCTCCCACACATCCATCATCTCAGGCTCACTGGCATTTAGGAAGTTCTGCCGAGCTCCCTGCCCTGCTGCTCTCTGGAAGGCCTCTGCCTGCCCAAGTTGCTCCAGGGCCTCCATGCCATGTCCAGCAAGCGGGGTGGAGGCAGCGGGGGCAGATGCACACCCTTCCTTAGTATCCCATTGTTCCTGGCACAGCTAAAGAGCCAAATCAGGCCCTGTTCAAACTTCAGTGGAAGGATCAGTTCCTGTCAGGGATACGCTGGGCCCTTTCTCAGCAAGGCTGGAATCAAGTATACAAGCCTTGGGTTGGACATTCTGTTTAGCAAAGCTGTTGTTCATCTGCCTCCTCCTGCACCCCACAGCAAACCCAGAACAACTGCAGGTCCTGGCCCTGCTGCAAAGGCAATCGTGGGGGTGGGCTCTGGGCTGCTCTCCCCATGGCCACCTGCCATCCCTTCCCTCTGGACAAAGCCATGCCAGAATGCACAAAGCTGCCCAGAAGCTGATGAAGTCTAGAAATAGCATCAGAGACAACTGGGCACAAGGGCATGGCTGTACAACTCAAAAGCTGACACAACCTGGAATTGACTTTGCAGGTCTGCCTGTTCCAGCAAACACCTTTCTCCGTCCAAACCGGACACAGCTGACAGAGAACACCACCAAGACACAGAGATGGTTCACACACACCCGTAGTTTACTAAATGTAGAAGGATTGGTTCACAAGATTGGCCAACTTCAGCTGCTCTGACTGCCTGTTGGTGTTTTCTCAGCCATAAGACAGAGCAGGAGCCACAAGAGAGCCAGAAACCATTCAAAGACCTCCCCAGCTATTGATACCCGCTGAGGACATGAAGCCTGCACTACACACCCACTGCAAAGACAGCCTGAAGTGCAGTGTCCAGCTGAGCTCTCCCTTTGCTCAGCTGCTTCCCTGGCCTCACACCACAGCAGAAGGTCTCAGAGCTCTGCCTACAGCACATAAACTGAAAATCCACCAGACAGGACTTAGGCTGGTCCTTACCGTAAGTCCTTTTCCCTCTGAACTCAGCTCCTGCTGTTTTCTACTGTCGTCATCATTGCCGGTGATAGTTTTCCCATTCTCCTGCTCTCCGCTACACATTTTGTTTGTGTTAGAAGAAGGAGGGCTCTCCGGGATGGGAGGCAATGGCTTGAAGGGAAGGAGCATAGAGGGAGATGCCATGGTAAACTTCTTGGCAAGAGTGTAGTCAGTCAGTCCTGCAAAATGGAGACACAAAATATAACAGAGGCCACAATGCCAACATAAAGCATCTGAAGCTACAGTATTTCACTGGAGAGATTCCCTGGAAACTTCTAAAGAGCTGCACAGGGAAACACGCTCCTGCCAGCAGCCACTTGAGGCAGGCCAGGGAGACACCCTGACCCACTTGCACAGAGCCAGCACAGGAGCAGCCTGGCCTCTGGGCTGCCCTGGGACAGCAGGGAGCCCAGAGGCCTGTGCTTTCCAGGAATGGCTCAGCTGCACACGCACCCTCCTGCTCCTCTCGCGGCCCCACAGCTGAGCAGCCCTACAGCTACACGGGGCACTGGGAGCAGCACAGCTCATTGCAGGGGGCACATGCAGGGCAGAACTGTTCCCTGGCAATGTGCCCAGGCTCTCTAGGCTGGCACAAGAGCCTTCCTCCCGCCAGAGAGCGGCCCAGCTCCCGCCTTACCTCTTTGTGAGGCTGAGCCATGCTCAGCCTTCAGCTGGTGCTCCCTGGCAGTGACCCCGGGGGCAGCGCTGCTCAGCTGCCCCTGCCGGGGCTCCTGGGCCAAGGCCCCCTGAGCAGGCTGCGAGCAGAGACCTGCACTGCCAAGGCCGGGCTTCCGTGCATCAGTCTTCAAGCCAAAAAGTTCAGCCAGTTCCCTTGGGAACAGAGGCATCCCAGGTCCTATCACACACCATGAATTTTTTCCCTTCTTCTTCTGGGTGTTTGTTGTAGACTCAGAAGAAGCTGTAGATCAGGTACAAGGGAAGAAGTGAGTTAGTTGAACTCCCACCTTTACAATCACCCCAACTAATGGGTGAGGCACTCAAGGGGTTATTTATTATTGAGAAGATCACTTTGTTTTTATTTTTCATGAAACTAGCATCACTATAATTGCTCTGCACTGTATGGAGCTGGCAGGACAGGAGAGAGAGATTCCACTACTTTGCTTCTGTGCTGCTCATGCCTCATCCACTACTTGGGGATCCCTTTCCTTCCAAACAGTTGGCAACCCACAGGGGTCTCTAGAATTTGACAATTCCACCTAGGAAGTAATTGCTTTCCAAAGCCAGTTTTCAAGGCCTTTGTTTCTGTAACTCCCCCTCAGTTCTCGGTTGGGTTTTGTTGGTGGTTTTTCTTTCTCTTTACAACAAAGGCAGTGCTGGGACACAAACAATGGCACCACGTGTTAGAAGCAAAAGAAGATTTGCAATCAAATTTAGATGGCCCCACTATTCAAGCAGCCCCTATCTGTAGGGAACATATTGTTCATGCAAACGTTCCAGCTTTTCTCTGCTTTGTTGCTCCAGGGGTTTATTCCCTGCTTTCCTTCCTGCAGAGACACCCAAACCCAACATAAACATGACCTGCCTCAAAACATTTCTGATCTTCACTAATCCTGACAAATCAAAATTTTCTTAATGGAAATGGCACGGGGCAGGTTAATCTGAAATGCTCTCCATTGGAGCTTTCAAAACTCAGAGAACTAATCATTCTCTACAGGCCTCCACTGATGATAAAATCGTGTGGCAGCTGAGCAGTAAAAAGCAATAACTGTCTTAAATCAGGATTTTTTTCCCCTGTAGAATGGTCAGCACAATTATAAAAGCGTAACAGGTAAGCTTTCATGAGATCGCTCATTTCTAGTGCAGAATTAATCCAGCAAAAATGTCACCTTACATACTCAGCAATTCTTCTCCCCAGATGCATTCAGCATTCCAGCTGCATATCAGTAATTAAGGAACCATTCCAAAGGGGCCGTGCCCAGGATTTGGCAGAACTAACCCTGAGGCAAGGGACCAGTGGATCTGATCCCTTTTTCTGCATCAGCAAAATTGTTTCTTCCAATCTCATCTCTCCTATCATTCCATGCCCAGAGATGGCAAAGGAACAACAACACTGGCATTGAGGCTTTGAACTTGAAAGCAGGGGCTGACACACATGCACCAGACACCTCATTTGGTCTGGCACAACTCTTCTTGTCAGGGATCAGGCAAGGCAGGGAGGGGGGACAAGGCAGAAGGCATCTCCTCCCCCAGCCTCAGCCTGCAATACTGACACGGGCAGAGAGAGTCGGGGAAGAGATTTGTCCTTGTGAACCTGCCATAGGTGGCTTTAGGCTTGTGCTGTCAGAGGATGACAAACCCTGATCCTGCATAGGCTGCATCCATTTGGAAGTCTCCTTCCCCTTAACTGGAACATTCACAAGGCCTTTCTGTCTAAGGAGGTTTCCCTATTTCTCCCCGTGCAAAACCAGGCAATGTCCATGAATCTCCTTCAGATCTCAAAGGGCTCAGCACAGAAACTGCCCCAAGGGAAGGTGTCCTCCTTCAAAGGCAGGAGGAAGGAGTGGGAACATTTCTCCTTGCATGCTAAATGTCCTTTTTTTCTCTACTAATTATGACCTTAGAAAGGGTGCAGGGAGATGAAGGCATGTGCAGGATGGAGAGGAATGTTTTTTTTTCCTGTGGCGCATTTCCCGAGCCCCAAGGTACCGGTGCAGCTCCTGGAGTAATTTTCACTGCACCACCGGAGCACACTCCCAGTGACCAGGCTCTGGGAGAGTGCACTGAGCCCAGCAAGGAATTGAAAGGAATTTGAAGACATTTAAACCAGGATGGTTTTCAACCAAACTGTCACAATGCCACCCCTGGGTCAGCATTCCAGTGGTCAGTTTAGGACAGACATGCCCTGTACCTACCTGCATGTTCAGAGTTCTTCTCTTTGCTTCTGCTGCTGGATCTTGGCCTTGAGAAAATGGAGGACAAAAGAACATATGAGCAGGTAGAAAGAGAAGGGCATGGAATGTGTGTAGCATCAAAGGAGGCAAACCTTCTTAGCATGGTCCGCCTGATGAAGGAGGAAATGCAACACATAAACCCAACACGATGCAAAGCTGAGGAATTGTCCTTAAGCTTTCAGTTGCTGGAGTCCCACAGAGCTTGCCAAGCTCTGGCTGAAACACAGCAGTCATTCTTCAACTTGCATCAGACCTGCCCAGTTCTCTCCTTTTGGAGCCAAGTGGCTCCTACAGCCTCTGTGAAGCAGCAAGAGCTGCTGAGCTGAGACACAAGTCTGTATGGAGGGCAGCTACTTTTGTTCTCCTGCCCAAGCCTGACTTTGCCTGCTCATGCCTTACACTGGTGACAGTCTCGGGCTACATGGGGTCATAGCACTGCTCTCTCCTGAGAATGACAGTACACCTCCTTGCTCTTTCAAGGACAAAAAGGCCTTTTCCAACTCAGCTGCCAGGTAAGGATATTCCGATTGCACTTTAAAAGCCCTACGGACGCTTTTCAATTGGAATGATACTTCTGGGACTCCTTCTTTATCCTTGTCACTAGGATAAGCTTGACAGCTACATTTTCTCACACATATATCCAAGCCAATGTCTTTGCATCAGGTACAGTCCTATAACTCTTCTCTAGCACCTTGCCCTCTTTGATCTTAAGCCCAGATCGAAACACTAAACATGGATCAGATTATACATCTGTACCCCAAGTTTTATCTGGGCTCTGGTTTCATGGTGGAGGCCCAGGCACAGAGAAGTCACGCCTGACATTTACAGAAGCAGCACCTGAATTTGCAGACACCTCCTCAGTAGCCAATATTTGCCCTGACATATCCTCATGGCTGCAGAAGCTGACAGTCAAGGATCACAGTACTCAAAGGACCGCAGTATCCAGATCCATGCAATACAGTTCCCAAATGACACCACAAACACCACAGAGGGAATCAGTAGCCGCGTCCAGCAGAGGACCTGTTCTGAGGTGCTCTTAAGCCCTGCCTCCTCTTCCCCACAACCACCTCTGCTCTTAGGTCATATGGTGTTGGGTTTGCCATTGTGCTGGATCACCACAGATGGGCAAAATGGGGACTACACTGAGGTTTGCCTAAATACATGGGAGAGATGACTGTGGAAAATAACCTCACGAGATGGGAAGAGCAAGGGGAACAGCACACTGGAGCAGCAGACACCTTGGCTTACCTCATCTCCTGGGACTCTTGGAAATCCAGCAGCGGAGAGCTTGGGACAGACGCTGCCGCACTGCTCACAGGGGGACTCACTGCCTTGCGTATTGGGGGGATCAAAGGTGGTCCCAATGACCCCTTCTTCATACCCCCACCACTGGAATGCACAGGCATCAAGGAAGCCTGGAAAGAGCAGAAGACTCAGATCAAGCAACCAGCCTTGCCCCCATTCATGCCTGAAGACATTTAGCCATGCTCTTAGCTGCGACCTGGCACAGATGTCAAACTGATGGAGCAGCTTGGTCTAGGACAGGGAATGGAAAGGGAAGTGGTGAGGGAGAGACCATGTCCCACATTTGCCACCGCTATCCCTGTGCTTACTTGTCTGGAAATGTGGCTACATTCCCAGATGGCATCCACATGTTTGGCACCAAGATGTTCTGCGGTGCCACTGCCTCCACTGGCCTTTTGGATCGTATGGGAATGGCCTTGGATCCCTCTTCTCTCCCTGTCTCTAAAGCACCTAACAGCCAGTGCTGATCTCCAGCCAAGTCCCCACAAAGCCATCCTGCAGGATGTCCAAACCTGCTTTTCTCAAGCCCCTCATTTCTGCTGCTGCTTCCCTTCCCTCGTACAGTTCCCCAGCAGCCTTTGAGCCCCGATGCTGCTGAGCTCTGGGCATGCTCGGTGCTCTCTCTCCAGCTCCCACACATCCATCATCTCAGGCTCACTGGCATTTAGGAAGTTCTGCCGAGCTCCCTGCCCTGCTGCTCTCTGGAAGGCCTCTGCCTGCCCAAGTTGCTCCAGGGCCTCCATGCCATGTCCAGCAAGCGGGGTGGAGGCAGCGGGGGCAGATGCACACCCTTCCTTAGTATCCCATTGTTCCTGGCACAGCTAAAGAGCCAAATCAGGCCCTGTTCAAACTTCAGTGGAAGGATCAGTTCCTGTCAGGGATACGCTGGGCCCTTTCTCAGCAAGGCTGGAATCAAGTATACAAGCCTTGGGTTGGACATTCTGTTTAGCAAAGCTGTTGTTCATCTGCCTCCTCCTGCACCCCACAGCAAACCCAGAACAACTGCAGGTCCTGGCCCTGCTGCAAAGGCAATCGTGGGGGTGGGCTCTGGGCTGCTCTCCCCATGGCCACCTGCCATCCCTTCCCTCTGGACAAAGCCATGCCAGAATGCACAAAGCTGCCCAGAAGCTGATGAAGTCTAGAAATAGCATCAGAGACAACTGGGCACAAGGGCATGGCTGTACAACTCAAAAGCTGACACAACCTGGAATTGACTTTGCAGGTCTGCCTGTTCCAGCAAACACCTTTCTCCGTCCAAACCGGACACAGCTGACAGAGAACACCACCAAGACACAGAGATGGTTCACACACACCCGTAGTTTACTAAATGTAGAAGGATTGGTTCACAAGATTGGCCAACTTCAGCTGCTCTGACTGCCTGTTGGTGTTTTCTCAGCCATAAGACAGAGCAGGAGCCACAAGAGAGCCAGAAACCATTCAAAGACCTCCCCAGCTATTGATACCCGCTGAGGACATGAAGCCTGCACTACACACCCACTGCAAAGACAGCCTGAAGTGCAGTGTCCAGCTGAGCTCTCCCTTTGCTCAGCTGCTTCCCTGGCCTCACACCACAGCAGAAGGTCTCAGAGCTCTGCCTACAGCACATAAACTGAAAATCCACCAGACAGGACTTAGGCTGGTCCTTACCGTAAGTCCTTTTCCCTCTGAACTCAGCTCCTGCTGTTTTCTACTGTCGTCATCATTGCCGGTGATAGTTTTCCCATTCTCCTGCTCTCCGCTACACATTTTGTTTGTGTTAGAAGAAGGAGGGCTCTCCGGGATGGGAGGCAATGGCTTGAAGGGAAGGAGCATAGAGGGAGATGCCATGGTAAACTTCTTGGCAAGAGTGTAGTCAGTCAGTCCTGCAAAATGGAGACACAAAATATAACAGAGGCCACAATGCCAACATAAAGCATCTGAAGCTACAGTATTTCACTGGAGAGATTCCCTGGAAACTTCTAAAGAGCTGCACAGGGAAACACGCTCCTGCCAGCAGCCACTTGAGGCAGGCCAGGGAGACACCCTGACCCACTTGCACAGAGCCAGCACAGGAGCAGCCTGGCCTCTGGGCTGCCCTGGGACAGCAGGGAGCCCAGAGGCCTGTGCTTTCCAGGAATGGCTCAGCTGCACACGCACCCTCCTGCTCCTCTCGCGGCCCCACAGCTGAGCAGCCCTACAGCTACACGGGGCACTGGGAGCAGCACAGCTCATTGCAGGGGGCACATGCAGGGCAGAACTGTTCCCTGGCAATGTGCCCAGGCTCTCTAGGCTGGCACAAGAGCCTTCCTCCCGCCAGAGAGCGGCCCAGCTCCCGCCTTACCTCTTTGTGAGGCTGAGCCATGCTCAGCCTTCAGCTGGTGCTCCCTGGCAGTGACCCCGGGGGCAGCGCTGCTCAGCTGCCCCTGCCGGGGCTCCTGGGCCAAGGCCCCCTGAGCAGGCTGCGAGCAGAGACCTGCACTGCCAAGGCCGGGCTTCCGTGCATCAGTCTTCAAGCCAAAAAGTTCAGCCAGTTCCCTTGGGAACAGAGGCATCCCAGGTCCTATCACACACCATGAATTTTTTCCCTTCTTCTTCTGGGTGTTTGTTGTAGACTCAGAAGAAGCTGTAGATCAGGTACAAGGGAAGAAGTGAGTTAGTTGAACTCCCACCTTTACAATCACCCCAACTAATGGATGAGGCACTCAAGGGGTTATTTATTATTGAGAAGATCACTTTGTTTTTATTTTTCATGAAACTAGCATCACTATAATTGCTCTGCACTGTATGGAGCTGGCAGGACAGGAGAGAGAGGTTCCACTACTTTGCTTCTGTGCTGCTCATGCCTCATCCACTACTTGGGGATCCCTTTCCTTCCAAACAGTTGGCAACCCACAGGGGTCTCTAGAATTTGACAATTCCACCTAGGAAGTAATTGCTTTCCAAAGCCAGTTTTCAAGGCCTTTGTTTCTGTAACTCCCCCTCAGTTCTCGGTTGGGTTTTGTTGGTGGTTTTTCTTTCTCTTTACAACAAAGGCAGTGCTGGGACACAAACAATGGCACCACGTGTTAGAAGCAAAAGAAGATTTGCAATCAAATTTAGATGGCCCCACTATTCAAGCAGCCCCTATCTGTAGGGAACATATTGTTCATGCAAACGTTCCAGCTTTTCTCTGCTTTGTTGCTCCAGGGGTTTATTCCCTGCTTTCCTTCCTGCAGAGACACCCAAACCCAACATAAACATGACCTGCCTCAAAACATTTCTGATCTTCACTAATCCTGACAAATCAAAATTTTCTTAATGGAAATGGCACGGGGCAGGTTAATCTGAAATGCTCTCCATTGGAGCTTTCAAAACTCAGAGAACTAATCATTCTCTACAGGCCTCCACTGATGATAAAATCGTGTGGCAGCTGAGCAGTAAAAAGCAATAACTGTCTTAAATCAGGATTTTTTTCCCCTGTAGAATGGTCAGCACAATTATAAAAGCGTAACAGGTAAGCTTTCATGAGATCGCTCATTTCTAGTGCAGAATTAATCCAGCAAAAATGTCACCTTACATACTCAGCAATTCTTCTCCCCAGATGCATTCAGCATTCCAGCTGCATATCAGCAATAAAGGAGTCATTCAAAAGGGGCCGTGCCCAGGATTTGGCAGAACTAACCCTGAGGCAAGGGACCAGTGGATCTGATCCCTTTTTCTGCATCAGCAAAATTGTTTCTTCCAATCTCATCTCTCCTATCATTCCATGCCCAGAGATGGCAAAGGAACAACAACACTGGCATTGAGGCTTTGAACTTGAAAGCAGGGGCTGACACACATGCACCAGACACCTCATTTGGTCTGGCACAACTCTTCTTGTCAGGGATCAGGCAAGGCAGGGAGGGGGGACAAGGCAGAAGGCATCTCCTCCCCCAGCCTCAGCCTGCAATACTGACACGGGCAGAGAGAGTCGGGGAAGAGATTTGTCCTTGTGAACCTGCCATAGGTGGCTTTAGGCTTGTGCTGTCAGAGGATGACAAACCCTGATCCTGCATAGGCTGCATCCATTTGGAAGTCTCCTTCCCCTTAACTGGAACATTCACAAGGCCTTTCTGTCTAAGGAGGTTTCCCTATTTCTCCCCGTGCAAAACCAGGCAATGTCCATGAATCTCCTTCAGATCTCAAAGGGCTCAGCACAGAAACTGCCCCAAGGGAAGGTGTCCTCCTTCAAAGGCAGGAGGAAGGAGTGGGAACATTTCTCCTTTCATGCTAAATGTCCTTTTTTCTCTACTAATTATGACCTTAGAAAGGGCGCAGGGAGATGAAGGCATGTGCAGGATGGAGAGGAATGTTTTTTTTTCCTGTGGCGCATTTCCCGAGCCCCAAGGTACCGGTGCAGCTCCTGGAGTAATTTTCACTGCACCACCGGAGCACACTCCCAGTGACCAGGCTCTGGGAGAGTGCACTGAGCCCAGCAAGGAATTGAAAGGAATTTGAAGACATTTAAACCAGGATGGTTTTCAACCAAACTGTCACAATGCCACCCCTGGGTCAGCATTCCAATGGTCAGTTTAGGACAGACATGCCCTGTACCTACCTGCATGTTCAGAGTTCTTCTCTTTGCTTCTGCTGCTGGATCTTGGCCTTGAGAAAATGGAGGACAAAAGAACATATGAGCAGGTAGAAAGAGAAGGGCATGGAATGTGTGTAGCATCAAAGGAGGCAAACCTTCTTAGCATGGTCCGCCTGATGAAGGAGGAAATGCAACACATAAACCCAACACGATGCAAAGCTGAGGAATTGTCCTTAAGCTTTCAGTTGCTGGAGTCCCACAGAGCTTGCCAAGCTCTGGCTGAAACACAGCAGTCATTCTTCAACTTGCATCAGACCTGCCCAGTTCTCTCCTTTTGGAGCCAAGTGGCTCCTACAGCCTCTGTGAAGCAGCAAGAGCTGCTGAGCTGAGACACAAGTCTGTATGGAGGGCAGCTACTTTTGTTCTCCTGCCCAAGCCTGACTTTGCCTGCTCATGCCTTACACTGGTGACAGTCTCGGGCTACATGGGGTCATAGCACTGCTCTCTCCTGAGAATGACAGTACACCTCCTTGCTCTTTCAAGGACAAAAAGGCCTTTTCCAACTCAGCTGCCAGGTAAGGATATTCCGATTGCACTTTAAAAGCCCTACGGACGCTTTTCAATTGGAATGATACTTCTGGGACTCCTTCTTTATCCTTGTCACTAGGATAAGCTTGACAGCTACATTTTCTCACACATATATCCAAGCCAATGTCTTTGCATCAGGTACAGTCCTATAACTCTTCTCTAGCACCTTGCCCTCTTTGATCTTAAGCCCAGATCGAAACACTAAACATGGATCAGATTATACATCTGTACCCCAAGTTTTATCTGGGCTCTGGTTTCACGGTGGAGGCCCAGGCACAGAGAAGTCACGCCTGACATTTACAGAAGCAGCACCTGAATTTGCAGACACCTCCTCAGTAGCCAATATTTGCCCTGACATATCCTCATGGCTGCAGAAGCTGACAATCAAGGATCACAGTACTCAAAGGACCGCAGTATCCAGATCCATGCAATACAGTTCCCAAATGACACCACAAACACCACAGAGGGAATCAGTAGCCGCGTCCAGCAGAGGACCTGTTCTGAGGTGCTCTTAAGCCCTGCCTCCTCTTCCCCACAACCACCTCTGCTCTTAGGTCATATGGTGTTGGGTTTGCCATTGTGCTGGATCACCACAGATGGGCAAAATGGGGACTACACTGAGGTTTGCCTAAATACATGGGAGAGATGACTGTGGAAAATAACCTCACGAGACGGGAAGAGCGAGGGGATCAGCACACTGGAGCAGCAGACACCTTGGCTTACCTCGTCTCCTGGGACTCTTGGAAATCCAGCAGCGGAGAGCTTGGGACAGACGCTGCCGCACTGCTCACAGGGGGACTCACTGCCTTGCGTATTGGGGGGATCAAAGGTGGTCCCAATGACCCCTTCTTCATACCCCCACCACTGGAATGCACAGGCATCAAGGAAGCCTGGAAAGAGCAGAAGACTCAGATCAAGCAACCAGCCTTGCCCCCATTCATGCCTGAAGACATTTAGCCATGCTCTTAGCTGGGACCTGGCACAGATGTCAAACTGATGGAGCAGCTTGGTCTAGGACAGGGAATGGAAAGGGAAGTGGTGAGGGAGAGACCATGTCCCACATTTGCCACCGCTATCCCTGTGCTCACTTGTCTGGAAATGTGACTACATTCCCAGATGGCATCCACATGTTTGGCACCAAGATGTTCTGCGGTGCCACTGCCTCCACTGGCCTTTTGGATCGTATGGGAATGGCCTTGGATCCCTCTTCTCTCCCTGTCTCTAAAGCACCTAACAGCCAGTGCTGATCTCCAGCCAAGTCCCCACAAAGCCATCCTGCAGGATGTCCAAACCTGCTTTTCTCAAGCCCCTCATTTCTGCTGCTGCTTCCCTTCCCTCGTACAGTTCCCCAGCAGCCTTTGAGCCCCGATGCTGCTGAGCTCTGGGCATGCTCGGTGCTCTCTCTCCAGCTCCCACACATCCATCATCTCAGGCTCACTGGCATTTAGGAAGTTCTGCCGAGCTCCCTGCCCTGCTGCTCTCTGGAAGGCCTCTGCCTGCCCAAGTTGCTCCAGGGCCCCCATGCCATGTCCAGCAAGGGGGGTGGAGGCAGCGGGGGCAGATGCACACCCTTCCTTAGTAACCCATTGTCCCTGGCACAGCTAAAGAGCCAAATCAGGCCCTGTTCAAACTTCAGTGGAAGGATCAGTTCCTGTCAGGGATATGCTGGGCCCTTTCTCAGCAAGGCTGGAATCAAGTATACAAGCCTTGGGTTGGACATTCTGTTTAGCAAAGCTGTTGTTCATCTGCCTCCTCCTGCACCCCACAGCAAACCCAGAACAACTGCAGGTCCTGGCCCTGCTGCAAAGGCAATCGTGGGGGTGGGCTCTGGGCTGCTCTCCCCATGGCCACCTGCCATCCCTTCCCTCTGGACAAAGCCATGCCAGAATGCACAAAGCTGCCCAGAAGCTGATGAAGTCTAGAAATAGCATCAGAGACAACTGGGCACAAGGGCATGGCTGTACAACTCAAAAGCTGACACAACCTGCAACTGACTTTGCAGGACTGCCTGTTCCAGCAAACACCTTTCTCTGTCCAAACCGGACACAGCTGACAGAGAACACCACCAAGACACAGAGATGGTTCACACATACCCGTAGTTTACTAAATGTAGAAGGATTGGTTCACAAGATTGGCCAACTTCAGCTGCTCTGACTGCCTGTTGGTGTTTTCTCAGCCATAAGACAGAGCAGGAGCCACAAGAGAGCCAGAAACCATTCAAAGACCTCCCCAGCTATTGATACCCGCTGAGGACATGAAGCCTGCACTACACACCCACTGCAAAGACAGCCTGAAGTGCAGTGTCCTGCTGAGCTCTCCCTTTGCTCAGCTGCTTCCCTGGGCTCACACCACAGCAGAAGGTCTCAGAGCTCTGCCTACAGCACATAAACTGAAAATCCACCAGACAGGACTTAGGCTGATCCTTACCGTATGTCCTTTTCCCTCTGAACTCAGCTCCTGCTGTTTTCTACTGTCGTCATCATCATTGCCGGTGATAGTTTTCCCATTCTCCTGCTCTCCGCTACACATTTTGTTTGTGTTAGAAGAAGGAGAGCTCTTCTGGATGGGAGGCAATGGCTTGGAGGGAAGGAGCATAGAAGGAGATGCCATGGTAAACCTCTTGGCAAGAGTGTAGTCAGTCAGTCCTGCAAAATGGAGACACAAAATATAACAGAGGCCACAATGCCAACATAAAGCATCTGAAGCTACAGTATTTCACTGGAGAGATTCCCTGGAAACTTCTAAAGAGCTGCACAGGGAAACACGCTCCTGCCAGCAGCCACTTGAGGCAGACCAGGGGGACACCCTGACCCACTTGCACAGAGCCAGCACAGGAGCAGCCTGGCCTCTGGGCTGCCCTGGGACAGCAGGGAGCCCAGAGGCCTGTGCTTTCCAGGAATGGCTCAGCTGCACACGCACCCTCCTGCTCCTCTCGCGGCCCCACAGCTGAGCAGCCCTACAGCTACACGGGGCACTGGGAGCAGCACAGCTCATTGCAGGGGGCACATGCAGGGCAGAACTGTTCCCTGGCAATGTGCCCAGGCTCTCTAGGCTGGCACAAGAGCCTTCCTCCCGCCAGAGAGCGGCCCAGCTCCCGCCTTACCTCTTTGTGAGGCTGAGCCATGCTCAGCCTTCAGCTGGTGCTCCCTGGCAGTGACCCCGGGGGCAGCGCTGCTCAGCTGCCCCTGCCGGGGCTCCTGGGCCAAGGCCCCCTGAGCAGGCTGCGAGCGGAGACCTGCACTGCCAAGCCTGGGGGTCTGCACAGCATCCTTGCAGCCAGCCAGGGGCGGGAGGGCACCAGGGTTGGGAGGCCGCACAGGGCCCTCCTTAGGCATGGTCTCCATCCACTTCTTCCTTGAGGTTTTGTCTACAGAAGAAGCTGTAGATCAGGTACAAGAGAAGAAGTGAGTTAGTCCAACTCCAGCCTTTGATATCTACTCATCAAATGAGTGAGGCACTCGAAGGGTTATTTAAATATTGAGAAGATCGCTTTCTTTTTATCTTTCATGAAAATCGCTGTAATTCTTCTTAACAGTATGGACCTGGCAAGCCTGAAGGGCAAGATGGAAGGCTGCAATGATAAGAGGGGAAAAAACCCATTCCTTCTTGAGACTGGGCTTCTGTGCATACCAAGTGCAGACCCACACAGTCCTGACTGCTCTTCCTGCAAAGCAGCAAGACCTCTCAGCAAGCAGGCAGGCCTTGCTGGTGTTTTAATAGCACCGTTATAACATCCTCAGGGTTGGAGCTGATCAGCAAGCAGCGGAAGAACGGGAAATTTATTTTTAGTGAGACCTGACATTGATGGCAAAGGTAGAAACAGGCCTTGCATCTTATGAGCATGTCCACTTTGTGGTCTGCTGTGGCCACAGTCCCTGTCCTGGCTGGCAGTATGAGTGATTTGGCTACTGAGAAAAAGGAGAAAGCAGAGGAAACTAAGGACAGAATGTTGTGATGCCTTGGGCATCCTTGCAGGATCATCTGTACCTGTCAGCCACCTACTCTGACACAGAGCCAGCACTGACCACCATCGACCAGTTTTCCCTGAAATCTGCTGGGATTTTTTTCCATTTGGCTGAGGCCTTTCCTCTCCATTCTATCCTCACCTTTTTCTTCAGCGGTCTTTCCTTTTCCAGTGAAGTCCATGTTGGAACCCGTGCTTCTGCCTCGCAGAAGTATCTGGGTTTGAATTTGGGAACGCTCTCGGCGTAGACAGTGACGGGAGCTTGGTACCCAGCCTTAGAACAAGGTCGGGGGACTCCAATCGCCAGCAGTCGGCACAGAGAGGCAGAGCCAGACGCGTCTCCTGCCGCTGTGTCTGTGACACCCGCGACCTTCACAACCTCAGCGCGGGGCTGCCCCTTTGTGACGCGCTCGCCCGTGGTTCTCTCGTCTCCATGGCCGCAAAACCCCCATCCCAACACCATCCCCTTCCCTTCCCTTCCCAAGGGCAGCCAGCCCTAAGCCCCAGCAGGCCAGGCCTCTGGGTTTGACACTGTCTAGGAGGAAAGGCACTTTCCAAAGCTACTTTTCAAGGCATTTATTTTTGTAACTCCCACTCAGATCTGGGCTGGGTTTTGCACTTTTTGGATTTGATTTTTTCTGTTCACAACAAACGAAGGGCTGGCACATGAACAATGGCACCCCATGTCAGAAGTTGAAGAAGCTTTGCACTTTCCATTAGATATCCCCACTATTCAAGCAGCCCATATCTGTAGGGAACACATTGGCCTATCCAAACAATCCACTTTT
Organism: Coloeus monedula; assembly: GCF_965178545.1. NCBI lineage: Eukaryota > Metazoa > Chordata > Aves > Passeriformes > Corvidae > Coloeus > Coloeus monedula. The sequence goes on along the minus strand of NC_138782.1, from coordinate 12,821,933 downwards.
GCTCTACTTCATTTTTCCAGGGGTTTATTCCCTGCTTTCCTTCCTGCAGAGACACCCAAACCCAACATAAACATGACCTGCCTCAAAATATTTCTGATCTTGGCTAATCCTAACAATTGAAAATCTTCTTAATGGAAATACCACTGGGCAGGTCATTCTGAAATGCTCTCCAACAGAGCTCCTAAAACTCAGAGAACTAATCATTCTGTACAGTCCTCCACCGATGATAAAACTGCCAAGCAGTAAAAAAAAAAGAATAACTTTCTGAAATCAGGATTTTTTTCCCCCTGTAGAACATTACAGTCAATAATAAAAGAGAGAAAGATAAGCTTTCATGAGATAGCTCACTCCTAGTCCAGAATTAATCCAGCAAAAATGCCACTTTACATACTCAGCAATTCTTCTCCCCAGATGCATTCAGCATTCCAGCTGCATATCAGCAATTAAGGAACCATTCCAAAGGGGCCGTGCCCAGGATTTGGCAGAACTAACCTTGAGGCAAGGGATCAGTGGGTCTGATCCCTTTTTCTGCATCAGCAAAATTATTTGTTCAAATCTCATCTTTCCCATCTCTTAAAGGAAGCTTTGCCCCCTGCACTAGATGCTCCCAGTATTCAGAGGGCCGATATGATCAGTGTATCTGTAGGGTGTAAATTGGCCATGCAAATGTTCTCCTTCCTTGTGGCAGGGGTTTATTCCTGCTTTCTTTCCTGCAGACACACCCAAACCCAACATTAACATCACCTGCCTCAAAACAATTCTCATCTTGGCTGTCCCTGAAAATTCAAAACTATACACAGAGCGTTTCCCTGTCCCCAGGGACAGGCTCTAAGGCTGGGCTCTCACTTGCACGGAATGAAGAAGAGCTGCTGCACTTGCCAGCGGCTCTGGGGTCTCGCAATCAGCGCTTTGAGCGCAGCTTTTGTACACACTCCGCCTCCCTGAGCCGAGCAGCATTCCTGGGCATGGGCACCGCCGCTGCAGGCCAACATCCTCCAGGCACAGCTGCAGGAAGGAGATTGCAACGAGTCCTGGCTGAAGGAGTCTCCAGTCTGCTGCAGCCCTTCACCTGGGGCGGAATTGTCTTGTGCCGCCATGGGGGGAGCAAAGGGGTGATGGGCTCTGTGCAGATGAGGGTCTCCTCGATGTGCTGCTGGTCGCTGGGCCGATACAGCTGCTGGTGCGTTGCCCCGCAGCATCAGGAGCCTGCATGGAAAAATAACACTGCCAGTGCAAGTGACAGCCACCCATCCCTGCCATGGCCCTGCCCGCAGGGCGTCCTGCCTACCAAACTGCTCGAGTCAGGTCATGTTAGAGCAACATAAAAAATGTTCAAACAATGCATTTTCCACATGCTGTCAAAATCACGGCCATACAGTCCACATGTTGGAGGCAGACTGCTGCCAGCAGAATGGGGGAAGCCCCAGCAGCTGCTCTCCCCATGGCAGGATGCCCATGGCAGCAGAGGCAAGTCTCTGACCTTGCCCACTGCAGTGGGACCCAGGACAGTGCTTTGGAGTTGTTCCCGCTGAACTCAGGCTGCTGCTACAGCAGCAACATCACTTCACACATTTGATAACAAAGAGTTGGAATGGCATGCAGGACTTGCCCCAAGAGCTACAAATAAAAGGCGGGGTGGTTAGAAGAGTTTGCTCCTTTTTAATACAAGCAGGCCTGGATTTAAGCAGGGACACTGGGCTAATCGTACTGGGGACTGCTTTATAAGCCTTGTCTCTAGCAATTCCCACCAGTCTGCAAGATTTTGTCAGTAGAAAGGGGTAGATAAGATTTTACAGCACATCCATGAGCAAGTCTGGGCCAGAACTCAAAGCACAAGACAAATACTCCCAAATCTGCCCCCCATGGGGAAAGGAAGCAGAAAAGCAGGTGAAACAAGTGCCATTGCAGCTAAATTGCCTGCATTTATCTTCTGGTCCAACCTTTCTGTACAAAATCTCCTCAATTCAAACACACAGCTTAAGATCAAGGAATAAAAGTGTTTCGAGAGCATTTCAAGCCTGATTCCTCTTACTTGCATGGAAAGGTAGATGCTAAATTCCTTAAAAACACAAATGCGGGTCTGTTTGGGACTGCATCCTTCAAAACAAGGAATGGAGGTTTAGAATCACAGAACTGTTTCCATTGGGAAAGACCTTTAAGCTCACAGAGTTCCCCCAATAACCTGAGACCGCTAACACTGCCAAGGCCACCACTAAATCATATCCCAGGATGGGATGCCATTGGCCTTCTTGGCCACCTGGGCACACGCTGGCTCACGTTCAGCCACTGCCAAGCAGCACCCTCAGGTCCTTCTCTGCTGGGCAGCTTTCCAGCCACTCTGCCCCCGGCCTGCAGCCTTCCGTGGGGTTGTGGCCCAAGTGCAGGACGGGACACTTCACCTTGTTGAACCTCATACCACTGACCTCAGCCCATGATCCAGCCTGGCCAGATCTCTCTGTAGACACTTCCTACCCTCCAGCAGATCAACACTCCCACCCAGCTTGGCGTCGTCTGCAAACTGGCTGAGATGCCCTTGATCCTCTCCTCCAGATCATTGATAAAGCTATGAAACACGACTGGCCCCAGTGCTGAGCCCTGGGGAACACCACTTGTGACCAGCCACCAACTGCATTTAATTCCATTTAATTCCACCACTCCCTGGGCCCGCCCCTCCGGACAGTCTTCACCCAGGGAAGGAAGAGTGCATTAAGTACTTCAGGCTTTTCCTCAGGCTTTGTTCTATGTTTCCCCCCACATCCAGTAAAAGGCAGAGCTTCTCCTCAGCCCTCCTTTTGTTGCTGTTGTATTTACAGAAATAGTTCTACTCTCTTTTGCAAGTTTCTAGGAAGAAATTCTTTACTGTGAGGCTGCTGAGGTACTGGGAACAAGTTACCCAGAGAAGCTGTGGATGCCCCAAGCCTGGAAGCGTTCAAGGCCAGGTCGGATGGGGCCCTGAGCAACCCGGTCTAGTGGAAGGTGTCCCTGCCCACAGCCAGAGCTTTGGAAGTAGAGAATCTTTCAGGTCCTTTCCAATCTAAATCATTCTGTGATTCTACGATTTCCCTGCAGGAGTCAGATTAAACTTGGGCTTTGTCCCTTCCAATTTTGTCCCTGCATAACCTCACGACATCCGTAGAGTCCTCTTGAGTTGCCTGCCCCTTTCTCCAAAGATGATAAACTCTCCTGTTCCCCTGAGTTCCAGCCAAAGCTCTCTGTGGGACCCATTGAGAGTGGGGCTAGTACATAAGGCAGGGAGTCAGGTATATCTTCCAAGGTTTCATTTCATAGGAGTAATAGCAAGGAAATAGGTCAATGATGTTCTCCCATTGTTGTGCAGCAAACATACAGTAATGTCATATGAAACATGCTCATGGCAACCACACTACAGAGCCCATCAGGACTGGAGCTGCTGTGGAGGACAAACACAGTTTATCATCAGTCAGAGACTTGATGGGAGGATAAAATTAAATTTGAGCGATGTCAGTTCTTTGAGGCTTTTCTGAGCCCTGAAATTTCAGCTTAGAGATAATGTACCTGAAGCATGAGTTTTATCTAGTGCAACAAGCCCATTGGAAGGGGGCAGTTTCCTCAGGCCTGCGGGAGAATCCCACTGCAGATCCTCGTGCCACTGATTCCATCTCTCCCCACCTTTCTCAGTTCTTGGTGGCAAGGTCACTTAGGTTAGACACACAGCTCACAAGAAGTGCTCCTGTATTTCCCTATACAATGAATTAAAGTGAGATTACACATCCCAAATCTGTGGTTTTTTTCTGGCAATCTGACTGATTGCAGGAATTTCTGGAACAACAAACTTGCTTCCTCAAATATTTCCTGTGCATGGTAATGAGCACAGAGGAAAGATTTAATGTTAAAAGCTTTGCCCAGGCAATGCTCTTTTGACAAGTTCCCTCCTTAGCTCTCCTTGGGAAGATCTGAAAGGTTCAATGATCCCAGCAAAGCTCCTGCAATGGCTGCCTGCCAGCAGAGCAGGGCTGTCAGCTGTGAACCAAGTGTTGCCACAGGCAGCAGCTTACCCAGGGCAGCAAATCAGGAGCTAGGAAGGAGCTGATCTGAAGGCCAAACCTCCTTAGCTCCTTCCAAGAGCACTGCAACAATTCCTCATTCCAAGGAGGTGCAGTGCTGGACACCAGAGCTCCGTGTGAGGACTGGACACAAGTTTGCTCCCACCGAGTGCTGTGATGGTTTCTGCAGGAGCTCTGGGCTCCTGTGCCTGCCGGACACCATGAGGAGAGAAGGAGCCGAGTACACTGACGCACCTTTGCCTCGAGCATAGGCCAGCCTTGACCAAACACACTGAAAGGTTTCCCCTTTGGCCCATGTCTCGAAACATCAGGCCAGCTGCGTGAGGGATAAAATGATGTTTTCGTTCAGGCATTGCAGGTAGCCATGAGAAGGAGTGCTCGTGTCACACAGGCAAAGATGTAAGGAGCAGGAGGCCAGGCCTGCTGAGTGTGGGCGGGAGGAAAAGGGGAGGGAAGCCACGCTTGTTACCGGCAGAGAAAGGGGAGGGGAAAGGAGCTGTTGCTTGGAGCCTGGTGGGCAGTGGGAAAGAATGTAAGTTCCTGAGCAGCCAGCACGTGGGAAAGGGGACAGGCAGCCCCACGGGCCGGGGAAAGGCATAAAGGTTTGTGCATTTGAGGCAGAGCTGTGCCTCATCAGGGAGATGCACTCAACTCAGCTGACTTGTTTATACTCATAAAGAGTTTTGCTTAGATGACTTTCTCCTCTTTCAGCCTTATGGGTGAGTGAATATTTCTCACAGCTGTTTGACAACTCAGGTTGGTTTGTTGTCAGAGAATTTCCCTCAGAAATGGGAGGGTTATCTTCCTCTGTGCCTTCCTCTCAGCAGCCTTGGGGCTGTTGCTGTGTGAAGCCATCATAGGGGACTACTAAAATATGATCGCTGGCCAGCATTTTTCTCCTAGGAGAGCCCTGCATACGGTTCCACACATCTTTCCTAAAGGCCCAAACCAACTCCAGACACTCTGCCTAGAGCAGGTTTCCACAAAGGGCTGCAGAAATCCAGGACAGCTACAAGTGCGTGTGGGAAGGGTTTTGTCCTGGTCCTGACAGGAGAATTCTTAATGATCTGAAGCAATTTCATTCAGATGTAGCACAGGATCTGAGTTTTTTCTATTGATATGTTTCAGGATGACTTACAAGCCTTGGGAGAATGAGGTACAAGGCTGACATTGACAGTGTGATCATATCCAAGTATAATTGTCCATTTTATTATTCTTCTATTTTTTTCCACACTAATAAGCCAAGGCAAGCTTTTCCTGGTGACAGAACGTGTGTGGGATGAAATATGGTCCCTCACAGGGTCACCCGGGCTGGCAGTGACAAAGCAGGCAATCTGCTTCATTGGGAACCACTACAGAGCTACACCCCAGGGTGGGTTTCAGTAGCAGGATATTATTAAGAGCTCCTTTCCTGCATGAGATACAAAAAGGAGGTCCCAAATGATCTTCATGCAAGCATGCAGTAAAGAAGTGATCCTGCTGTCCTAATGAAGCTAATGCCTATGATGTGGAGCCTTCCAGGAGGCTGCTCTGCAGAGGTTCTGATGCGCCAGTGTCCCTTCATGCCAACAGCCTGCTTCAAGGGGCTGCTGGCAAGGCCATAATCCCCTGTGCAGCTTTTCAGGAGTTTCCAGGAAATCTCTCCAATGAAATACTGTAGCTTCAGATGCTTTATGTTGGCATTGCGGCCTCTGTTATATTTTGTGTCTCCACTTTGCACTTGGGGCTGACTGCACTGGTCCCAAGGAGGTTACCCTGGAGTCAGTTGTTTCCCTGTCAACTTCTCAGATGCTCTTATCTTCCAAGGCCTTGCCTCCCATCCGGAATAGCCTTCCTTCCTCAAAGCCCATATCTAACTCTTTTTTTATTATTAAGCTGACCATTTTGCAGGGCAAAAAATCCTGATTTAAGACATTGCTTTTTTGCTACTTTGCTGCCACGTGATTTTATCCTCTCTGAAGCCATGTAAAGAGTGATTCATCCTCTGAGTTTTAAGGGCTCCGTTGGAGAGTGTTTCAGAATGAGCTACATTGTTCCACTTCCATTAGGAAATTCAGCCTTTAGTCAGACTGGCCTGAAAGTGACCCAATCTCACACAGTTTAGAGTGAAAATCCTTGGGGAAAGCAAATTATCCAGTTTCAAGAACACAATTCACATTTGGCTAACACTCCTGCAATGCTAAGCTTTTCTTTTCATGTCCTTTAAAACATTGCCACAAAGAGAAGAAAATATTGATCTTAATGCTTACAGGTATTAGAACCTGGGAGTTCTTTTAGGAACCAGGAAGAAGATGTTTACTAAAATCAGCATGAATTAGGACAGATAAGAATCTCTGTCAAGAGCAAGCTCTGTCTCTGCCCTTCTCTATCAAACACAGCGGCTCTCCAGCATCCAGGGCTGAGGCCTCCATCATGCAGGAGGTTTCATTCTGCTGGCCAACAGAGCAATGCCATGTCTGCTGCCAGTGCACTGTGGCAGTAGCCCATCCATTGGGAGAGGTTCTAGGCATATGTACCTTGCTGCTCTCAGACACAATCTCTGGGTCTTATCAGAGCTCTGCAATCTGGAAGCTGTCTTGCCTGTTGCCCAGCGTGGCGCTGTTGGGGGCTTGAAGTGTGCCAGAGATTTCCAGGAACCTTTGCTTCCATTAACAGGCCTCCCACTGAGCCAGGCCAAGGAGACGGATCACCCCACCAGTGCTGGCCTTACGAGTGCCGAAGCCCTGAAGGATGGCTTTGGAAAGGTGAGGGATAAGGACAGGGATGAGCAGACTTCCTTGCCAGTGACTGTTTAGTGCTAGGCCCAAAATGTCCGTGAAAATCATCATCTTCCACTCTTGGGGGATGGGGATTCTCTTGGGCATATATTTGACAGCTACAGAGCAATTGCTTGGCTATTTCCAGTGGTGGCAAGGTCACTGGTTTGGAGATGGTGCTAAGGTCATGCCAGAAGCATTCTTTATGTGCAAAGGCCCTTGTAGAGCAGTTCTGAATGGCAGAGCAAGCTACACATCAGTGAATGTGGGCAAAGTGCATCCTGGGAAGCACAGAAGCAAGGATTCTAATGCTGAGTGTAAGCAAGGCTGCAAAATAAAATGGGAGACTTTGATTTTTCCTGGTTACCTTTCTTGCTGTATCTCACAGCCCTCTCATTCTCAATTTTTCCACGCGTTAACATCAATGTTTCTGCAACTTGTTTTCACGTGACTCCTCTTTTTGGCCTCATGGTTTCAGAGAGCAGCTGAGTCCTTCAGAAGCCAGAAGTGAGAAACAGCTGCAATTCCTGGCCATGAGTGTTAAGCAACAGCTAATTACCCCTCCTTGCTGCGTATTGCACATGGTTCTTATTCTCCTGCCATGGCCTGTAGGAAGGGAACTGCCTGCTCACTGGTCACGTGGGCTCTTCATCTGTCTTGGAGCACTCCTGTGATTTTCTTGCTTCAAGCAGGGCCTCCTGACATAGGCTGAGAAACAGTACCTTGGAGCAGTGGGAGGTTATGGCAATAAAGTGTTCCACCTCACTGTGTGTAATTGCCAAGGTGAGGATGGGAGACATTCTTCAGAAACCATTGGAATGTACATGGAGCTGCATCAAGGACTGTGGAACTCTATGGACCCTGTGCTCCTGATGAGATGTTGTGTCTGGTTTGTGTGTCTCTGCTTACAGTCTGTGATGCATTCCCATTGCATGCAGATCCGTGCTGCATTGAGCATGTTGGCTCAAAGGAACTTAGAGCGGATGCCAATGGAACTTTTGGAGAAAGAGATCAAGACAGAGAGAGAAAAGGAAACGTCCTTGCAGCTGCCTCCACAGACAGTTGACCCCGGGGATGCAGCTGCAGCAAGTAAGTGGTTGCTACACCTGTGGTCCTTTCTGATCACTTGCTTGCCCTCTGCACAGTGTTGCCCTCAGACTGGGGGGCTGTTACACTTGCATCTGAGTGGGAGTTTGCATAGGATGTATTTCCGGTCCCCAAAGAAAAATGGAGAGACATGAAGTGTCTTGCCCATGGCCTCACTGAGTCAGTAACAGAATATCAGCTTCCCACCTTCCCCTCTGAAGTCCTTCAGAGTGTAAAATTCTGTCTTGCAAAGTACACTGAGGCTTCAGACTCTCTCCTGGATAGCAGCCTCCAGGAAAAGCGGGTCCAAAAGAATGCTTTTCAACCAAGGTGCAACCTGGAAGAAACAAAATTCAACTCCTTCTAATGAAAACCCCAGAGACCCTTCTCCCACCACTCCCTGCTGAGGAGCTGGCGCTGTAGAGCTGTGCTGAAGCCCCGAGCCAGTGCTTCTGGTGTAGCCCCAGGAGCAAGCAGCGTTCCCGACTGAATCCCGGCTGAGGGGCCCTGACTGCAGTGCTGTGTGCGCTGCCCCAGGGCAGCAGCAGGGACCTCAGGAGGCAGCACTCAGCCCGAGGGCATCACGCAAGGTTATCTGCGCTTTCTTTTGGTAACTTCCCCAGCCAGCCTCTGAAACAGGAAAACAAAAGCAAAGCACTACTGGGGTTTCCTTGTTTCTTCGGGGAAGCATCACTGCAATTTGGTTTTAAACCAGAAGAGGGTAGATTTCGATTAGATATTAGGAAGAAATTTTTTATAATGAAGGGGATGAAACACTGGAAGAGTTTGCCCCGAGAAGCTGTTGTTGATGGATCCTTGAAGGTGTTCAAGGCCATGTTAGATGGGGCCCTGAGGAACCTGCTCGTGCTGAAGATGTCCCTGCTCGTGGGGGCTGGACTAGATGGTGGTTAAAGGTGCCTTCCCACATAAACTCTTCTAGGAGTCTGTGATCACTTTCCCATGGAACTGTGCCACTGTTATACTTGAAGTTCTTTGGGATAACAAAGAGATGTTACCCAGCTCCAGCAAGTTTTCTGGGCCTTTCCATTGTCACCCTCCACTCCCAAGCTCCTCTTTGGTCCCTGCAGGCTTTAGCCTACCGCCTGTCAATGGCACAGCTTCCAGTGTGCAGAGAAAACACCCTGGTAGTGCCTTGAAGAAGAAGGTCTTGAGGAAGCAGGACAACGTGCCCTTACTGCCCAAGAAGCCCATCATCCATGGAGACGGCAGCTTCCCACGCAACTCCTCAGGTAAGCCTGCTCCACAGCAGCTTTTGCCCTCACCGGTTTTCCTTGCACAAGGAGCACAAACCGCCTCCTGCCTCAGCCACCACAGCTGGGATCTTGGGTTCATAGCCTGTGCTGAGAATGAGCAGCAAATCTACTCTTGAGTTACTCCAGCTCGGCAGTACTGGAGCAGTTGGTTCTTATTGATCCATTGGAAAGCTGAGCTGCATAAAGTAGTGGTAAAGACCTAAGCTCTGGCTTTTGCCCATCCTGATAGAGCAAACTACAGCACTGGTGCCAGGAGGCAGCTGTAACTGCAGGGATGAGCTCGGGGCAGTCTGGCAGGGTGTGCTCACTGTGCACCTACGAGTACCACCACGATCAATTGTCCACTCTCCATCTTGGCCCTCTGCCTGTGCTGCTGTCCGGCTCTGCAGCCAGCTTTCCTGCTCTCCCAGCAAGGGTTGTCTCTGCATGGCAGTCAGCCACTTGGTGCAGCCGTGCTGCTGCTCCCAGAAGTGCCCAATGGCTTCTTGCTGCTGCCATCCCACGGCCTGCAATGCCAAGAGGGAACAAGCAGCGCCTCCTGGGTCACCCCACCCAAATACAGCGGCCTGTGTAGCAGGTGACAGCCAGGAGGGGCTGCCTGCTGCTCCCAGGCTGTTTGCTGCCCGCAGTCAATACACAGCACATAGTCCCTGGTGGCTCTTGCCTCTCCTGTGAGGGCAGCCTGCCTGTGCTGTGATCCTGAGTAGGGTGAGATAAGAAGAAGGGAGCTAGGAATGATACTTTGAGTGCTCTTTTCTAGTGATGCTACTTCCATGGTCACAATTGACCAGAACTAGCCTGACGGGGCTCCCCATTCCTATTGAATATAGCTGTGTACATCGACATCCTTCTGCAGTGACACCACTGATGGCAGTGACAGGGGTACATCAGTGACAGCCAGATTAGCTCCCATCTGAATATTTTTGATGTTATGCTTCCTCCATACTGTGTGAGAACATGCAGGGTAGCACAAAACCCCTACAGAGTCTAGGGCAGTTCATCTAGATTCTGTGCAATATTCAAACTCCATCATTTGACACAGCTCAGATGTTTCCTTGTACACATTAGAAAACGACCTGTTGAGTGCATGACATGAAATTGATGATCAACAGTCCTTTTGATGACCAGTGGGTTTCATAAGAAATGCATTTATCATCTGACTTTTCTCATACCTTGTAAACTGACTATCAAGAGAGTTCATCTGCCAACAATTTGCATCTGTATTTACATATTCTTATCATCAATTTGCATTTGGAAGGCTTTTTTATCCACCATCTGGACTAGAGATTCCATTTTTCCACAAGAGAAAGCTTAGGCTTGCACAGTGTGCACACAAGTCCATTTGATGACAAACAAATTTCACCTCAGCATCTTTCAAATACAGCCAGTGTGTACTTTACTGAAATAGTACAGATTCATGATGCTTAGAAAGAGCAAAATCCATGAACTACTCCCTTCCCAAGAGCAGGCTGAAATGTAAGTGCACTCAGCTGCCCTCTGTCTAGAATATTTGAAGCCAATGGGAACAGAGGCGCTGTGAGGTGTGAAGGGTCAGGTATCGCTGTTCCCTGGTAGCTGCTCTGAGGGGATTCAGCCGGGCCCAGCAGGACTCGGTTGTTCAGGCTCGGCTTGGTGCTGTCACGAGGCAGCTGCAGGTCTTTCCTCAGGGAGTTGCAGAGTGCCTCTGTCCTCAGGGCTCGGGGAAATCAGGGCGCTGAGACAGGAGAGGCAGCTGAGGGGTCCCTCCTGGGGAGCAAGTCCTGCTGGTGGGCACTGTCTCCCAGGGAGTGGGAGCTCTGCGGCCTCAGGAAGGTGCCGCTGGCTGTGGTACCTGTGGCACTTGGGAGCTGGCGCTGTGTGGGCAATTGTCAGGTTGAGCCAAGGAGCTGTGCCCAGCTGGGGGGGGCTGGGAGAAAGCAAGGAGCCAGAGAGCAGGGAATTCTCTGAGCCAGTGCCAGTTTGTACCTCATGGAAGCCTGGCTGGGAGATGGGGCTGCAGGCCGCTCCATGGCGGGGTGCCTTGCCCGGGGCTGCAGCGCTCATGGCTGACCCTCTCCTTACAGTGACCCCGCAGACGGCCACTGGTGCCGAGCGCCGAGAGGAGCCGCTCCGTGGGAAGGGGCAGAAGGACGGAGCCTCTTTGGAGCCACAGCAGTCCTTGCTCGAGGCACTCTCCTTGCTCAGCAGCGATGACTGGTAAGAAAGGCCCCGTTCACTCTGTCTCCCTCTTAGTGTTAAGGTAGGTTAGGAGAGTATCTTGCTAGTGCCTCTGAGCCCCAACAGCCCAGAGGGCCGAGGGGCACCAGTGAAACCACTCCAGAGCAGAGAGAGGATAAAGATTGGAGAGCAGCCTTTTCTTGGCCTTGGTCTGCAGCAGTGCTCCAGCTGCAGCAGGTCCGTGCTGTTTCCTCGCTTTGCCTGCTGCTCTGTGGGGCTGCAAAGGATATCTTGAGGGAAGAGAGAAAGCTGTGGGACAAGATGATTTGCTGGCTGAAGCCAGAAGCAGGATGGCAGCAGTTTGGAGTGTAGAGATTTGGGTGCCTCGGGGCCCAGTGGGACTGAGTAAGATTTGTCTCTGGTCCCACTGCTGGCAGCAGTTGCAGGAGTCAGGGTCTGCCTGTGACCTTCCGCATGTGAGTCCCAGGAGCAGCTACAGGGAGCTCTTCTTTCTGAGAAATGCACTGAGTTGTGCTATAGAGTCACTCAGCCTGTCATTAGTCCTGAGGGGCTCATGGCAGAAGAGAAGGAAAAAGAAATAAAATCCTCTAGGAATCTTGCACTTGTGCAATTCAACTGTTTCCTTCTCACTGCTTCATATGGGCCTGAGATGTTTTGTCAATACTCACAATGTGTCCCAAACTTAAACAGAGACAGAAGGAGGCCTCTAGAAGTCCAGAGGTGATAACCCCACAAATGTTAGGTGATATTGGTTGTCTTTTTGATGTCTGGGTTATCATCTACTCACTGCTTCATTCACACTGGGATAAGGACTCCATTCACCCTGGGATAAGCATGAAAAATCTGCAGCGATGCATCTCCTTGTGCAGTCGCCTTTGCTCTGCCCTTTCTCTTCTGCTTTCTCTTCCCCATTTCTCTTTGGTGCCCTGTGAGGTGCAGAGAGCTTCTGCAGCTGTGGGGGGTCCGGGTGACACTCAGGGATGCCCGTGGCGTCGGCCGCCAGCCCTGCGCTGCAGCCCCGATGCATCACGCGCCTTCCTGTAGCTCAGGTCCTGCACAAAGCAAGTGCTGAGAGAGGGAGTTGTTTGCACCTTGTAAATAACATGTTGCTGTTGTTTTAGGTAGGGGCTTTTGGGAAAAGCCAGACTTTCAGCTGTTCTTGCCCTGGTGTGGAATCTTCTGGGGCATCCTGCTGCTTTCCTGGGGAATGTGTGAGGCGGAGTGGAGTGGGTGACAGACAGGCCTAGATTGCAGAGTGGAAACTCAGCTACAGAGTGCCAGTGCAGACTCTCACTGCTGAACTGCCTGCTGGGGCTGGCAAAGAAGGAAATTGCACCAGACACAGCCCAATGGGACTGTGTCTCAGGGACGGGTACAGGGAGGTGACAAGAAACAGCAGCATGGCACGGTCTCACAGCTTCCAGGAAGCACTGACATTGGGACTTCATGTGCCAGAGACTTCAGAAAGGCTGTCTTGTTAAACAGCCACAAATGAAGACTCTGAAAGCCCTCTATTTGCCTCTTGGATTTGTGTATGCTTTTGACAGCCACAGCAACCTGTGGCAGTGAGTTCCACGATTTCATCAAGGACTGCTTGAAAAGCACCTCCCTTTGTTTGACTGAGCCGCCAGCCTGGTAAATTCAGAGGGTGCTGCCTAGTTCTTGGGTGGAGAGAAAGTCACTCTTTTTGGTACTTGCCTTTCAGGGAGCTGAAGGAGAAGGGACTCTTCAGCATCAAACACCTGGCTGAGTCCCACTCAGAAGTCCTTCTTTGTAGACTTCGTGAGGTTTGCTTGGCACTTACCAACGAGGTAAGAACCTTGTTCTGAATCGTCCTCCGTGCTTCATACACGGTGTGTAGAGAAGATATGTGCTTGTTCATCTCCCTGTGTGCTCAGGGACTGCCTTCATTTCTGTTTCTAGACCTTATCTTTCTCATGTCTGTCAGCTCTCTATAGGATCTGTGTGCACATGTAGCTCTATTTACTGGTAGGTCGGGCATCTGACACTCTCCTCTTGGAGCGAGCTGCCATTACAATGCAACGTGCAAATGCAGAAACGGAGACACTAATTCTGTTATTTGCTGCAGTCCAAATCTCTGCCCAAGCTGTAATTCAACACTGCCAATTAGTCTGTAGACTTGAGCCTGTGTTTTCTGTTTCCTGGCTGAGGGCTTCAACTGCTGCTGTTGCTTTTTCAAACAGGAGCAAATGACTCTTTTGTCTTTATGACTTGTGCCTTTATGGCTTGAGAGCAGCCCTTGCTTTAATTTGTTTCTTTGTTTTTTGAATGAAAGGGCCTAAAACCAAAGCAGTGGACATTCCAGAAGAGTTAAGTAGAACACTTTAAGTGAAAGAATATGTTTTAGGCCTGCAGGAAGCAGGCCTGAGGCCTAGCACAAATTGGTGCCAGAGTGAAGTGCCTTTCTGTGCTTGTGCTCTTCTGCTCTGCCTGTGCTTTTGTGTTCCCCTGGACACAGCGGGAAGTGTTGTCATTTCCTGGGACTTTTGTCTAAGGCAACTGGTTTTCTTTTCAAGGTGATTCTTATGTTTCCCCTCATGACTTCCCCAGGTGACCAACCTTCGCTCAAAGGTGTCTTACTCTGCAATCGTCACTCTTGGAGAGCTCTTTGTGACCTTGCAGAAGGACATGGACTCGGAGGTGGATGAGGTTGCTCGGGTCCTTCTCCAGATGGTGTGGAACTCCCCAGAGTTTGTTCAGAAAGCAGCCAGTCACACCCTGGGAGTCATGGTGGAGCATGTGACTCCTGCACGAGCAATGACTGCTCTCATGGACAGTGGAGTCCAGTAGGTTCTTCTTCTCTTAGTGATATTCTTCACCTTCTGTTGTGTGGGGGGCAGAAGGGCTGAGAGAGAGAATGGGAATGGTGGGAGGGAAGGGTCCTGTATCCTGCATCTTCTGTGAACTCAGTGTCTTGATTCTCCAATCAACCTCACTTCTTTCCTCTTGTCACCTATTTCTGCCCTCGTGCAGCCCATTAGTTGACAGAATCACAGAGCTGTAGAATATGCTGAGTTGGAAGGGGCCCATCAGGATCATTGAGTCCAGCTCCTGGCCTTGCACAGAACAAACACGCCAAGGGTCACACCATGTGCCTGAGAGCGTTGTCCAAAGGCTTCCTGAACTCTCTCAGGCTTGGTGCTGTGACCACTGCCCTGGGGAGCCCGTTCCAGTGCCCAGCCACCCTCTGGGTGAAAAACTTTTTCCTGATATCCAACCTCAACCTCCCCTGACTCAGCTTGCTGCTGCTTCCTGGAGTTCTCCCAGTCTGTCCGAGTTGCCTAGATGTGGTGAATGGTGGGCAAGTGCAAGTGCCTGCAAAGGCTAAGGATAGAGCCCTGTGGTTTTGTGGGAAGAGGGACAATTGCAACTGCAGCTGTGAGCGCTCTTTGATATTTCACAGCCCTAACCACAGAGGCCCTGGGAAAAACCATGCATCCTCATTATGCCATTCACTTGAGAAGTAAGGAGGGTTCTTGCTGCAGCATGGAGCACATGGGGGAGAACGTGCTGGGTGTGGCACAGCCTGCACAGCAGGTGCAGCTCCTGCCAAGAGGAGTCTTGTAGGACTGTCCTGGCCTTAGAGCCCCACTTGCTATTCCAACTGATGTCTCATGTTAGCCTTGAGATGATGAATCACTGTACAGGCACCTTCACAGGCCGACTGCCATGGGACAGCTGAAGCAGGTGCTGCCTTAAGTGTTGGTGCTGGGCCTGATAGTCCCCAAGAGACACTGTCTAGAACAGGACAACCTGGCTAAACTGACTGCCACCCTTTCCTCAGCTTTGGAAAAGGGGCAAACGTTCAGAGGTATCTCTTGCCAAGCCTCACAGAAGAAACTGGCTGCATTGCTGGATATTCTGCAACTTCATGTCCCACAGCGTGTTTTCCCTGCATTTGTTTCTTTCCCAAGGTCTGCAGATTTGGGGGTAAATGGGTGGAAATATCCTCAATCCTGCTGCGGCTGTCTGTGTAGTGGCTGGCCCCTGATGGGTCAGCCTGGGTTGTCTTTAATTTCCCTCTTTCTCAGAGTGAATTTGGGGAAAGATGTTGAGTATCAGATAGTGCAAGGAGACTGAATTCCTCGCTCTTGCTTGCAGGCAGTCCTTCTGTACAGTGCTAACTTTGTGTTTCTCTGCGGACAGAACCTTCTACAGGTGTCCCAAGTGTCAGGGAGAGCCCAGGCCTCCTTCCCCCAGCAATGACAGGGAGCATGCTCTGGCCAAGGCCTGCGCTGTGTCCCCCTGCTCCCTGTGCCCCAGTGTCCGCTCTCTTCTTCCCAGGAGCCGCCACGTCCAGGTGCGGAAGTGCGCGGCCCAACTCCTCCTGTCCTTGATGGAGAAAACTGGAGTCACGAAGCTCGCAGGAACGCCCAGGGCTGAGAGGCTGGCGCACGCGGCAGGGACGCTTGCTCAGGACTGTCACGAGGACACAAGGTAATGATCTTCATTTCACCTCCTAAAACAGGAAAACTGTTGGGTGTCTGGCTGTAAAGGGCAAAACCACAAAAGAGTGGAAGCTAAAGGAAATATCAAGTTCCCTCACTGTGTGGATGAGGTTCACAGAGTCACGGAATACGCTGAGTTGGAAGGGACCCATCAGGGTCATCGAGTCCAGCTCCTGCCCGTGGGCAGGGCCCCCCAAGGGTCACTCCATGTGCCCGAGAGCATTGTCCAAAGGCTTCTTGAGCTCTGTCAGCCTTGGTGCTGTGACCGCTGCCCTGGCTTGTCTGGGGAAATGACTGTGCTGGGGAACCTGAGGTTGTCCCGCAAGAGGGAGCATTGCCAACTTCCTGGGACTTGAATGATTCTTTCCTGAGATCAAAAGAGCCATCAGATGAGCCAGTCAAACAGTTTTGCTTGGCCTTAGGTGCACAAGACAAAGCCAAAATGTTGGCTAATGTTCATCGCTGAAGGATCCCATACATCTATTTCTCAGTAACTTAAGACTTTCCTAGAAATATTCCAGGGGTCTTTAGCCAATGTATTCAGTCTTTCTAAACCTCTTCTGCAGATTCCTATAATGCTCTTATCTGTGGCTGAATGACCTCCAAATTGCTTCTTGAAGAGAACTGTGGTTTCCTAGTGGCAAAATCAACCCAAACCACCCCAAAAAATCCCCTTACTTTGAGGATTCAATTCCCATTAATAGCTGCCAAGAAGGCATGAGCAACTAGCTGTCCCTGTGCATACATATGGTATAGAATAATCAAAAGCAAGCATGAGGCATTTGGTCCTGGCTTCCCTGCCAGTTAAAGAAAGGCAAATTCCTGTGCAATGGCAGCAAGACACTGCTCATAAGCTCTGACTCCAAGCAGAGGTGTTTCGCTTGTTCCCTGGGATCCTTCGATGCCACAGAAGCGCACCCACAGTTTCAGAGTGAGATTGTATTTTTCTGTTGCCCCACGTTCTCCTCTTGCCTCTTGTGTTCAGCTGACAGCACTGTGCAGTGACAAGTGGAGGTAAATCTCTCTCTTTGCTGAGTAGGTAATGCCTTCTCATGCAGGTATGGCAGCTGCTGAGTTTAAGGTATCAGCTTATTCTGTTAACACTCCTCCTTTGTTTGTTCACCTTTCTTTCTTTCTCTTTCTTTCTTTCTCTCTTTCTCTCTTTCTCTCTTTCTCTCTTTCTCTCTTTCTCTCTTTCTCTCTTTCTCTCTTTCTCTCTTTCTCTCTTTCTTTCTTTCTTTCTTTCTTTCTTTCTTTCTTGTTTTAGGCATTATGGACAGGAGATGGTGAAAATGATGCTGAATCACCCAAAATTTAAAAGGCTTTTGGAACAATCTCTTTCCACCCGTGACCTGGAAGATATTTTGACAAGAATGAAGAAGAAAGTAAGTGCTTGGTCGGAGAAATGTCTCCTTTGTGCAAGTATTGCCACTGCTGATATGCGATCAAACATACCTAATCTGACTTTATCTCATTCCTCTTCTGCCAAATCATTTTGCTCCTGGGAATGAACTGTTGATCCTCAACCTGTTCATCTGCAGAGCACAAAGGAACTGATAGTATTAGGGGAAACGTGGGGTATTGGATATTTTGAATATGGGCCACAAACAGGGAAGGGAAAGAGGAGAAAATGGGTTTACATTTAAGCATAACCCCCCACCCCACTATCCCTACTCTGCCCCCAGTGATGCAATTAAGTGAGAACAGTGCTTCTGGAGATAACAGAGTCTTTGCAAAAGACACAGGAAGCAGTAGTGCCAAGAAAATTTCCAAATATACAAAAGTCCAGTCCCAGTCAATCCCAATTCCTACAATTACTGTCTGTCTTCTGGGAATACTGCCCTGCTGTCATGCCCTGTGGAGCTGGAAGAAGCTTGGTGAATTCAGCAGCATCCAGTGGAAAATCATTTGTTTGCCTGGGGGTTTTTTAATTCTTTTTACCTACATTATAGAAGGGAGTGTGCCTTTGTGCAGCAACAGGGAGAGTGAGTGTGGAACCAAATCAACTTCCAACACAATGGGCCAACCTCCAAAGAGTCCAAATTTTTCTGCAGCTTCCTTTAAGAGCATTAGTTCCCTACCAGTTTGCATTATTCCCATTTATGCTCAAGAGGAATGAATTTGGGATTTTAGACTGCTGCTCAGTATGGTAGCAGCCATAACCTGCCTTGGGCTATTGAAAACAAAGAGTTGGCATCACTGAACCTCTGGCCTGTTTCCTTCTGTAAGTTTGGAAATGTTTGCCCAAGCCTTGGTAGCAGTGATCCTGCTTATAAGTTGTGTTTTAAACAGGTAATATCCTATTTTACATTCTAAAGATCCATGGGGTTTCTTTATGCCTTTGTAGGGGATGGAAACGCAGAAGGATGAACGCCCATCTGTCGAGAAGCCTGTGAAGAAGAGGAGCGATGGCTCGAAGAAGCCCCAGGCCACATTGCCTTCTAGTAAACGGTACTGAGCACTTTAGTTAGATGTGACAAAGCACATGGCAAGCTTTACATGTCTCTTCCTCAGGAAAATCTTTCTGGTGGAGATGACCTGTGCCAGAGATTGTTTCCTTTCCCTACAAATGCTCTATCATAAAAAATGTCTCCTTCTGCATTACGCTGAACACAACTTCTCTGGAAGGCTTTCCACAAAAAATGGGTGACAAAAAGACACCCATTGGTTGCAGCTCAGAAGATCCAGTGCAGTGGCAAGGACAGTGCTGTGGAGGCTGTGAGAGGGCCATGTCTCCACTGCCTCACTTGGGACAAGTAAATTCAAGCAGGGTTTTTTTCCTCTGAGAGCAGGCTTTTTCAGATGGGTGTTTTGATGAGAAGTCCCAGTCTAGAAGCAAGATGCCATTCCCCAAAATAGCACTTCCCATGCATGTGGTTTGGCCTCCCTGAGTCATGGTTTTCTTACCCTCAGACAGTACCAAGAGGAGTGGTAAGTAGCACGCCAGTTCCTGAGCAACTTTGGTCAACAGGTGTCTCAATGTGGACGTTTGGTCTTGACATTCCTGTCCTTCATACTGTTTGCTTGATGGACAGCATGTTTGGTTTATTTCCCCCTGTGCTGCAATCAGCATTTGAGACAGGAATTTGGTCCTTGCTGTCTCTTCCTGCCAGTGGGAGAGCTACTTGTACCTGTTGTCCACTGATAAAAGAGGGGAGTTATTTAGCTCTCTCATGCTCAGCGCTGGCAGGAGAGTGACCACAGGCCTCAGTAGCATAGTCAGGATCTTCCCATGCTCATGGAAGGGACAGGCTGATCCAAGAGAGTTGTTCCCAGTGGGTTTGTTAAGCTGTGGATCTAGTCCCTAGGGAAGCAATCATGTGAGCGTAGTGCTGGGATGTCTGGCTTCTGTTTTTATCCCTGTTACGGATTTTCTGGATCCTTCAGATATGCCCCCATCCATCTGTTCAGATGCATCTGAGCTACTTTTCCAGATTGTCATGCCTGCTGTAGAGACACTTCTCCAGAGGGATGAGTTTCCTTATTATAAGACACACACCTCCCTCATGATGAGGCATTTAAACTTGGAAGTAGCGTCTCTCTTTCCTCACAAAGCAGTGCAACATGTGTACCTGGGAAGCTGTCTGGAGATAAGTGAGATGCATCTCATCCTTGGTTTTCCTGAGTAAGCACTGGTGAGAAAGTTGCTTGCAGATTGTCTCCTGTAATGATTGTCATGAGGTCTCCCATTGTTTTTCAGGTCAGGATTTTCTAGCTTGAAATCACATCATTAGGAAACCTCCCCGAGATGTTCTGCTCACAATTAACTGAAGGTATGATCACCAACAGGTCCTCATTTGGTTTTATTCTCCAGGGTGAAGTCTACCTCTGATGGACGCCTCCTACGCCGCCCAAAAGCCCAGGTCACGTTACCTCCGGCTGTGGAAGAAACCGAGCCGCTCCAGAAGCTGTACAATCTCCTGGAAGCCAAGGAGTTTAAGACACGGATGGAAGGAGTGGCACTCCTCCTAGACCTGTGCAAAAGCAGCCCCCAGCTCGTCTCCACTAACACTGTCCAAGTATGTAGGGTGTCTTCATTGTTCCTTTCCTTTAGCTCCTTTCCCAAGCCTGTAGCAGGAAAGTTAATTCAGTGTGTCTTGGCACTACATCCTGGCTGTGTGGGACAGGCTGGTGCCTCTTCCCCTGAAATATTTAATTCAGGTCCACGCTTCAGAACAAGTGATTTCAGTCCAGATGTATTTGTCTGGCAGGTGCCTATTGATGCTGTTCATCAGATGAGGACAGAGTTTTCTGCTGGTGTAACTTCTGCTGTCTCCTACTCCCACTTGGGTTAAGTGAAGGGAATCCAGCCACTGAAAGCGTGGCAATTATTCTCTAGACAAAAAAAAGGGGTTGGATGGGGAAGAGAAGTATCAGGCTGGGCTGGTTTAAACCAATTTTTTTTAAAAGGATACTTCTGTAAACTCCATCTTGTCTTGCACAGGCACATCTCTGGCTACTCGTTTCCATCGGCATCCCTATTCCTCTTGGTAAAGACCGTCCTCACCCTTCTTGGGGGGTCTTTTTTCTCTTTGGAAAAGGAGGGAAATGGCTAGGCACAGATCTCTTCCTTCTCCTCCCAGCAGCTGCTTTTTCCCTTTGTCCAGAAAATGGTGCCTGATAATGTGGCTGTCAAGGGACTGAACCTGCTCTAATGAGAGCGGTACAGCACATTAAATTTCAGAAGTCTACCTGCTAGGTAGACAATTGGTCTGGATCCTGGAAGAGTTGATCAGAGCCCTGCACTTCTCCAGACACAGGTTCTGAGACAGATGGAACAAAACCTGGATCTCCTCCAGCCATAGTTTTGGCAAAATCATAACTGCCCTCAGAACTTGAGGCAACTGTGTAGAAAAAGGGGCATTGTAAATATCTGGTTCCATACTTCAAAAGCAAAGATACTGTTTTGCATCAATAAATGGGATTAATTTAATGACTGAAATGTGGAGAGAAACACCATAGGAACTATTCTGTCCCCACCCAAACCTCTTCAAAATATATGAAAATCTTTCAACCAGCATGAGGTTGTGCAACCATTCCAGAGAGTGGCCCACAGGAAAACAGGGAAATTGTGCAAGCAAGTGCTGACCTGACAGGAAGGATCACTTTCATCTTTTACATTGCTGAGTGCTCACTTCTGCATCCCTTCCTCAAACAAGGACATTTTAATCCAGCTTTCATGTTGTTTGTTCTCTTCACAGATTTTTGATTATTTTGTCCCAAGACTTGGTGATACGCACAAGAAAGTGAAGCAGAAGGCGCTGGATGTGCTGGCTGAAATCATAGGCGTCCTGAAAGATGGCTTAAACCCGGTGATCATCTGTTTGGTTGAAGGAATAACAAACAACCTAAACTCAAAGGACCCCGGGGTTTATGCCGCAGCTGTGAAAGCGCTGGAAGAATCCATGGCTCACTTAGGTAAGGCTGAGCCCTGGCATGGACTCTCCTCAAGTGTGTCTCTGCCTCTGCGAGTCAAGAGAACGCTGAGTGCCTTGACAGCTGTTGTTGTCTGTGGAAACCTCCAGCTGACACCCACCAGAAGCTGTGCAGGTGCAGTCCTTACGCACCAGTCCCCCAACAGGCTTGAATGTGCATCAGCATTTCCCAAAAGTCCCAGGAGCCCTTGGCTCTGTGCTGCTTGTCTGAAGAGGAAGTGCTGGACTACAGCTTTGCTGGAATTCAGGGCCAAAGGGATTTTTGGAGTTTGCCTGGGCCCCATTTGACTTCCCAAATGAATAGCTTTGCTGTTGGCATGAAGGGACACTGGCGCATCAGAACCTCTGCAGAGCAGCCTCCTGGAAGGCTCCACATCATAGGCATTAGCTTCATTAGGACAGCAGGATCACTTCTTTACTGCATGCTTGCATGAAGATCATTTGGGACCTCCTTTTTGTATCTCATGCAGGAAAGGAGCTCTTAATAATACCCTGCTACTGAAACCCACCCTGGGGTGTAGCTCTGCAGTGGTTCCCAATGAAGCAGATTGCCTGCTTTGTCACTGCCAGCCCTGTGACCCTGTGAGGGACCACAGTTCATCCCACACATGTTCTGTCTCCAGGAAAAGCTTGCCATGGCTTATTAGAGTGGTTGGACTCGAGGCTTGCAGGCCAATGCAGGCAACAGCAAATTCAAACAAGACCCCCAAAACCGCAACAGATAGGCACAAGAAAAACTAAAATACATACGCCAGTCAAGTATTGGGAAATCCGTTCATTTTCCAGTCTCTCTGCCAAGATCTGATTTCACAGCTGTTACAGAAACCCACAGGCTACTGAGGCACTGAGCAGTAATAGCTCTTGTATGAGTAACTTGGAGTCTTGTCCCTAGATCCACACAGGTAACCTGACAATTTAAAAACAGCTTATCCTTCAGGTGGCAATGGAGGTGTGCATTTTGGAGCCTTCTCACCCTTTTCCATAGGGGAGAGAGAAGATCACTTCTGCAAAGTTCTGGGTTGCAAAACCTTTTCACTGCTTACATGTGATTGAAGTCTTGAGGTCCCTGATGTGAAATGCTTAACATAGCTCCTGGTACAGCAGACAACTTTGGATTTAAAATGTGAAAGGAGAGCTTTTCTTTTGGAATTTAAAATCCTCCCAAGTAGGCTGGAAGGAAAGAAGAAAAGGATTCAAAAATCAGCAGGAATTTCCTTTCTTTTACAAAATGTAGTTGCCCCTGCCCCTTCCCTCCCCACTGTCCTTTCTCTTATGACCTCAGAAGAGAGAGCAGAAATGTGTGTTTCCCTTGTAGATAAAGTATCCCTGCTGAAAGAGTTCAGCCACCGAAGGAGTGAACTGAAGGGCCAAGCTCTGCTGGATGTCACGGAGCATCTCTCAGGTATGGCCTCCCCTTCTAAGGCAAGAGGTCTTCCGAGGCAGAGTTTACAGGGAATGCCAGTGAATAGACACTAGAGTGGCTCCTCCAAATCAGGAGGTGCTGAGCTTGTCCCTCCTGCCCAATAGCCATGGAAGGTGTATTGGGCAGGTTTTCCCTGGCTGCTGCAGAGGTGTGCAGCACCTGAGATGGGGGCGGCGCTCGGCCTCAGGGCTGAGCTCTCACTGGGGCATCTCAGAAGCTGCCTCCAGGAAAGGGAGGGGCTAAAAGTTCCCAAGCTGGCTCCTCTCTTGGAAGCTCAGGGACTGCTCTGATCCTTTAGGGAAAATGGTGGCAAATGCTGTTTCAGGGGATGGGTTTGTTTTGTCCTCACAGAATTCTTGCTTTGCTCTTGGAAAGTTTTGAGGCAGAAGCCTGCAGTGCCTGTGGGTCACAGCTTAGGTCAAAACTCAGCACACATGTTAGAGGCATGGATTTTGTGCAAGGCAGCCTTTGGGGGCAGAGGGGCAGAAGCAGAGTGCTGAGGCTCCCTGCCTGTGCTGTGGAAGTGCCATTGGACTGAGCATTTCAGGGTGTGCAGTCAGGGTCTTCCTATGTCAGCGCTGCCCAAAATGCTCCAAATGCAGCTGATAATTGATTGCTCAGAGGAGCTTGCTATGTCAGCAATAGCCAAGGGATGGGAAAATGATAATCTCAATATATGCTAGAGAAGACAGTGTATAGCCTTGCTTTATTTATAGCCTTGCTTTAGCTGGGGCTAAATCCACTGCTAATTAAGCCAGGTCACAAAAACGGAGTCATCCTTTTTATTAGAAATCTCTCAATTTCCTCTCTAAAGTGCCTTTCAATCCTTCAGCAGTGGGTTTAGACAACTTCCAAATGGAAATAAATGGCAGTTTGACATTTTGGTCATTCATCATTCCGGAAACAGATTGTGGAATGATTTAGTAAAGGTGTGAATTCTGCCACAGGTACAAGGTTCGGATTTGGAGAAATTAGTCCTGAGGGCTTGGTGGTTCTGTTTTGGGGATGTTCAGCTGCTTTGCCCATTCCTGGATCATGGGGCTCTCACTGTTATTTCACTGATCTTAGCCAGAGAGACTCCCAAAATCACAACTAGAGGTAGATCCTTGTTTGCATTAAGGCTGCTGCTTAAGAAGTTTGTGTCTCTCTTCCGGCAGCGCTTGTGGGATGGGTTTATCCCAGGAGCCCCGAAGTCGTCCAGCGCTACGCCCTGCCCGTGCTCTGGTCCTTCCTGGGGAACAAGGCGCTGCCTGTCCGAAGCGCCAATGTCCGCACTGTGGTCACCAAGCTTGCCTGCGCCCTCTACAAGGTGATGGGCGCCAAGCTGAGGAAGCACGCTGCCAGCCAGCCTCCGCATGTGCGGGAAAACCTCTCCGACATTTTGGGCTGGTGAAGGCTCGATGACCTGCAGAGAGATGGCAAAGTGCTGAGCTGGACACCTCCGGACGTGACTTCTTAGCTGTGCCAAAAATGACAGAACGCAAAGGAAGGGTGTGCACCTGCCCCCGCTCTCTCCACCCCCCTTCCTAGTCGTGGCATGGGGTGCCTGAAGCAACTTCCGACTGAGGACAAGGTGAAGGCTGAGCATGGCTCAGCCTCACAAAGAGGTAAGGCGGGAGCTGGGCCGCTCTCTGGCGGGAGGAAGGCTCTTGTGCCAGCCTAGAGAGCCTGGGCACATTGCCAGGGAACAGTTCTGCCCTGCATGTGCCCCCTGCAATGAGCTGTGCTGCTCCCAGTGCCCCGTGTAGCTGTAGGGCTGCTCAGCTGTGGGGCCGCGAGAGGAGCAGGAGGGTGCGTGTGCAGCTGAGCCATTCCTGGAAAGCACAGGCCTCTGGGCTCCCTGCTGTCCCAGGGCAGCCCAGAGGCCAGGCTGCTCCTGTGCTGGCTCTGTGCAAGTGGGTCAGGGTGTCCCCCTGGCCTGCCTCAAGTGGCTGCTGGCAGGAGCGTGTTTCCCTGTGCAGCTCTTTAGAACTTTCCAGGGAATCTCTCCAATGAAGCTTCAGAAGCTTTAGGTTTGCATTGCGGCCTCTGTTATATTTTGTGTCTCCATTTTGCAGGACTGACTGGCTACACTCTTGCCAAGAAGTTTACCATGGAATCTCCCTCTATATTCCTTCCCTTCAAGCCATTGCCTCCCATCCAGAAGAGCCCTCCTTCTTCTAACACAAACAGAATATGTAGTGGAGAGCAGGAGAATGGGAAAACTATCACCGGCAATGATGATGACGACAGTAGAAAAAAGCAGGAGCTGAGTTCAGAGGGAAAAGGATATACGGTAAGGACCAGCCTAAGTCCTGTCTGGTGGATTTTCAGTTTATGTGCTGTAGGCAGAGCTCTGAGACCTTCTGCTGTGCTGTGAGGCCAGGGAAGCAGCTGAGCAAAGGGAGAGCTCAGCAGGACACTGCACTTCAGGCTGTCTTTGCAGTGGGTGTGTAGTGCAGGCTTCATGTCCTCAGCGGGTATCAATAGGAGGGGAGGTCTTTGAATGGTTTCTGGGCTCTCTTGTGGCTCCTGCTCTGTCTTATGGCTGAGAAAACACCAACAGGCAGTCAGAGCAGCTGAAGTTGGCCAATCTTGTGAACCAATCCTTCTACAGTTAGTAAACTACGGGTGTGTGTGAACCATCTCTGTGTCTTGGTGGTGTTCTCTGTCAGCTGTGTCCGGTTTGGACGGAGAAAGGTGTTTGCTGGAACAGGCAGTCCTGCAAAGTCAGTTGCAGGTTGTGTCAGCTTTTGAGTTGTACAGCCATGCCCTTGTGCCCAGTTGTCTCTGATGCTATTTCTAGACTTCATCAGCTTCTGGGCAGCTTTGTGCATTCTGGCATGGCTTTGTCCAGAGGGAAGGGATGGCAGGTGGCCATGGGGAGAGCAGCCCAGAGCCCACCCCCACGATTGCCTTTGCAGCAGGGCCAGGACCTGCAGTTGTTCTGGGTTTGCCATGGGGTGCAGGAGGAGGCAGATGAACAACAGCTTTGCTAAACAGAATGTCCAACCCAAGGCTTGTGTACTTGATTCCTGCCTTGCTGAGAAAGGGCCCAGCGTATCCCTGACAGGAACTGATCCTTCCGCTGAAGTTTGAACAGGGCCTGATTTGGCTCTTTAGCTGTGCCAGGGACAATGGGATACTAAGGAAGGGTGTGCATCTGCCCCCGCTGCCTCCACCCCCCTTGCTGGACATGGCATGGGGGCCCTGGAGCAACTTGGGCAGGCAGAGGCCTTCCAGAGAGCAGCAGGGCAGGGAGCTCGGCAGAACTTCCTAAATGCCAGTGAGCCTGAGATGTTGGATGTGTGGGAGCTGGAGAGAGAGCACCGAGCATGCCCAGAGCTCAGCAGCATCGGGGCTCAAAGGCTGCTGGGGAACTGTACGAGGGAAGGGAAGCAGCAGCAGAAATGAGGGGCTTGAAGAAAGCAGGTTTGGACATCCTGCAGGATGGCTTTGTGGGGACTTGGCTGGAGATCAGCACTGGCTGTTAGGTGCTTTAGAGACAGGGAGAGAAGAGGGATCCAAGGCCATTCCCATACGATCCAAAAGGCCAGTGGAGGCAGTGGCACCGCAGAACATCTTGGTGCCAAACATGTGGATGCCATCTGGGAATGTAGCCACATTTCCAGACAAGTGAGCACAGAGATAGCGGTGGCAAATGTGGGACATGGTCTCTCCCTCACCACTTCCCGTTCCATTCCCTGTCCTAGACCAAGCTGCTCCATCAGTTTGACATCTGTGCCAGGTCGCAGCTAAGAGCATGGCTAAATGTCTTCAGGCATGAATGGGGGCAAGGCTGGTTGCTTGATCTGAGTCTTCTGCTCTTTCCAGGCTTCCTTGATGCCTGTGCATTCCAGTGGTGGGGGTATGAAGAAGGGGTCATTGGGACCACCTTTGATCCCCCCAATATGCAAGGCAGTGAGTCCCCCTGTGAGCAGTGCGGCAGCGTCTGTCCCAAGCTCTCCGCTGCTGGATTTCCAAGAGTCCCAGGAGATGAGGTAAGCCAAGGTGTCTGCTGCTCCAGTGTGCTGTTCCCCTCGCTCTTCCCGTCTCGTGAGGTTATTTTCCACAGTCATCTCTCCCATGTATTTAGGCAAACCTCAGTGTAGTCCCCATTTTGCCCATCTGTGGTGATCCAGCACAATGGCAAACCCAACACCATATGCCCTAAGAGCAGAGGTGGTTGTGGGGAAGAGGAGGCAGGGCTTAAGAGCACCTCAGAACAGGTCCTCTGCTGGACGCGGCTACTGATTCCCTCTGTGGTGTTTGTGGTGTCATTTGGGAACTGTATTGCATGGATCTGGATACTGCGGTCCTTTGAGTACTGTGATCCTTGACTGTCAGCTTCTGCAGCCATGAGGATATGTCAGGGCAAATATTGGCTACTGAGGAGGTGTCTGCAAATTCAGGTGCTGCTTCTGTAAATGTCAGGCGTGACTTCTCTGTGCCTGGGCCTCCACCGTGAAACCAGAGCCCAGATAAAACTTGGGGTACAGATGTATAATCTGATCCATGTTTAGTGTTTCGATCTGGGCTTAAGATCAAAGAGGGCAAGGTGCTAGAGAAGAGTTATAGGACTGTACCTGATGCAAAGACATTGGCTTGGATATATGTGTGAGAAAATGTAGCTGTCAAGCTTATCCTAGTGACAAGGATAAAGAAGGAGTCCCAGAAGTATCATTCCAATTGAAAAGCGTCCGTAGGGCTTTTAAAGTGCAATCGGAATATCCTTACCTAGCAGCTGAGTTGAAAAAGGCCTTTTTGTCCTTGAAAGAGCAAGGAGGTGTACTGTCATTCTCAGGAGAGAGCAGTGCTATGACCCCATGTAGCCCGAGACTGTCACCAGTGTAAGGCATGAGCAGGCAAAGTCAGGCTTGGGCAGGAGAACGAAAGTAGCTGCCCTCCATACAGACTTGTGTCTCAGCTCAGCAGCTCTTGCTGCTTCACAGAGGCTGTAGGAGCCACTTGGCTCCAAAAGGAGAGAACTGGGCAGGTCTGATGCAAGTTGAAGAATGACTGCTGTGTTTCAGCCAGAGCTTGGCAAGCTCTGTGGGACTCCAGCACCTGAAAGCTTAAGGACAATTCCTCAGCTTTGCATCGTGTTGGGTTTATTGTGTTGCATTTCCTCCTTCATCAGGGGGACCATGCTAAGAAGGTTTGCCTCCTTTGATGCTACACACATTCCATGCCCTTCTCTTTCTACCTGCTCATATGTTCTTTTGTCCTCCATTTCCTCAAGGCCAAGATCCAGCAGCAGAAGCAAAGAGAAGAACTCTGAACATGCAGGTAGGTACAGGGCATGTCTGTCCTAAACTGACCATTGGAATGCTGACCCAGGGGTGGCATTGTGACAGTTTGGTTGAAAACCATCCTGGTTTAAATGTCTTCAAATTCCTTTCAATTCCTTGATGGGCTCAGTGCACTCTCCCAGAGCCTGGTCACTGGGAGTGTGCTCCGGTGGTGCAGTGAAAATTACTCCAGGAGCTGCACCGGTACCTTGGGGCTCGGGAAATGTGCCACAGGAAAAGAAAACATTCCTCTCCATCCTGCACATGCCTTCATCTCCCTGCACCCTTTCTAAGGTCATAATTAGTAGAGAAAAAAAGACATTTAGCATGAAAGGAGAAATGTTCCCACTCCTTCCTCCTGCCTTTGAAGGAGGACACCTTCCCTTGGGGCAGTTTCTGTGCGGAACCCTTTGAGATCTGAAGGAGATTCATGGACATTGCCTGGTTTTGCACGGGGAGAAATAGGGAAACCTCCTTAGACAGAAAGGCCTTGTGAATGTTCCAGTTAAGGGGAAGGAGACTTCCAAATGGATGCAGCCTATGCAGGATCAGAGTTTGTCATCCTCTGACAGCACAAGCCTAAAGCCACCTATGGCAGGTTCACAAGGACAAATCTCTTCCCCGACTCTCTCTGCCCGTGTCAGTATTGCAGGCTGAGGCTGGGGGAGGAGATGCCTTCTGCCTTGTCCCCCCTCCCTGCCTTGCCTGATCCCTGACAAGAAGAGTTGTGCCAGACCAAATGAGGTGTCTGGTGCATGTGTGTCAGCCCCTGCTTTCAAGTTCAAAGCCTCAATGCCAGTGTTGTTGTTCCTTTGCCATCTCTGGGCGTGGAATGATAGGAGAGATGAGATTTGAAGAAACAATTTTGCTGATGCAGAAAAAGGGATCAGATCCACTGGTCCCTTGCCTCAGGGTTAGTTCTGCCAAATCCTGGGCACGGCCCCTTTTGAATGACTCCTTTATTGCTGATATGCAGCTGGAATGCTGAATGCATCTGGGGAGAAGTATTGCTGACTAAGTAAGGTGGCATTTCTGGATTAATTCTGCACTAGAAATGAGCGATCTCTTTTAATATTGACCTGACCGTTCTACAGGGGGAAAAAAATCCAGATTTAAGACAGGTCTTCCTTTTATGATCTGCCCTATGCCACTTCCATTGGGAAAATTTTGATTTGTCAGGAACCACCATGATCAGAAACGTTTTGACGCAGGTCATGTTTGTGTTGGGTTTCAGTTTCTTTGCAGAAAAGAAAGCAGGCACTAAATCCCTGGAACAATGAATTTGAGCAAAAGTGGGATGTTTGGATGCCCCATTTGTTCCCTACAGATACAGGCTGCTTGAGTATTGGGGACATCTCATGGGGAGTGCAAAGCTTCTGCAGCTTCTAACACGTGGTGCCATTGTTTGTGTCCCAGCACTGCCTTTGTTGTAAAGAGAAATAAAACCACCAACAAAACCCAACCCAGAACTAAGGAGGAGTTACAGAAACAAAGGCCTTGGACACTGGCTTTGGAAAGCAATTACTTCCTAGGTGGAATTGTCAAATTCTGGAGACCCCTGTGGGTTGCCAACTTTTTGGAAGGAAAAAGATCCCAAAGTAGAGGATGAGCCATGAGCAGCACAGAAGCAAAGTAGTGGAACCTCTCTCTCCTGTCCTGCCAGCTCCATACAGTTCAGAGCAATTATAGTGATGCTAGTTTCATGAAAAATAAAAACAAAGCGATCTTCTCAATAATAAATAACCCCTTGAGTGCCTCACCCATTAGTTGTGGTGATTGTAAAGGTGGGAGTTCAACTAACTCACTGCTTCCCTTGTACCTGATCTACAGCTTCTTCTGTAGACAAAACCTCAAGGAAGAAGTGGATGGAGACCATGCCTAAGGAGGGCCCTGTGCGGCCTCCCCACCCTGGTGCCCTCCCGCCCCTGGCTGGCTGCAAGGATGCTGTGCAGACCCCCAGGCTTGGCAGTGCAGGTCTCCGCTCGCAGCCTGCTCAGGGGGCCTTGGCCCAGGAGCCCCGGCAGGGGCAGCTGAGCAGCGCTGCCCCCGGGGTCACTGCCAGGGAGCACAAGGTGAAGGCTGAGCATGGCTCAGCCTCACAAAGAGGTAAGGCGGGAGCTGGGCCGCTCTCTGGCGGGAGGAAGGCTCTTGTGCCAGCCTAGAGAGCCTGGGCACATTGCCAGGGAACAGTTCTGCCCTGCATGTGCCCCCTGCAATGAGCTGTGCTGCTCCCAGTGCCCCGTGTAGCTGTAGGGCTGCTCAGCTGTGGGGCCGCGAGAGGAGCAGGAGGGTGCGTGTGCAGCTGAGCCATTCCTGGAAAGCACAGGCCTCTGGGCTCCCTGCTGTCCCAGGGCAGCCCAGAGGCCAGGCTGCTCCTGTGCTGGCTCTGTGCAAGTGGGTCAGGGTGTCCCCCTGGCCTGCCTCAAGTGGCTGCTGGCAGGAGTGTGTTTCCCTGTGCAGCTCTTTAGAAGTTTCCAGGGAATCTCTCCAATGAAATACTGTAGCTTCAGATGCCTTAGGTTGGCATTGCGGCCTCTGTTATATTTTGTGTCTCCACTTTGCACTTGGGACTGACTGCACTGGTCCCAAGGAGGTTACCCTGGAGTCAGTCGTTTCCCTGTCAACTTCCCAGATGCTCTTATCTTCCAAAGCCTTGTCCCCAATTCAGAATAGCCCTCCTTCCTCAAAGCCCATATCTAACTCTTTTTTTATTAAGCTGACCATTTTGCAGGGCAAAAAATCCTGATTTAAGACATTGCTTTTTTGCTACTTTGCTGCCACGTGTTTTTATCCTCTGTGAAGCCATGTAAAGAGTGATTCATCCTCTGAGTTTTAAGGGCTCTGTTGGAGAGTGTTTCAGAATGAGCTACATTGTTCCACTTCCATTAGGAAATTCAGCCTTCAGTCAGACTGGCCTGAAAGTGACCCAATCTCACACAGTTTAGAATGAAAATCCTTGGGGAAAGCAAATTATCCAGTTTCAAGAACACAATTCACATTTGGCTAACACTCCTGCACTGCTAAGCTTTTCTTTTCATGTCGTCTAAAATATTGCCACAAGGAGAAGAAAATATTGATCTAAATGCTTACGGGTATTAGAACCCAGGAGTTCTTTTAGGGACCAGGAAGAAGATGTTTACTAAAATCAGCATGAATTAGGGCAGATAAGAATCTCTGTCAAGAGCAAGCTCTGTCTCTGCCCTTCTCTATCAAACACAGTGGCTCTCCAGCATCCAGGGCTGAGGCCTCCATCATGCAGGAGGTTTCACTCTGCTGGCCAACAGAGCAATGCCATGTCTGCTGCCAGTGCACTGTGGCAGTAGCCCATCCATTGCGCAAGGTTCTAGGCATATGTACCTTGCTGCTCTCAGACACAATCTCTGGGTCTTATCAGAGCTCTGCAATCTGGAAGCTGTCTTGCCTGTTGCCCAGCTGTTGGGGGCTTGAAGTGTGCCAGAGATTTCCAGGAACCTTTGCTTCCATTAACAGGCCTCCCACTGAGCCAGGCCAAGGAGACGGATCACCCCACCAGTGCTGGCCTTACGAGTGCCGAAGCCCTGAAGGATGGCTTTCGAAAGGTGAGGGATAAGGACAGGGATGAGCAGACTTCCTTTCCAGTGACTGTTTAGTGCTAGGCCCAAAATGTCCCTGAAAATCATCATCTTCCACTCTTGGGGGATGGGGATTCTCTTGGGCATATATTTGACAGCTACAGAGCAATTGCTTGGCTATTTCCAGTGGTGGCAAGGTCACTGGTTTGGAGACGGTGCTAAGGTCATGCCAGAAGCATTCTTTATGTGCAAAGGCCCTTGTAGAGCAGTTCTGAATGGCAGAGCAAGCTACACATCAGTGAATGTGGGCAAAGTGCATCCTGGGAAGCACAGAAGCAAGGATTCTAATGCTGAGTGTAAGCAAGGCTGCAAAATAAAATGGGAGACTTTGATTTTTCCTGGTTACCTTTCTTGCTGTATCTCACAGCCCTCTCATTCTCAATTTTTCCACGCGTTAACATCAATGTTTCTGCAACTTGTTTTCACGTGACTCGTCTTTTTGGCCTCATGGTTTCAGAGAGCAGCTGAGTCCTTCAGAAGCCAGAAGTGAGAAACAGCTGCAATTCCTGGCCATGAGTGTTAAGCAACAGCTAATTACCCCTCCTTGCTGCGTATTGCACATGGTTCTTATTCTCCTGCCATGGCCTGTAGGAAGGGAACTGCCTGCTCACTGGTCACGTGGGCTCTTCATCTGTCTTGGAGCACTCCTGTGATTTTCTTGCTTCAAGCAGGGCCTCCTGACATAGGCTGAGAAACAGTACCTTGGAGCAGTGGGAGGTTATGGCAATAAAGTGTTCCACCTCACTGTGTGTAATTGCCAAGGTGAGGATGGGAGACATTCTTCAGAAACCATTGGAATGTACATGGAGCTGCATCAAGGACTGTGGAACTCTATGGACCCTGTGCTCCTGATGAGATGTTGTGTCTGGTTTGTGTGTCTCTGCTTACAGTCTGTGATGCATTCCCATTGCATGCAGATCCGTGCTGCATTGAGCAAGTTGGCTCAAAGGAACTTAGAGCGGATGCCAATGGAGCTTTTGGAGAAAGAGATCAAGACAGAGAGAGAAAAGGAAACGTCCTTGCAGCTGCCTCCACAGACAGTTGACCCCGGGGATGCAGCTGCAGCAAGTAAGTGGTTGCTACACCTGTGGTCCTTTCTGATCACTTGCTTGCCCTCTGCACAGTGTTGCCCTCAGACTGGGGGGCTGTTACACTTGCATCTGAGTGGGAGTTTGCATAGGATGTATTTCCAGTCCCCAAAGAAAAATGGAGAGGCATGAAGTGTCTTGCCCATGGCCTCACTGAGTCAGTAACAGAATATCAGCTTCCCACCTTCCCCTCTGAAGTCCTTCAGAGTGTAAAATTCTGTCTTGCAAAGTACACTGAGGCTTCAGACTCGCCTCCAGGAAAAGCGGGTCCAAAAGAATGCTTTTCAACCAAGGTGCAACCTGGAAGAAACAAAATTCAACTCCTTCTAATGAAAACCCCAGAGACCCTTCTCCCACCGCTCCCTGCTGAGGAGCTGGCACTGTAGAGCTGTGCTGAAGCCCCGAGCCAGAGCTTCTGGTGTAGCCCCCGGAGCAAGCAGCGTTCCCGACTGAATCCCGGCTGAGGGGCCCTGACTGCAGTGCTGTGTGCGCTGCCCCAGGGCAGCAGCAGGGACCTCAGGAGGCAGCACTCAGCCCGAGGGCATCACGCAAGGTTATCTGCGCTTTCTTTTGGTAACTTCCCCAGCCAGCCTCTGAAACAGGAAAACAAAAGCAAAGCACTACTGGGGTTTCCTTGTTTCTTCGGGGAAGCATCACTGCAGTTTGGTTTTAAACCAGAAGAGGGTAGATTTCGATTAGATATTAGGAAGAAATTTTTTATAATGAAGGGGATGAAACACTGGAAGAGTTTGCCCCGAGAAGCTGTTGTTGATGGATCCTTGAAGGTGTTCAAGGCCATGTTAGATGGGGCCCTGAGGAACCTGCTCGTGCTGAAGATGTCCCTGCTCGTGGGGGCTGGACTAGATGGTGGTTAAAGGTGCCTTCCCACATAAACTCTTCTAGGAGTCTGTGATCACTTTCCCATGGAACTGTGCCACTGTTATACTTGAAGTTCTTTGGGATAACAAAGAGATGTTACCCAGCTCCAGCAAGTTTTCTGGGCCTTTCCATTGTCACCCTCCACTCCCAAGCTCCTCTTTGGTCCCTGCAGGCTTTAGCCTACTGCCTGTCAATGGCACAGCTTCCAGTGTGCAGAGAAAACACCCTGGTAGTGCCTTGAAGAAGAAGGTCTTGGGGAAGCAGGACAACGTGCCCTTGCTGCCCAAGAAGCCCATCATCCATGGAGACGGCAGCTTCCCACGCAACTCCTCAGGTAAGCCTGCTCCACAGCAGCTTTTTCCACCACCGGTTTTCCTTGCACAAGGAGCACAAACCACCTCCTGCCTCAGCCACCACAGCTGGGATCTTGGGTTCATAGCCTGTGCTGAGAATGAGCAGCAAATCTACTCTTGAGTTACTCCAGCTCGGCAGTACTGGAGCAGTTGGTTCTTATTGATCCATTGGAAAGCTGAGCTGCATAAAGTAGTGGTGAAGAGCTAAGCTCTGGCTTTTGCCCATCCTGATAGAGCAAACTACAGCACTGGTGCCAGGAGGCAGCTGTAACTGCAGGGATGAGCTCGGGGCAGTCTGGCAGGGTGTGCTCACTGTGCACCTACGAGTACCACCACGATCAATTGTCCACTCTCCATCTTGGCCCTCTGCCTGTGCTGCTGTCCGGCTCTGCAGCCAGCTTTCCTGCTCTCCAGCAAGGGTTGTCTCTGCATGGCAGTCAGCCACTTGGTGTTTGCTGCCCACAGTGAATACACAGCACATAGTCCCTGGTGGCTCTTGCCTCTCCTGTGAGGGCAGCCTGCCTGTGCTATGATCCTGAGTAGGGTGAGATAAGAAGAAGGGAGCTAGGAATGATACTTTGAGTGCTCTTTTCTAGTGATGCTACTTCCATGGTCACAATTGACCAGAACTAGCCTGACGTGGCTCCCCATTCCTATTGAATATAGCTGTGTACATCAACATCCTTCTGCAGTGACACCACTGATGGCAGTGACAGGGGTACATCAGTGACAGCCAGATTAGCTCCCATCTGAATATTTTTGATGTTATGCTTCCTCCATACTGTGTGAGAACATGCAGGGTAGCACAAAACTTCTACAGAGTCTAGAGCAGTTCATCTAGATTCTGTGCAATATTCAAACTCCATCATTTGACACAGCTCAGATGTTTCCTTGTACACATTAGAAAACGACCTGTTGAGTGCATGACATGAAATTGATGATCAACAGTCCTTTTGATGACCAGTGGGTTTCATAAGAAATGCATTTATCATCTGACTTTTCTCATACCTTGTAAACTGACTATCAAGAGAGTTCATCTGCCAACAATTTGCATCTGTATTTACATATTCTTATCATCAATTTGCATTTGGAAGGCTTTTTTATCCACCATCTGGACTAGAGATTCCATTTTTCCACAAGAGAAAGCTTAGGCTTGCACAGTGTGCACACAAGTCCATTTGATGACAAACAAATTTCACCTCAGCATCTTTCAAATACAGCCAGTGTGTACTTTACTGAAATAGTACAGATTCATGATGCTTAGAAAGAACAAAATCCATGAACTACTCCCTTCCCAAGAGCAGGCTGAAATGTAAGTGCACTCAGCTGCCCTCTGTCTAGAATATTTGAAGCCAATGGGAACAGAGGCGCTGTGAGGTGTGAAGGGTCAGGTATCGCTGTTCCCTGGTAGCTGCTCTGAGGGGATTCAGCCGGGCCCAGCAGGACTCGGTTGTTCAGGCTCGGCTTGGTGCTGTCACGAGGCAGCTGCAGGTCTTTCCTCAGGGAGTTGCAGAGTGCCTCTGTCCTCAGGGCTCGGGGAAATCAGGGCGCTGAGACAGGAGAGGCAGCTGAGGGGTCCCTCCTGGGGAGCAAGTCCTGCTGGTGGGCACTGTCTCCCAGGGAGTGGGAGCTCTGCGGCCTCAGGAAGGTGCCGCTGGCTGTGGTACCTGTGGCACTTGGGAGCTGGCGCTGTGTGGGCAATTGTCAGGTTGAGCCAAGGAGCTGTGCCCAGCTGGGGGGGGCTGGGAGAAAGCAAGGAGCCAGAGAGCAGGGAATTCTCTGAGCCAGTGCCAGTTTGTACCTCATGGAAGCCTGGCTGGGAGATGGGGCTGCAGGCCGCTCCATGGCGGGGTGCCTTGCCCGGGGCTGCAGCGCTCATGGCTGACCCTCTCCTTACAGTGACCCTGCAGACGGCCACTGGTGCCGAGCGCCGAGAGGAGCCGCTCCGTGGGAAGGGGCAGAAGGACGGAGCCTCTTTGGAGCCACAGCAGTCCTTGCTCGAGGCACTCTCCTTGCTCAGCAGCGATGACTGGTAAGAAAGGCCCCGTTCACTCTGTCTCCCTCTTAGCGTTAAGGTAGGTTAGGAGAGTATCTTGCTAGTGCCTCTGAGCCCCAACAGCCCAGAGGGCCTCGGGGCACCAGTGAAACCACTCCAGAGCAGAGAGAGGATAAAGATTGGAGAGCAGCCTTTTCTTGGCCTTGGTCTGCAACAGTGCTCCAGCTGCAGCAGGTCCGTGCTGTTTCCTCGCTTTGCCTGCTGCTCTGTGGGGCTGCAAAGGATATCTTGAGGGAAGAGAGAAAGCTGTGGGACAAGATGATTTGCTGGCTGAAGCCAGAAGCAGGATGGCAGCAGTTTGGAGTGTAGAGATTTGGGTGCCTCGGGGCCCAGTGGGACTGAGTGAGATTTGTCTCTGGTCCCACTGCTGGCAACAGTGGCAGGAGTCAGGGTCTGCCTGTGACCTTCCGCATGTGAGTCCCAGGAGCAGCTACAGGGAGCTCTTCTTTCTGAGAAATGCACTGAGTTGTGCTATAGAGTCACTCAGCCTGTCATTAGTCCTGAGGGGCTCATGGCAGAAGAGAAAGAAAAAGAAATAAAATCCTCTAGGAATCTTGCACTTGTGCAATTCAGCTGTTTCCTTCTCACTGCTTCATATGGGCCTGAGATGTTTTGTCAATACTCACAATGTGTCCCAAACTTAAACAGAGACAGAAGGAGGCCTGTAGAGGCCCAGAGGTGATAACCCTACAAATGTTAGGTGATATTGGTTGTCTTTTTGATGTCTGGGTTATCATCTACTCACTGCTTCATTCACACTGGGATAAGGACTCCATTCACCCTGGGATAAGCATGAAAAATCTGCAGCGATGCATCTCCTTGTGCAGTCGCCTTTGCTCTGCCCTTTCTCTTCTGCTTTCTCTTCCCCATTTCTCTTTGGTGCCCTGTGAGGTGCAGAGAGCTTCTGCAGCTGTGGGGGTGTCCGGGTGACACTCAGGGATGCCCGTGGTGTCGGCTGCCAGCCCTGCGCTGCAGCCCCGATGCATCACGCGCCTTCCTGTAGCTCAGGTCCTGCACAAAGCAAGTGCTGAGAGAGGGAGTTGTTTGCACCTGGTAAATAACATGTTGCTGTTGTTTTAGGTAGGGGCTTTTGGGAAAAGCCAGACTTTCAGCTGTTCTTGCCCTGGTGTGGAATATTCCGGGGCATCCTGCTGCTTTCCTGGGGAATGTGTGAGGCAGAGTGGAGTGGGTGACAGACAGGCCTAGATTGCAGAGTGGAAACTCAGCTACAGAGTGCCAGTGCAGACTCTCACTGCTGAACTGCCTGCTGGGGCTGGCAAAGAAGGAAATTGCGCCAGACACAGCCCAATGGGACTGTGTCTCAGGGACGGGTACAGGGAGGTGACAAGAAACAGCAGCATGGCACGGTCTCACAGCTTCCAGGAAGCACTGACATAGGGACTTCATGTGCCAGAGACTTCAGAAAGGCTGTCTTGTTAAACAGCCACAAATGAAGACTCTGAAAGCCCTCTATTTGCCTCTTGGATTTGTGTATGCTTTTGACAGCCACAGCAACCTGTGGCAGTGAGTTCCACGATTTCATCAAGGACTGCTTGAAAAGCACCTCCCTTTGTTTGACTGAGCCGCCAGCCTGGTAAATTCAGAGGGTGCTGCCTAGTTCTTGGGTGGAGAGAAAGTCACTCTTTTTGGTACTTGCCTTTCAGGGAGCTGAAGGAGAAGGGACTCTTCAGCATCAAACACCTGGCTGAGTCCCACTCGGAAGTCCTTCTTTGTAGACTTCGTGAGGTTTGCTTGGCACTTACCAACGAGGTAAGAACCTTGTTCTGAATCGTCCTCTGTGCTTCATACACGGTGTGTAGAGAAGATATGTGCTTGTTCATCTCCCTGTGTGCTCAGGGACTGCCTTCATTTCTGTTTCTAGACCTTATCTTTCTCATGTCTGTCAGCTCTCTATAGGATCTGTGTGCACATGTAGCTCTATTTACTGGTAGGTCGGGCATCTGACACTCTCCTCTTGGAGCGAGCTGCCATTACAATGCAACGTGCAAATGCAGAAACGGAGACACTAATTCTGTTAATTGCTGCAGTCCAAATCTCTGCCCAAGCTGTAATTCAACACTGCCAATTAGTCTGTAGACTTGAGCCTGTGTTTTCTGTTTCCTGGCTGAGGGCTTCAACTGCTGCTGTTGCTTTTTCAAACAGGAGCAAATGACTCTTTTGTCTTTATGACTTGTGCCTTTATGGCTTGAGAGCAGCCCTTGCTTTAATTTGTTTCTTTGTTTTTTGAATGAAAGGGCCTAAAACCAAAGCAGTGGACATTCCAGAAGAGTTAAGTAGAACACTTTAAGTTAAAGAATATGTTTTAGGCCTGCAGGAAGCAGGCCTGAGGCCTAGCACAAGTAGGTGCCAGAGTGAAGTGCCTTTCTGTGCTTGGGCTCTTCTGCTCTGCCTGTGCTTTTGTGTTCCCCTGGACACAGCGGGAAGTGTTGTCATTTCCTGGGACTTTTGTCTAAGGCAACTGGTTTTCTTTTCAAGGTGATTCTTATGTTTCCCCTCATGACTTCCCCAGGTGACCAACCTTCGCTCAAAGGTGTCTTACTCTGCAATCGTCACTCTTGGAGAGCTCTTTGTGACCTTGCAGAAGGACATGGACTCGGAGGTGGATGAGGTTGCTCGGGTCCTTCTCCAGATGGTGTGGAACTCCCCAGAGTTTGTTCAGAAAGCAGCCAGTCACACCCTGGGAGTCATGGTGGAGCATGTGACTCCTGCACGAGCAATGACTGCTCTCATGGACAGTGGAGTCCAGTAGGTTCTTCTTCTCTTAGTGATATTCTTCACCTTCTGTTGTGTGGGGGGCAGAAGGGCTGAGAGAGAGAATGGGAATGGTGGGAGGGAAGGGTCCTGTATCCTGCATCTTCTGTGAACTCAGTGTCTTGATTCTCCAATCAACCTCACTTCTTTCCTCTTGTCACCTATTTCTGCCCTCGTGCAGCCCTTTAGTTGACAGAATCACAGAGCTGTAGAATATGCTGAGTTGGAAGGGGCCCATCAGGATCATTGAGTCCAGCTCCTGGCCTTGCACAGAACAAACACGCCAAGGGTCACACCATGTGCCTGAGAGCGTTGTCCAAAGGCTTCCTGAACTCTCTCAGGCTTGGTGCTGTGACCACTGCCCTGGGGAGCCTGTTCCAGTGCCCAGCCACCCTCTGGGTGAAAAACTTTTTCCTGATATCCAACCTCAACCTCCCCTGACTCAGCTTGCTGCTGCTTCCTGGAGTTCTCCCAGTCTGTCCGAGTTGCCTAGATGTGGTGAATGGTGGGCAAGTGCAAGTGCCTGCAAAGGCTAAGGATAGAGCCCTGTGGTTTTGTGGGAAGAGGGACAATTGCAACTGCAGCTGTGAGCGCTCTTTGATATTTCACAGCCCTAACCACAGAGCCCCTGGGAAAAACCATGCATCCTCATTATGCCATTCACTTGAGAAGTAAGGAGGGTTCTTGCTGCGGCATGGAGCACACGGGGGAGAATGTGCTGGGTGTGGCACAGCCTGCACAGCAGGTGCAGCTCCTGCCAAGAGGAGTCTTGTAGGACTGTCCTGGCCTTAGAGCCCCACTTGCTATTCCAACTGATGTCTCATGTTAGCCTTGAGATGATGAATCACTGTACAGGCACCTTCACAGGCCGACTGCCATGGGACAGCTGAAGCAGGTGCTGCCTTAAGTGTTGGTGCTGGGCCTGATAGTCCCCAAGAGACACTGTCTAGAACAGGACAACCTGGCTAAACTGACTGCCACCCTTTCCTCAGCTTTGGAAAAGGGGCAAACGTTCAGAGGTATCTCTTGCCAAGCCTCACAGAAGAAACTGGCTGCATTGCTGGATATTCTGCAACTTCATGTCCCATAGTGTGTTTTCCCTGCATTTGTTTCTTTCCCAAGGTCTGCAGATTTGGGGGTAAATGGGTGGAAATATCCTCAATCCTGCTGTAGCTGTCTGTGTAGTGGCTGGCCCCTGATGGGTCAGCCTGGGTTGTCTTTAATTTCCCTCTTTCTCAGAGTGAATTTGGGGAAAGATGTTGAGTATCAGATAGTGCAGGGAGACTGAATTCCTCGCTCTTGCTTGCAGGCAGTCCTTCTGTACAGTGCTAACTTTGTGTTTCTCTGCGGACAGAACCTTCTACAGGTGTCCCAAGAGTCAGGGAGAGCCCAGGCCTCCTTCCCCCAGCAATGACAGGGAGCATGCTTGTCACGATCCGCTAATGCAAGCGGGGGTCGTGATGGTTCGTTTATCGATCTCAGAGTGTAAAAGGACACAAGAGATTTCAGTTTTAATCAAAACAGTGCACCTTTATTAAGTGCCCACAACACAGTAATGCAATAGAAGATAGTAAGAGAGAGAGAGAGAGAGAAAAACAAAGTAGAGAGGGGGAAAAAGAGGGGAAGTCCTCATGGTCTTCTGCCAATAGATTCGTCTTCTTTCCGTGGGGAGACCTCCTGCTTGGTTATTTTAGAAGGTCCCTTTATAGTCCTTTTCAGAAGCGAGGGGCAACTGGCCAAGAGGTTGGGAAATCTACAGCCATTGTTATGGGGTCCGTTGCTTTGGGAAGCAGGTACAGGACAGACGTACAAGACAGGTGTACCAGAGAGGTGTACAGGACAGGTCATTCCTTTCCGCTTCAGTGCAGTCCTTCCCGCCTGAGCAGCAAGAACGGCGCAGTCGATTGAGACCTGCACTAATTTTCCTCAGGAATGCGTACCAGTTCCCAGTGGGCACACCCGTAGGCAACGCTTGGCAGACGTCCCACCTCAGCCAGGCCAGGACTGCTGTGTTCAGTCTCTGTCTTCGGCGATGATCGTGAGGCAGATGAGGGATTTTCGGACCGTCTCTTACACCACCCCGTGACTCACGATTGTCGTCAAGCGAGCTCCATCAGCACAATTTCGTAGTGTCGTTGTGAAGTCTTCAGGACTCGTCAATGTTGGTAGCATATCCCGGAAAAGGGTAGAGAACATAAGAAAGGAAGGAAAAGAAAAGAAAAGAAAAGAAGAAGAAGGAAACAAAAGAAAGAAGTAAGCAATTTTTTAATCAGAATACACATGTAATTTTTTAATCAAAATACCTCTAATTTCTTATTACATCTTATTTTAATACTCGTGTAGTTTGTCTCGTGTCAACAACCTTGGGGATGTCCACAGTGGATGGGACGTGGACATCTATTATAGATGTCAATTGTGTTAACCGTTTCATCATTCTCCAATTCATGATGTATAAGACTGCAGATAAAACAAAACCAATCAAGATCAAAATCAAGAGAACAATGATGGGATGACACAATTTGTTCAGGACACCTGTAGCAGTGGGTGACCACCCAAAAAGAGTATCCCACCACCTGTGTTCAGCATCTTTCTTTACCCTTTCTAGAACACGATGTATTTCTTTCACATTGTGGTGAACAGTTACCAAGGTTTTCTGTCCATTTTTCTTGATCTTTTCCAAAATTTCAATTAAATCTTGGTGAAGCAACAATTGCTTTACCAAAGTAAGGTTCATTCCAATGGGGGTAGGCAATAACTGGTGAATCAGTGTGTAATTGGACTGTAAAAGGTGATAAGAAGTAACTGGGGCTAAATATGAAAAATCACATCCTATGATTTTAGTAAAGTTACAAACACAAAAATTTGAATGATTTTTAGTATCTACTACTAAATTTTCTACAAATATTTTATCACAAGCAGTTCTTAAGCATGCACATCCATTACCTATATAGACAAGCACAGTTTCAGGAATCTCGTTAGGATGAATTTCAAAATGACAGATATTTTGTTCTGTATCTAAACAAATGTCTTGAGCTCTAATTGCATTACTTTCACAGATAAACCCTTGTTGTTCTCGGACAATACAAGTTTCTAAATTAACAGTTTGCCACATCTCACCAATTTGACGGGCCCATTCTCTATGCTCGAAAGGATAGAGAACAGCTCCATCATGGTTCAGCCCTAATGCAATGACAGGGAATATCAAATGCACTGAAGCATTACGTATGGTTAGTACAAAGGCTGTGCCTGTGTTTGTCAGGGGATCGTAGGTAAAATTTACTAAGTTCCACCAGGATTGGAATTCTCTTCCAAAATCAGCGGCACCGTCCCAGATTATTTTCCGAATTTCAGTAGGAAAAGTGCCTTCTTCGCCTTCTCTTATAATTGAGGCAGCAACTGACTGCATCCATAATTGAGCCTGGATGCAGCTGAGAGCCAAAGAAATGTTGTTTTGTGTAGCATCGAGTGCGTCAATTATCAATTTGTGGTCCTTCACATTTACCTTTTCCCAATTTGGTAATATGTTTGATAACAACCACTGATGGCTTCCCAAGACTAATAGGGATGACTGTAGTGGTTGTTGTATTTTAGTCAAATCTGTAGTTGTGGCAGCCAATTTATTCATTAGTACTTCTGAATCAATACTACTTAAGATTCCCAATCCTGTTCCTATAACACCGGTTATGTCTCTTTGCGTTCGTTTGTTAGCAGGGTTCCGCTTTCACAGCCAGGTTGTCCACCCCTCGAAGGAAGTTTGCAAAAAAGGTGAACAAGCTGGCTGAACTTCTGAGACATTATTTTGCATCAGCAATTTAACTTGTTTGAGGGACCATGCCGGATTCTTCATGTCCCTCGGAGTTCTTCTGTGAAAAGCAAACACAACAGAGTCTGCCACCGAAGGCAGAAAAATTAGAATGACGGAATTATGCAGCGTGTATGTATCCGATGCTCTCTCCCTAGGGCATCAGAGGCTACCCATGCATATTTATTCAGAGGGCTTGTTAGCACTAGTGGTACTTCTCTTACACTAGGAAGGTCTACCAAAACAGGTTGTCCAGGGTAGTGTGCAGGATTCTTAGGATCATTTGGTCCCTGTAGTGAGAGCATTCCCAAGGCATTTAAAACACAATATCGGTTCTTTGTTGGAACAATTCCACACCTCTGGGCATCTTTCTTTGTCAGCGCAGAAATTTGTGCTCCAGTGTCAATCAGAAAAGTTACAGGTGCCCGTTTAGGGCCTGTAATAGCTGTGATCATTACATCTCCTGTTTTATTTTTAGTGAGCATTCTCAGGTATACCCATGCTCCGTCTCTTCGCCCACTGACAAGAGGCGGAGGGTCTAGTTTCCCTGGTTTTGAGGGAGAGGTTGTTTTGGCTCACTGCACAGACTTTGAGGGAGAGGTTGCTTTGACTCACTGCCCAGATTCTGAGGGAGGAGGGGTGCACTGGGTTGAAGTGACGGATTTGGTAGAATGGGTTTTCGGCAGTGCCAGTTAGACACTACCTTAATTTATCAGGGGGTAAGCCATCCATCACATCTCTGGGGACCCCTTTTTTGATGCCTAATAACCACCAATGCTGACGCTTAGGGATCTGTTTTACATTCTCTGGTTTTTCACTATTAGGAGCCCTAATGTACCTGACACCTTTTGTTTGGTCTGATTTTTCCTCTGGGATTTTTATAGGTCCATGTTTTCTACTGTAATTAATCAGATCTTCTGCAACCTCACTCCATGTCCAAACTTTGTGATCACCGGCAGGTGAATTCGATTGTGAACCTGGCGGCTGAGAGGGGGTTGAATATGGAGTAAAGCCAGGATCGGTAGATCCGGTTCGGTCGCTCGGGTTTCCAAGGAATCTATCCAGTCTTTCTACGGGACCTACAGCTGCTATGGTTTTTTGAAGGACAATTGCTGTAGGTTTGAGTGATTCTGGAAGGCCTCGAATTAAAGGGCTCATCAGTTCAGGTTTCACAGGGGGATTCATATCCAGGAGTTAATTTCCTTTCGTGGATCATTTGCAGACAGGCGGCTTTGTGGACGCTTTCTAGCAGTTGATCGGGGGTACCAACTATAGCTAAAGGGTCTCCCCTTTCTAAAGGATTGAGTCCCCCGGCCCAGAAAGCTGCATGCTGAGTCAGGGACCATGTGCCACGTTTGTCTCCTGTTGTCAAGAAAACTCCACGTCCCCAGTATCCACTGGCCTCCTGTTCAGTTAATTGAATTTGGTCTCCTCCAGTGAGGGACACTCGGAAAACATATTCCGTCTCAGATTCATGGGGGAGCCGCCCATACTCCTTTTTTAACCTAGCCAATTCCACAGCAGTGTATGGTATTTGTTTAGTGGTGATATGCGGTTCAAGATCTTCATCATTGATATAATTATATTCTGTTTTAATCAGAGGTCTTATACGAGGGCAGCAGTTTTCCCCACAATTTTTTACTAGTATTAGTTCTTTCTGGGGGTATATTTGGTTAATGTGAGGAGTTTCCTTTTCCTCTGTCTCTTTTGGTGAGTCAGTATTCTGTGAATTCTTAAAATATTCCTCTTTTAAAGCAGTCTCTAGCAAATGATTTTTATTCTTCTCTTCATCTAATTGTTTCTGTAAAATCTCCACTAGGTTTTGAAGTGAATCTATGATTGCTTTCTCCTCAGTACATCGCTTAAAGCGATGATCTATAGCCGCCGCAAGGCATGCCCCTAAAACAGAGCAGATTATGGTTTTATTTCGGCCAAATTTAAATCTAGTCTCATGTTGTAAAGAACATACTCTATCAGTTACATTATCCAAATTAAACCAGTTATTTTGAGCCCATTCTTCCCCTCCCGGAGAGGGCCGGGCATTGTGTTTTGCTAGCAGAGCATAAAACGCAGCTTTAACTTTTGCACTGGGGTTTTCAGTCATTTTATGAAGGGATCAAAACCACCACAGGGAGGTAAAAGTTAATTACATACTGCGACACACACAGCTTCGCTGTGTCTCCCTTCGCTTCCCTGGGTGGGTGAAGAGACCAAATCTGCTTGGGAGGTACTCCTTAAGTTACTTATGGTTGTCTCTTCACTACACCAAGCAGTCCAAATTCACGCACACACCAAAAAAACACAGTTCCCCCTTTTACACTAAGAGATCTTTTGCGAAAAATCTGAAGACAGAGCCCTCAACTGAGTATGGGGTGCTTTTCACCTCGGCATGTGCAGTTTGCGGGAAATCCGAGTCACCCCCCTTGCTT
The DNA here is from genome assembly GCF_965178545.1 of Coloeus monedula. Classification (NCBI taxonomy): domain Eukaryota; kingdom Metazoa; phylum Chordata; class Aves; order Passeriformes; family Corvidae; genus Coloeus; species Coloeus monedula. The sequence goes on along the minus strand of NC_138782.1, from coordinate 12,777,009 downwards.
TCTAGACACCTCTCACCCTTTTCGGGGTGTCGGGCTAGGTGCGGCTGGAGTGAAACGTCCTTCCCCTACTACAGACTACACACAACCTTGCAACCCCTTCTGTCTGTCAGATCCTGTCCGTGACGCCAGTTTAATGTCACGATCCGCTAATGCAAGCGGGGGTCGTGATGGTTCGTTTATCGATCTCAGAGTGTAAAAGGACACAAGAGATTTCAGTTTTAATCAAAACAGTGCACCTTTATTAAGTGCCCACAACACAGTAATGCAATAGAAGAGAGTAAGAGAGAGAGAGAGAGAGAGAGAGAGAAACAAAGTAGAGAGGGGGAAAAAGAGGGGCAATAGCTACCAACGGGTGAGAGGAAGTCCTCGTGGTCTTCCGCCAATAGATTCGTCTTCTTTCCATGGGGAGACCTCCTGCTTGGTTATTTTAGAAGGTCCCTTTATAGTCCTTTTCAGAAGCGAGGGGCAACTGGCCAAGAGGTTGGGAAATCTACAGCCATTGTTATGGGGTCCGTTGCTTTGGGAAGCAGGTACAGGACAGACGTACAAGACAGGTGTACCGGAGAGGTGTACAGGACAGGTCATTCCTTTCCGCTTCAGTGCAGTCCTTCCCGCCTGAGCAGCAAGAACGGCGCAGTCGATTGAGACCTGCACTAATTTTCCTCAGGAATGCGTACCAGTTCCCAGTGGGCACACCTGTAGGCAACGCTTGGCAGACATCCCACCTCAGCCAGGCCAGGACTGCTGTGTTCAGTCTCTGTCTTCAGCGATGATCGTGAGGCAGATGAGGGATTTTCGGACCGTCTCTTACAATGCTCTGGCCAAGGCCTGCGCTGTGTCCCCCTGCTCCCTGTGCCCCAGTGTCCGCTCTCTTCTTCCCAGGAGCCGCCACGTCCAGGTGCGGAAGTGCGCGGCCCAACTCCTCCTGTCCTTGATGGAGAAAACTGGAGTCACGAAGCTCGCAGGAACGCCCAGGGCTGAGAGGCTGGCGCACGCGGCAGGGACGCTTGCTCAGGACTGTCACAAGGACACAAGGTAATGATCTTCATTTCACCTCCTAAAACAGGAAAACTGTTGGGTGTCTGGCTGTAAAGGGCAAAACCACAAAAGAGTGGAAGCTAAAGGAAATATTAAGTTCCCTCACTGTGTGGATGAGGTTCACAGAGTCACGGAATACGCTGGGTTGGAAGGGACCCATCAGGGTCATCGAGTCCAGCTCCTGCCCGTGTGCAGGGCCCCCCAAGGGTCACTCCATGTGCCCGAGAGCATTGTCCAAAGGCTTCTTGAGCTCTGTCAGCCTTGGTGCTGTGACCGCTGCCCTGGCTTGTCTGGGGAAATGACTGTGCTGGGGAACCTGAGGTTGTCCCGCAAGAGGGAGCATTGCCAACTTCCTGGGACTTGAATGATTCTTTCCTGAGATCAAAAGAGCCATCAGATGAGCCAGTCAAACAGTTTTGCTTGGCCTTAGGTGCACAAGACAAAGCCAAAATATTGGCTAATGTTCATCACTGAAGGATCCCATACATCTATTTCTCAGTAACTTAAGACTTTCCTAGAAATATTCCAGGGGTCTTTAGCCAATGTATTCAGTCTTTCTAAACCTCTTCTGCAGATTCCTATAATGCTCTTATCTGTGGCTGAATGACCTCCAAATTGCTTCTTGAAGAGAACTGTGGTTTCCTAGTGGCAAAATCAACCCAAACCACCCCAAAAAATCCCCTTACTTTGAGGATTCAATTCCCATTAATAGCTGCCAAGAAGGCATGAGCAACTAGCTGTCCCTGTGCATACATATGGTATAGAATAATTAAAAGCAAGCATGAGGCATTTGGTCCTGGCTTCCCTGCCAGTTAAAGAAAGGCAAATTCCTGTGCAATGGCAGCAAGACACTGCTCATAAGCTGTGACTCCAAGCAGAGGTGTTTCGCTTGTTCCCTGGGATCCTTCGATGCCACAGAAGCGCACCCACAGTTTCAGAGTGAGATTGTATTTTTCTGTTGCCCCACGTTCTCCTCTTGCCTCTTGTGTTCAGCTGACAGCACTGTGCAGTGACAAGTGGAGGTAAATCTCTCTCTTTGCTGAGTAGGTAATGCCTTCTCATGCAGGTATGGCAGCTGCTGAGTTTAAGGTATCAGCTTATTCTGTTAACACTCCTCCTTTGATCGTTCATCTTTCCTTCTTTCTTTCCTTCTTTCTTTCTTTCTTTCTTTCTTTCTTTCTTTCTTTCTTTCTTTCTTTCTTTCTTTCTTTCTTTCTTTCTTTCTTTCTTTCTTTCTTTCTTTCTTGTTTTAGGCATTATGGACAGGAGATGGTGAAAATGATGCTGAACCACCCAAAATTTAACAGGCTTTTGGAACAATCTCTTTCCACCCGTGACCTGGAAGATATTCTGACAAGAATGAAGAAGAAAGTAAGTGCTTGGTCGGAGAAATGTCTCCTTTGTGCAAGTATTGCCACTGCTGATATGAGATCAAACATACCTAATCTGACTTTATCTCATTCCTCTTCTGCCAAATCAATTTGCTCCTGGGAATGAACTGTTGATCCTCAACATGTTCATCTGCAGAGCACAAAGGAACTGATAGTATTAGGGGAAACGTGGGGTATTGGATATTTTGAATATGGGCCACAAACAGGGAAGGGAAAGAGGAGAAAATGGGTTTACATTTAAGCATAACCCCCCACCCCACTATCCCTACTCTGCCCCCAGTGATGCAATTAAGTGAGAACAGTGCTTCTGGAGATAACAGAGTCTTTGCAAAAGACACAGGAAGCAGTAGTGCCAAGAAAATTTCCAAATATACAAAAGTCCAGTCCCAGTCAATCCCAATTCCTACAATTACTGTCTGTCTTCTGGGAATACTGCCCTGCTGTCATGCCCTGTGGAGCTGGAAGAAGCTTGGTGAATTCAGCAGCATCCAGTGGAAAATCATTTGTTTGCCTGGGGGTTTTTTAATTCTTTTTACCTACATTGTAGAAGGGAGTGTGCCTTTGTGCAGCAACAGGGAGAGTGAGTGTGGAACCAAATCAACTTCCAACACAATGGGCCAACCTCCAAAGAGTCCAAATTTTTCTGCAGCTTCCTTTAAGAGCATTAGTTCCCTACCAGTTTGCATTATTCCCATTTATGCTCAAGAGGAATGAATTTGGGATTTTAGACTGCTGCTCAGTATGGTAGCAGCCATAACCTGCCTTGGGCTATTGAAAACAAAGAGTTGGCATCACTGAACCTCTGGCCTGTTTCCTTCTGTAAGTTCGGAAATGTTTGCCCAAGCCTTGGTAGCAGTGATCCTGCTTATAAGTGGTGTTTTAAACAGGTAATATCCTATTTTACATTCTAAAGATCCATGGGGTTTCTTTATGCCTTTGTAGGGGATGGAAACGCAGAAGGATGAACACCCATCTGTCGAGAAGCCTGTGAAGAAGAGGAGCGATGGCTCGAAGAAGCCCCAGGCCACATTGCCTTCTAGTAAACGGTACTGAGCACTTTAGTTAGATGTGACAAAGCACGTGGCAAGCTTTACATGTCTCTTCCTCAGGAAAATCTTTCTGGTGGAACTGACCTGTGCCAGAGATTGTTTCCTTTCCCTACAAATGCTCTATCATAAAAAATGTCTCCTTCTGCATTACGCTGAACACAACTTCTCTGGAAGGCTTTCCACAAAAAATGGGCGACAAAAAGACACCCATTGGTTGCAGCTCAGAAGATCCAGTGCAGTGGCAAGGACAGTGCTGTGGAGGCTGTGAGAGGGCCATGTCTCCGCTGCCTCACTTGGGACAAGTAAATTCAAGCAGGGTTTTTTTCCTCTGAGAGCAGGCTTTTTCAGATGGGTGTTTTGATGAGAAGTCCCAGTCTAGAAGCAAGATGCCATTCCCCAAAATAGCACTTCCCATGCATGTGGTTTGGCCTCCCTGAGTCATGGTTTTCTTACCCTCAGACAGTACCAAGAGGAGTGGTAAGTAGCACGCCAGTTCCTGAGCAACTTTGGTCAACAGGTGTCTCAATGTGGACGTTTGGTCTTGACATTCCTGTCCTTCATACTGTTTGCTTGATGGACAGCATGTTTGGTTTATTTCCCCCTGTGCTGCAATCAGCATTTGAGACAGGAATTTGGTCCTTGCTGTCTCTTCCTGCCAGTGGGAGAGCTACTTGTACCTGTTGTCCTCTGATAAAAGAGGGGAGTTATTTAGCTCACTCATGCTCAGCGCTGGCAGGAGAGTGACCACATGCCTCAGTAGCATACTCAGGATCTTCCCATGCTCATGGAAGGGACAGGCTGATCCAAGAGAGTTGTTCCCAGTGGGTTTGTTAAGCTGTGGATCTAGTCCCTAGGGAAGCAATCATGTGAGCGTAGTGCTGGGATGTCTGGCTTCTGTTTTTATCCCTGTTACAGATTTTCTGGATCCTTCAGATATGCCCCTATCCATCTGTTCAGATGCATCTGAGATGGTTTTCCAGATTGTCATGCCTGCTGTAGAGACACTTCTCCAGAGGGATGAGTTTCCTTATTATAAGACACACACCTCCCTTATGATGAGGCATTTAAACTTGGAAGTAGCGTCTCTCTTTCCTCACAAAGCAGTGCAACATGTGTACCTGGGAAGCTGTCTGGAGATAAGTGAGATGCATCTCATCCTTGGTTTTCCTGAGTAAGCACTGGTGAGAAAGTTGCTTGCAGATTGTCTCCTGTAATGATTGTCATGAGGTCTCCCGTTGTTTTTCAGGTCAGGATTTTCTAGCTTGAAATCACATCATTAGGAAACCTCCCCCAGATGTTCTGCTCACAATTAACTGAAGGTATGATCACCAACAGGTCCTCATTTGGTTTTATTCTCCAGGGTGAAGTCTACCTCTGATGGACGCCTCCTACGCCGCCCAAAAGCCCAGGTCACGTTACCTCCGGCTGTGGAAGAAACCGAGCCGCTCCAGAAGCTGTACAATCTCCTGGAAGCCAAGGAGTTTAAGACACGGATGGAAGGAGTGGCACTCCTCCTAGACCTGTGCAAAAGCAGCCCCCAGCTCGTCTCCACTAACACTGTCCAAGTATGTAGGGTGTCTTCATTGTTCCTTTCCTTTAGCTCCTTTCCCAAGCCTGTAGCAGGAAAGTTAATTCAGTGTGTCTTGGCACTACATCCTGGCTGTGTGGGACAGGCTGGTGCCTCTTCCCCTGAAACATTTAATTCAGGTCCACGCTTCAGGACAAGTGATTTCAGTCCAGATGTATTTGTCTGGCAGGTGCCCATTGATGCTGTTCATCAGATGAGGACAGAGTTTTCTGCTGGCGTAACTTCTGCTGTCTCCTACTCCCACTTGGGTTAAGTGAAGGGAATCCAGCCACTGAAAGCGTGGCAATTATTCTCTAGACAAAAAAAAGGGGTTGGATGGGGAAGAGAAGTATCAGGCTGGGCAGGTTTAAACCAATTTTTTTTAAAAGGATACTTCTGTAAACTCCATCTTGTCTTGCACAGGCACAACTCTGGCTACTCGTTTCCATCGGCATCCCTATTCCTCTTGGTAAAGACGGTGCTCACCCTTCTTGGGGGGGTCTTTTTTCTCTTTGGAAAAGGAGGGAAATGGCTAGGCACAGATCTCTTCCTTCTCCTCCCAGCAGCTGCTTTTTCCCTTTGTCCAGAAAATGGTGCCTGATAATGTGGCTGTCAAGGGACTGAACCTGCTCTAATGAGAGCGGTACAGCACATTAAATTTCAGAAGTCTACCTGCTAGGTAGACAATTGGTCTGGATCCTGGAAGAGTTGATCAGAGCCCTGCACTTCTCCAGACACAAGTTCTGAGACAGATGGAACAAAACCTGGATCTCCTCCAGCCATAGTTTTGGCAAAATCGTAACTGCCCTCAGAACTTGAGGCAACTGTGTAGAAAAAGGGGCATTGTAAATATCTGGTTCCATACTTCAAAAGCAAAGATACTGTTTTGCATCAATAAATGGGATTAATTTAATGACTGAAATGTGGAGAGAAACACCATAGGAACTATTCTGTCCCCACCCAAACCTCTTCAAAATATATGAAAATCTTTCAACCAGCATGAGGTTGTGCAACCATTCCAGAGAGTGGCCCACAGGAAAATTGTGCAAGCAAGTGCTGACCTGACAGGAAGGATCACTTTCATCTTTTACATTGCTGAGTGCTCACTTCTGCATCCCTTCTTCAAACAAGGACATTTTAATCCAGCTTTCATGTTGTTTGTTCTCTTCACAGATTTTTGATTATTTTGTCCCGAGACTTGGTGATACGCACAAGAAAGTGAAGCAGAAGGCGCTGGACGTGCTGGCTGAAATCATAGGCGTCCTGAAAGATGGCTTAAACCCGGTGATCATCTGTTTGGTTGAAGGAATAACAAACAACCTAAACTCAAAGGACCCCGGGGTTTATGCCGCAGCTGTGAAAGCGCTGGAAGAATCCATGGCTCACTTAGGTAAGGCTGAGCCCTGGCATGGACTCTCCTCAAGTGTGTCTCTGCCTCTGCAAGTCAAGAGAACGCTGAGTGCCTTGACAGCTGTTGTTGTCTGTGGAAACCTCCAGCTGACACCCACCAGAAGCTGTGCAGGTGCAGTCCTTACGCACCAGTCCCCCAACAGGCTTGAATGTGCATCCGCATTTCCCAAAAGTCCCAGGAGCCCTTGGCTCTGTGCTGCTTGTCTGAAGAGGAAGTGCTGGACTACAGCTTTGCTGGAATTCAGGGCCAAAGGGATTTTTGGAGTTTGCCTGGGCCCCATTTGACTTCCCAAATGAATAGCTTTGCTGTTGGCATGAAGGGACACCGGCACATCAGAACCTCTGCAGAGCAGCCTCCTGGAAGGCTCCACATCATAGGCATTAGCTTCTTTAGGACAGCAGGAACACTTCTTTACTGCATGCTTGCATGAAGATCATTTGGGACCTCCTTTTTGTATCTCATGCAGGAAAGGAGCTCTTAATAATACCCTGCTACTGAAACCCACCCTGGGGTGTAGCTCTGCAGTGGTTCCCAATGAAGCAGATTGCCTGCTTTGTCACTGCCAGCCCTGTGACCCTGTGAGGGACCACAGTTCATCCCACACACGTTCTGTCTCCAGGAAAAGCTTGCCTTGGCTTATTAGAGTGGCAGGACTGGAGGCTTGCAGGCCAATGCAGGCAACAGCAAATTCAAACAAGACCCCCAAAACCGCAACAGATAGGCACAAGAAAAACTAAAATACATACGCCAGTCAAGTATTGGGAAATCTTCCAGTCTCTCTGCCAAGATCTGATTTCACAGCTGTTACAGAAACCCACAGGCTACTGAGGCACTGAGCAGTAATAGCTCTTGTATGAGTAACTTGGAGTCTTGTCCCTAGATCCACACAGGTAACCTGACAATTTAAAAACAGCTTATCCTTCAGGTGGCAATGGAGGTGTGCATTTTGGAGCCTTCTCACCCTTTTCCATAGGGGAGAGAGAAGATCACTTCTGCAAAGCTCTGGGATGCAAAACCTTTTCACTGCTTACGTGTGATTGAACTCTTGAGGTCCCTGATGTGAAATGTTTAACATAGCTCCTGGTACAGCAGACAACTTTGGATTTAAAATGTGAAAGGAGAGCTTTTCTTTTGGAATTTAAAATCCTCCCAAGTAGGCTGGAAGGAAAGAAGAAAAGGATTCAAAAATCAGCAGGAATTTCCTTTCTTTTACAAAATGTAGTTGCCCCTGCCCCTTCCCTCCCCACTGTCCTTTCTCTTATGACCTCAGAAGAGAGAGCAGAAATGTGTGTTTCCCTTGTAGATAAAGTATCCCTGCTGAAAGAGTTCAGCCACCGAAGGAGTGAACTGAAGGGCCAAGCTCTGCTGGATGTCACGGAGCATCTCTCAGGTATGGCCTCCCCTTCTAAGGCAAGAGGTCTTCCGAGGCAGAGTTTACAGGGAATGCCAGTGAATAGACACTAGAGTGGCTCCTCCAAATCAGGAGGTGCTGAGCTTGTCCCTCCTGCCCAATAGCCATGGAAGGTGTATTGGGCAGGTTTTCCCTGGCTGCTGCAGAGGTGTGCAGCACCTGAGATGGGGGCGGCGCTCGGCCTCAGGGCTGAGCTCTCACTGGGGCATCTCAGAAGCTGCCTCCAGGAAAGGGAGGGGCTAAAAGTTCCCAAGCTGGCTCCTCTCTTGGAAGCTCCGGGACAGCTCTGATCCTTTAGGGAAAATGGTGGCAAATGCTGTTTCAGGGGATGGGTTTGTTTTGTCCTCACAGAATTCTTGCTTTGCTCTTGGAAAGTTTTGAGGCGGAAGCCTGCAGTGCCTGGGGGTCACAGCTTAGGCCAAAACTCAGCACACATGTTAGAGGCACGGATTTTGTGCAAGGCAGCCTTTGGGGGCAGAGGGGCAGAAGCAGAGTGCTGAGGCTCCCTGCCTGTGCTGGGGAAGTGCCATTGGACTGAGCACTTCAGGGTGTGCAGTCAGGGTCTTCCTATGTCAGCGCTGCCCAAAATGCTCCAAATGCAGCTGATAATTGATTGCTCAGAGGAGCTTGCTATGTCAGCAATAGCCAAGGGATGGGAAAATGATAATCTCAATATATGCTAGAGAAGACAGTGTATAGCCTTGCTTTATTTATAGCCTTGCTTTAGCTGGGGCTAAATCCACTGCTAATTACGCCAGCATCTTTAAATGCAAGGTTTAATACACCTTGTGTCTTCATTCTGAATCTCAAAAGGGCACCTTCCGCGATTGGGAGTGTCAAAGGCCCTTTAAAGAGCATTTGAATAAAGTAGATCTCCAGGAATAGGGAATTTAGTTTTGCAGCTATTTTAATCTCTTTTTCAAATAAAGGAATTAAACATGAATTAGGACTTCTTTAGAAAGAGCAGATGTTCCCTCTGAGATTTAGTGGGAACAGACGGCTCTTTCTCTGCGCAAGTTGCGTAGTGACCGATGTCTTTAATTGCATGTAAGCTCAAATGAACTCCCATTTTAAAATGGATCCCGTAAGCCTTTTCCTGCTTAGCAGAATTGGTTTGAGGTACTTTCAGGAGGTGTTTAAATGTTGATGACTGCTGGTGGATTAACAGCATAGAGAAAATGAAGTCTCTTCCACCACAGAATAATAAATGGCGACTACATAACATTTTGCCTGGTCAGAAAATAAGAATGGTCCCCAGACCATATCAGGTTTTGGTCTCTCAGCCAAATCTGCCATGCAAGGAGCCTGTTGGTAGGAAATTTTTGTCTGTGTTTGATACAGTTCAGTTCAGAAAATGAGCAGAGAGCAGGCTTCGGAGACAGCGGGAGAGAACACTTGTGTTTTGGTTACATTTCCGTCCCCTCTGTAGCATTTTTCTCTCTCTATTCCACTATTTCAGCACACATTGTAAGAAAACAATTAACATTGTGAGGGGAAATGCCATTAAAGTTTGGAGATGCTCCAATGCCATGGCAATGGGGTCTGGCCAATTACCTAAGACACCCTGAGGTTTGAAACAGCTGTTTGTTAGAAGCCACAAAAGCCTTCTGCCAAAGACACCGGCTAGTCACTGATGTTTCAAATCCAGCTGTCAAGCAACAGCCATCTCTGGTGCTGGAGTTTCCAAGTGTGGTCTAATACTGCCCTTTGCCGTGTGCCACCAAGCAAAGGGAAGAGCCAGATTAGACTTGTGGCACTTGACATCAAAGGTCACAAAAAGGGAATCATCCCTTTTATTAGAAATCTTTCAACTGCCTCTCTATGGTGCATTTCAAAATCTTTGGCGTGGGTTTAGACAACTTCTAAATGGAAATAAACAGCAATTTGACATTTCAGTCTCTGTTCATGCAGAAACAGATTGTGGAATGATTTAGTAAAGGTGTGAAGTCTGCCACAGGTACAAGGCTCGGATCTGGAGAAATTAGTCCTGAGGGCTTGGTGGTTCTGTTTTGGGGATGTTCAGCTGCTTTGCCCATTCCTGGATCATGGGGCTCTCACTGTTATTTCACTGATCTTAGCCAGAGAGACTCCCAAAATCACAACTAGAGGTAGATCCTTGTTTGCATTAAGGCTGCTGGTTAAGAAGTTTGTGTCTCTCTTCCGGCAGCGCTTGTGGGATGGGTTTATCCCAGGAGCCCCGAAGTCGTCCAGCGCTACGCCCTGCCCGTGCTCTGGTCCTTCCTGGGGAACAAGGCGCTGCCTGTCCGAAGCGCCAATGTCCGCACTGTGGTCACCAAGCTTGCCTGCGCCCTCTACAAGGTGATGGGCGCCAAGCTGAGGAAGCACGCTGCCAGCCAGCCTCCGCATGTGCGGGAAAACCTCTCCGACATTTTGGGCTGGTGAAGGCTCGATAACCTGCAGAGAGATGGCAAAGTGCTGAGTTGGACACCTCCGGACGTGACTTCTTAGCTGTGCCAAAAATGACAGAACGCAAAGGAAGGGTGTGCACCTGCCCCCGCTCTCTCCACCCCCCTTCCTAGTCGTGGCATGGGGTGCCTGAAGCAACTTCCGACTGAGGACAAGGTGAAGGCTGAGCATGGCTCAGCCTCACAAAGAGGTAAGGTGGGAGCTGGGCCGCTCTCTGGCGGGAGGAAGGCTCTTGTGCCAGCCTAGAGAGCCTGGGCACATTGCCAGGGAACAGTTCTGCCCTGCATGTGCCCCCTGCAATGAGCTGTGCTGCTCCCAGTGCCCCGTGTAGCTGTAGGGCTGCTCAGCTGTGGGGCCGCGAGAGGAGCAGGAGGGTGCGTGTGCAGCTGAGCCATTCCTGGAAAGCACAGGCCTCTGGGCTCCCTGCTGTCCCAGGGCAGCCCAGAGGCCAGGCTGCTCCTGTGCTGGCTCTGTGCAAGTGGGTCAGGGTGTCCCCCTGGCCTGCCTCAAGTGGCTGCTGGCAGGAGCGTGTTTCCCTGTGCAGCTCTTTAGAAGTTTCCAGGGAATCTCTCCAATGAAACACTGTAGCTTCAGATGCTTTAGGTTTGCATTGCAGCCTCTGTTATATTTTGTGTCTCCACTTTGCAGGCGTGACTGGCTACAGTCTTATCAAGAAGTTTTCCTTGGACATTTCCTGTGTTCCGTAACCGACAAAGCCCTTGCCTCCTGTCCAGAAGAGCTCTCTTTCCTCGAGCTCAGGAAGAGGGTTCTGCCGGTCTGAAGAAAGTTTGAAGATTTGGATTTCTACGTTAGGCTTTGTAGTTACAGATGTACATATGTTCTGACATGTAGATGTAGGTTTGAATAAATGTGTTGTCATTTTATCTTTTAAATTTTGAAAATAGATTTTCCACAGTATATCTTTTATTTTGAGGTGTTTTCTTTGTTTGTTTTAAATAAAATAATTTTTTAAAAAACCAAGCCGAGAATGTGAGACCTGCTAGCCTAGAGGTTGTCAGAGTGCAGCTGACTCAACGTGCCACTGTCTCACGGTATTCTTTCCTCACAGCGCCTCTCCTCTTCCTCTTTTGCCATGTTTTCTTCATGTCATTTGTGCTGCTGTTTGTTATTTAGCATGACAATGGGGCCACCTCTTACCATGTTTGGGGGACACGGGACCCAGAAGATCCTGTGTAGTCTACAGTTTTCTGCCTCAATGTGTTCTGTGCTCACAAAAGGCCTGAGCAAAGCAACAAAGAGAATGTGCCCAAATCCTGAAGCTTTGCTCCTTTGCAATGTCAGACAGATCTGGCTCAGAGGTGTCTTCAATCACAATTCCATAGGTAAGAAGAGGACGTGTATTTCACTGGGAAAAGAGGCACTGCTTTGGAAAAGGCATCTGTATGTATATTTACCCAGGACAGCAGTCCAACGGCGTTGTTTGCAACTTGTTTGCAGAAGCATGAGCGGACTGTGAGGTTATTGAACAGGTGACAAGGGTTCCTCAAATCTGTACCCTAGCCTGGGTGCCATTCAGCCCAGAGTTATGGGATAGTGGCGTAGTACATCCCACACACATTCTACCTCCAAGAAAAGCTTGGCTTGGCTTAATCGAGTGAAATAAAGAGAAGAGCAATGAAATGGACATTGAAACTCGTCACTTTAGAGTGATTCTCCTGCTTTCCAATGTCAGCCCTGTACCTCATGCTCCCAAGGCTTGTTATGAACGAGTGTTTGAGATTGCTTAAAAATTCACTGTCAAGGTTATCAGTAAAACCAGATTGAATATGTCCTAGGTTACAGTGTAAGATGCAACCAAGAGTATGTATTCTATTGTCACCTTCACAAGCTGTTAAAACAGATGGGGCTGTGTTTCTGATCTCCTACCATGACTCATCCTTGATAAATCCCTCTGGGGGCTATCTCTGTTTAATGGGCAATCAATGGCCCACTGCATGACTCACAGAATTACATCAGCCCATTGGGAGATGCTCCACCCAGGGGGAGGAGCCAAGCATTCCCACCTGGATATAATCAGGTAGGATTGAAGCACAGGCAGCTCTTCCCTACTGGATTCCCAGAGGATAAGAGCTACTACTGGACCTCTTCTGAAAACCAGATCCTTCTACAGGATCACTGCTTCAATAGGACCACTTCATCTGGGCTGCTACCACCACCCTGACTAACAGGGTGTCAGGTTGTATCCTGACTCTGTCAGTGTTCTTGTACTATTGCAATTATTTTAATTTTCCTATTAAATTACAGTTCTGTCTTGTGATCTCTCACTGGTTTGTTTTCAAACTAGTACAGAATGTTAAGTAACAGCTCAACAAAATTTGTTGGCAACATTCACACTGTTACTTACTAGTCCTTTAAGGCACAACAAGGGAAAAAAGCAACAAACAAAATGCAGTCAATCAAACCAGACATGAACTGAGAACTGTGTGTGGGTGTGTGTGTGTTTAGACGGGTTTGATAAAGGGAGAGAAAGGACAAGGATGAAAAGGAATGTGGCCTAAAAGCTTAACAGCACTCAAGCTTAACAGTAGTTAAACTGGAGCCGTGAGGAGTGGGGGTATTGGCCCAGGATCCATTGTTATCGACAATCCTGTGAGTACAGGAAACTTGAGCTCGCTGGCTCTGAGAGGCCCCACGGGAGGTTGCCAGTGGCAGCCGCTGTGGTCCAGGAGAGCTTCGAGGGCTTCCTTTTGGACCGCTGTTTATGGGCCACGAGACAGTGGGCTTCAGTCATAAAATGCTTCATCATGGCCGCACTTTGGGTCAGCGCCCTGTCTTTGGAAGTGCGAGAAGAAGGATGTTATGGCATTCAGGCAAGAAAAGTAGTTTCCAAGACTGTCCACAGAAAACCCCAGGAGCTGGTTAGACAGCACAAGTTCCTGGGAGCACTCAGTGTTTTGGGCAAGCTCAAGAGGAGCTGAGTCCAGGGGCTGTTCATCAAGGCTGAGGCCTAACAAGCATTTTCTGAGATCACAGTGTGGCCTGACAAGGCCAGGGAAGATTCACCACCCCAGTGTGAAGCATGAAGTTTTGATGTGGAGTAAAAAGCCATGGCCCAGTGGAAGCCCGGGGCAGTTTCCTCAGGCCTGCGGGAGAATCCCACTGCAGATCCTCGTGCCACTGATTCCATCTCTCCCCACTTTTCTCAGTTCTTGGTGGCAAGGTCACTTAGGTTAGACACACAGCTCACAAGAAGTGCTCCTGTATTTCCCTATACAATGAATTAAAGTGAGATTACACATCCCAAATCTGTGTTTTCTTTCTGGCAATCTGATTGATTGCAGGAATTTCTGGAACAACAAACTTGCTTCCTCAAATATTTCCTGTGCATGGTAATGAGCACAGAGGAAAGATTTAATGTTAAAAGCTTTGCCCAGGCAATGCTCTTTTGACAAGTTCCCTCCTTAGCTCTCCTTGGGAAGATCTGAAAGGTTCAATGGCCCCAGCTAAAGCTCCTGCAATGGCTGCCCGCCAGCAGAGCAGGGCTGTCAGCTGTGAACCAAGTGTTGCCACAGGCAGCAGCTTACCCAGGGCAGCAAATCAGGAGCTAGGAAGGAGCTGATCTGAAGGCCAAACCTCCTTAGCTCCTTCCAAGAGCACTGCAACAATTCCTCATTCCAAGGAGGTGCAGTGCTGGACACCAGAGCTCCGTGTGAGGACTGGACACAAGTTTGCTCCCACCGAGTGCTGTGATGGTTTCTGCAGGAGCTCTGGGCTCCTGTGCCTGCCGGACACCATGAGGAGAGAAGGAGCCGAGTACACTGACGCACCTTTGCCTCAAGCATAGGCCGGCCTTGACCAAACACACTGAAAGGTTTCCCCTTTGGCCCATGTCTCGAAACGTCCGGCCAGCTGTTTGACGACTCCGGTTGGTGTAAAAGAATTTCCCTCAGAAATACTAGTGTCTTGGCATGACTTTATGATGTGTATCCCATATTGCTGCCCTATGCCCAGAAATTAATTTTTGTGCCTTTTTATGCCTTTAAGCTGAGCCTGAGAGGGGGAAGGAAAATATGAGCAAAACTTTTTCAAAGCAGTTTGCAGCTTGTTCAAGGTCACACAGAGATAGTGACTTTTTTCCAGCTGTGGCAGGGGAGGGAGGAGGCACCCGGCTTGCAGCTGCCCGGTCAGCTTTTTGGCCAGTTGTTCAGTTTCTTTTTCTCCAGAGAGAGACTGAGAGTTGAACTTTTTTCCTTCCCGGGAATTTCAGATTTTCTCCCTTTCCTACTGGACTGCTTCAATATCAGAGCACGTCGGGAGGACTTTCCATCAAGCACAGAGGGCCTGGCCCTGGGCCAAGTCCCAGCTCTGAGGAGACCAAAGGGAGGACTCTTAACACTTTGCCAGGTTTTTTCTCCACAGCGAGAGATTTTTATTAGTTAGCATTATTTTCCTTTTCCCGTGTGTTTGTTAAAGAAATAGTTTTTATCTCTTTCACTTTCCTTTGGGGAAAATTTATTTCTTCCCGAACCTGGTGGGGGAGGGGTGGTGACCTGCCTTCTCTCAGGGGATATATTTCTAAATTTGGCCAAACCGGCACAACTAGGTTTGTCTTCCTCCGTGCCTTCCTCTCAGCAGCCTTGGGGATGTTCCTATGTGAAGCCATTTGTCTCAGTTTGAGAAAACTTAGGGCAGTCTGGAATAAGTTGTCTCCTCTAAACTGTTCCAACAATCCCTTTCCAGCAATAGGAAATGAATACTAATAGATGAAAGTGGAAAAAACCCAACACTTTATTAACAAACAGAATGCCCACAAGGCAAGGAAAAATAAGTAAGTAACTTGTAGATATCAAACTGTCAGACCTCACCGTCCTCCCACTGGAACAAAGACCCAAAATGCCAGAGGAAAACCCGCCCAGGACACGCGTTACAAGATGGCGCCGGCTTCTCTCTCGGGAAAAACAGGAGCTATCACGGAGTAGTTCTAGCAGCAGATGAAAGCTCGGTGGCTCGCCCAGCGTCGACTTCCACCCCACGGCAGAGCTCCGCAGAACGGTCACGGCAGGTGAGGCGGCTGGGCTGGTGCCCCTCGGGGTCTTTTCTCCCCGGCGTGGCTCAGCTCACAGACTCTTGGGCTGGGAGCGGGGCCACTCCACTTCTGCAGGCACGATGTCCCTGGTCTTGGACAAACAGTTTTCTCCTAGGAGAGCCCTGCATACTGTTCCACACATCTTTCCTAAAGGCCCAAACCAACTCCAGACACTGTACCTACAGCAGGTTTCCACAAAGGGCTGCAGAAATCCAGGACAGCTGCAAGTGAGTGTCGGAAGGGTTTTGTCCTGGTCCTGACAGGAGAATTCTTAATAATCTGAAGGAATTTCATTCAGATGTAGCATAGGATCTGAGTTTTTTCTATTGATATGTTTCAGGATGACTAACAAGCCGGTACAAGGCTGACATGTGAAAGCATGAGCATGTCCTCCAAAGTCCATTTTATTATTTTTCTGGTTTTTCCCCTCTAATAAGCCAAGGCAAGCTTTTCCTGGAGACAGAACATGTGTGGGATGAACTGTGGTCCCTCACAGGGTCACAGGGCTGGCAGTGACCAAGCAGGCAATCTGCTTCATTGGGAACCACTACAGAGCTACACCCCAGGGTGGGTTTCAGTAGCAGGGTATTATTAAGAGCTCCTTTCCTGCATGAGGTACAAAAAGAAGGTCCCTGATGATCATCTTGCAGCCATGCAGTAAAGAAGTGATCCTGCTGCCCTAATTAAGCTTTGGCTGTGGCAATGACACTCTTCCCACTCATCTTTTTACACAGACACTTCAGGTTTTCCCCACACTCTTGCAATACTGGCAGTCGCTGTTTCCTATTTACTGTTCTTCCCCCGAGAGTGATGGTATAGCTGCAGCTTGGAAACAAAATGCCCTGAGATCTGGGTGTCCTGAAGGAGCATGAAATGCTAATTAAATGTTAATCTGGGTAGCTACCCAGATCTGCACTTACCAGTATTCTGAGGCAGCAGCAGGAGGATCATGCATCATTCCCGTTTGTTGGTGTTCCTGTTTCTGGTGTGCAAGAGCAATGACTTAGCGGAGAGACAAAAATGCCCCTATTCAAACAGTGGGTGTGCAAGTAGACATGAAGTTTCACTGCCTTTTCTAGGATATTTTAGAAAGATCTAAGAGAATATTGCAGGAGGGAGCAGGTGCCTAATTTGGTCTCCAGAGGAATCCTTAAAGGACACATCCACTCTGCTGGTGATGGCAACCCCATAAGCTCACAGACTAGTTTTCCCTGACACATGCCAGCCTTCCCAGGCTTTACTAGTCTGGGATTTGACCCATAGCTAAGCAAACACACGCAGTCACGTGACACAGAGTTGTTCCTCCAGAAAACCTAAGTAACACATTCACATGCATTTTCTTCTCTAACATCTGAACCTGGAAACCATGAAGACTTTGGTGTCAAAAGGTTACAGTTTGCACTGGGCTCAGAATTGTTTTTCCCTAAGGCAGAGCAAATTGACATGTGAGGTTTAAAAGCTTCAAATGACTATGAAAGGCAACTGAGAAATAAATTCTGGAAAGGCAGCATTGTCAGTGATCATGCAGCCCACCAAGAGCTGGAGCTGAAGCCAGAATTGCTTCTTCCAGCTAGGCAGGAATTCAATATGCTGACAAGCACTGGTCCATGGTACCAAATGATCCCATAACTCTGGGCTGAATGGCACCCAGGCTAGGGTACAGATTTGAGGAACCCTTGTCACCTGTTCAATAACCTCACAGTCCGCTCATGCTTCTGCAAACAAGTTGCAAACAACGCCGTTGGACTGCTGTCCTGGGTAAATATACATACAGATGCCTTTTCCAAAGCAGTGCCTCTTTTCCCAGTGAAATACACGTCCTCTTCTTACCTATGGAATTGTGATTGAAGACACCTCTGAGCCAGATCTGTCTGACATTGCAAAGGAGCAAAGCTTCAGGATTTGGGCACATTCTCTTTGTTGCTTTGCTCAGGCCTTTTGTGAGCACAGAACACATTGAGGCAGAAAACTGTAGACTACACAGGATCTTCTGGGTCCATTGTCCCCCAAACATGGTAAGAGGTGGCCCCATTGTCATGCTAAATAACAAACAGCAGCACAAATGACATGAAGAAAACATGGCAAAAGAGGAAGAGGAGAGGCGCTGTGAGGAAAGAATACCGTGAGACAGTGGCACGTTGAGTCAGCTGCACTCTGACAACCTCTAGGCTAGCAGGTCTCACATTCTCGGCTTGGTTTTTTAAAAAATTATTTTATTTAAAACAAACAAAGAAAACACCTCAAAATAAAAGATATACTGTGGAAAATCTATTTTCAAAATTTAAAAGATAAAATGACAACACATTTATTCAAACCTACATCTACATGTCAGAACATATGTACATCTGTAACTACAAAGCCTAACGTAGAAATCCAAATCTTCAAACTTTCTTCAGACAGGCAGAACCCTCTTCCTGAGCTCGAGGAAAGAGAGCTCTTCTGGATAGGAGGCAAGGGCTTTGTCGGTTACGGAACACAGGAAATGTCCAAGGAAAACTTCTTGATAAGACTGTAGCCAGTCACGCCTGCAAAGTGGAGACACAAAATATAACAGAGGCTGCAATGCAAACCTAAAGCATCTGAAGCTACAGTGTTTCATTGGAGAGATTCCCTGGAAACTTCTAAAGAGCTGCACAGGGAAACACGCTCCTGCCAGCAGCCACTTGAGGCAGGCCAGGGGGACACCCTGACCCACTTGCACAGAGCCAGCACAGGAGCAGCCTGGCCTCTGGGCTGCCCTGGGACAGCAGGGAGCCCAGAGGCCTGTGCTTTCCAGGAATGGCTCAGCTGCACACGCACCCTCCTGCTCCTCTCGCGGCCCCACAGCTGAGCAGCCCTACAGCTACACGGGGCACTGGGAGCAGCACAGCTCATTGCAGGGGGCACATGCAGGGCAGAACTGTTCCCTGGCAATGTGCCCAGGCTCTCTAGGCTGGCACAAGAGCCTTCCTCCCGCCAGAGAGCGGCCCAGCTCCCGCCTTACCTCTTTGTGAGGCTGAGCCATGCTCAGCCTTCAGCTGGTGCTCCCTGGCAGTGACCCCGGGGGCAGCGCTGCTCAGCTGCCCCTGCCGGGGCTCCTGGGCCAAGGCCCCCTGAGCAGGCTGCGAGTGGAGACCTGCACTGCCAAGCCTGGGGGTCTGCACAGCATCCTTGCAGCCAGCCAGGGGCGGGAGGGCACCAGGGTGGGGAGGCCGCACAGGGCCCTCCTTAGGCATGGTCTCCATCCACTTCTTCCTTGAGGTTTTGTCTACAGAAGAAGCTGTAGATCAGGTACAAGGGAAGCAGTGAGTTAGTTGAACTCCCACCTTTACAATCACCCCAACTAATGGGTGAGGCACTCAAGGGGTTATTTATTATTGAGAAGATCGCTTTGTTTTTATTTTTCATGAAACTAGCATCACTATAATTGCTCTGAACTGTATGGAGCTGGCAGGACAGGAGAGAGAGGTTCCACTACTTTGCTTCTGTGCTGCTCATGGCTCATCCTCTACTTTGGGATCCCTTTCCTTCCAAAAAGTTGGCAACCCACAGGGTCTCCAGAATTTGACAATTCCACCTAGGAAGTAATTGCTTTCCAAAGCCAGTGTCCAAGGCCTTTGTTTCTGTAACTCCTCCTTAGTTCTGGGTTGGGTTTTGTTGGTGGTTTTATTTCTCTTTACAACAAAGGCAGTGCTGGGACACAAACAATGGCACCACGTGTTAGAAGCTGCAGAAGCTTTGCACTCCCCATGAGATGTCCCCAATACTCAAGCAGCCTGTATCTGTAGGGAACAAATGGGGCATCCAAACATCCCACTTTTGCTCAAATTCATTCTTCCAGGGATTTAGTGCCTGCTTTCTTTTCTGCAAAGAAACTGAAACCCAACACAAACATGACCTGCCTCAAAACGTTTCTGATCATGGTGGTTCCTGACAATTCAAAATTTTCCCAATGGAAGCGGCATAGGGCAGATCATAAAAGGAAGACCTGTCTTAAATCTGGATTTTTTTCCCCCTGTAGAACGGTCAGGTCAATATTAAAAGAGATCGCTCATTTCTAGTGCAGAATTAATCCAGAACTTAATTACTTAATTAATTACTTAATTGCTCAGCAATACTTCTCCCCAGATGCATTCAGCATTCCAGCTGCATATCAGCAATAAAGGAGTCATTCAAAAGGGGCCGTGCCCAGGATTTGGCAGAACTAACCCTGAGGCAAGGGACCAGTGGATCTGATCCCTTCTTCTGCATCAGCAAAATTGTTTCTTCAAATCTCATCTCTCCTATCATTCCACGCCCAGAGATGGCAAAGGAACAACAACACTGGCATTGAGGCTTTGAACTTGAAAGCAGGGGCTGACACACATGCACCAGACACCGCATTTTGTCTGGCACAACTCTTCTTGTCAGGGATCAGGCAAGGCAGGGAGGGGGGACAAGGCAGAAGGCATCTCCTCCCCCAGCCTCAGCCTGCAATACTGACACGGGCAGAGAGAGTCGGGGAAGAGATTTGTCCTTGTGAACCTGCCATAGGTGGCTTTAGGCTTGTGCTGTCAGAGGATGACAAACCCTGATCCTGCATAGGCTGCATCCATTTGGAAGTCTCCTTCCCCTTAACTGGAACATTCACAAGGCCTTTCTGTCTAAGGAGGTTTCCCTATTTCTCCCCGTGCAAAACCAGGCAATGTCCATGAATCTCCTTCAGATCTCAAAGGGCTCAGCACAGAAAGTGCCCCAAGGGAAGGTGTCCTCCTTCAAAGGCAGGAGGAAGGAGTGGGAACATTTCTCCTTTCATGCTAAATGTCCTTTTTTTCTCTACTAATTATGACCTTAGAAAGGGTGCAGGGAGATGAAGGCATGTGCAGGATGGAGAGGAATGTTTTTTTTCCTATAGTGCATTTCCCGAGCCCCAAGGTACCGGTGCAGCTCCTGGAGTAATTTTCACTGCACCACCGGAGCACACTCCCAGTGACCAGGCTCTGGGAGAGTGCACTGAGCCCATCAAGGAATTGAAAGGAATTTGAAGACATTTAAACCAGGATGGTTTTCAACCAAACTGTCACAATGCCACCCCTGGGTCAGCATTCCAATGGTCAGTTTAGGACAGACATGCCCTGTACCTACCTGCATGTTCAGAGTTCTTTTTGCTTCTGCTGCTGGATCTTGGCCTTGAGAAAATGGAGGACAAAAGAACATATGAGCAGGTAGAAAGAGAAGGGCATGGAATGTGTGTAGCATCAAAGGAGGCAAACCTTCTTAGCATGGTCCCCCTGATGAAGGAGGAAATGCAACACAATAAACCCAACACGATGCAAAGCTGAGGAATTGTCCTTAAGCTTTCAGGTGCTGGAGTCCCACAGAGCTTGCCAAGCTCTGGCTGAAACACAGCAGTCATTCTTCAACTTGCATCAGATCTGCCCAGTTCTCTCCTTTTGGAGCCAAGTGGCTCCTACAGCCTCTGTGAAGCAGCAAGAGCTGCTGAGCTGAGACACAAGTCTGTATGGAGGGCAGCTACTTTTGTTCTCCTGCCCAAGCCTGACTTTGCCTGCTCATGCCTTACACTGGTGACAGTCTCGGGCTACATGGGGTCATAGCACTGCTCTCTCCTGAGAATGACAGTACACCTCCTTGCTCTTTCAAGGACAAAAAGGCCTTTTCCAACTCAGCTGCCAGGTAAGGATATTCCGATTGCACTTTAAAAGCCCTACGGACGCTTTTCAATTGGAAGGATACTTCTGGGACTCCTTCTTTATCCTTGTCACTAGGATAAGCTTGACAGCTGCATTTTCTCACACATATATCCAAGCCAATATCTTTGCATCAGGCACAGTCCTATAACTCTTCTCTAGCACCTTGCCCTCTTTGATCTTAAGCCCAGATCGAAACACTAAACATGGATCAGATTATACATCTGTACCCCAAGTTTTATCTGGGCTCTGGTTTCATGGTGGAGGCCCAGGCACAGAGAAGTCACGCCTGACATTTACAGAAGCAGCACCTGAATTTGCAGACACCTCCTCAGTAGCCAATATTTGCCCTGACATATCCTCATGGCTGCAGAAGCTGACAGTCAAGGATCACAGTACTCAAAGGACCGCAGTATCCAGATCCATGCAATACAGTTCCCAAATGACACCACAAACACCACAGAGGGAATCAGTAGCCGCGTCCAGCAGAGGACCTGTTCTGAGGTGCTCTTAAGCCCTGCCTCCTCTTCCCCACAACCACCTCTGCTCTTAGGGCATATGGTGTTGGGTTTGCCATTGTGCTGGATCACCACAGATGGGCAAAATGGGGAATACACTGAGGTTTGCCTAAATACATGGGAGAGATGACTGTGGAAAATAACCTCACGAGACGGGAAGAGCGAGGGGAACAGCACACTGGAGCAGCAGACACCTTGGCTTACCTCATCTCCTGGGACCCTTGGAAATCCAGCTGCGGAGAGCTTGGGACAGACGCTGCCGCACTGCTCACAGGGGGACTCACTGCCTTGCGTATTGGGGGGAGCAAAGGTGGTCCCAATGACCCCTTCTTCATACCCCCACCACTGGAACACAGCAAGGAAGCCTGCAAAGAGTAGAACACCATACTCCTCAGATCAAGCAACCAGCCTTGCCCCCATTCATGCCTGAAGACATTTAGCCATGCTCTTAGCTGGGACCTGGCACAGATGTCAAACTGATGGAGCAGCTTGGTCTAGGACAGGGAATGGAAAGGGAAGTGGTGAGGGAGAGACCATGTCCCACATTTGCCACCGCTATCTCTGTGCTCACTTGTCTGGAAATGTGGCTACATTCCCAGATGGCATCCACATGTTTGGCACCAAGATGTTCTGCGGTGCCACTGCCTCCACTGGCCTTTTGGATCGTATGGGAATGGCCTTGGATCCCTATTCTCTCCCTGTCTCTAAAGCACCTAACAGCCAGTGCTGATCTCCAGCCAAGTCCCCACAAAGCCATCCTGCAGGATGTCCAAACCTGCTTTTCTCAAGCCCCTCATTTCTGCTGCTGCTTCCCTTCCCTCGTACAGTTCCCCAGCAGCCTTTGAGCCCCGATGCTGCTGAGCTCTGGGCATGCTCGGTGCTCTCCAGCTCCCACACATCCATCATCTCAGGCTCACTGGCATTTAGGAAGTTCTGCTGAGCTCCCTGCCCTGCTGCTCTCTGGAAGGCCTCTGCCTGCCCAAGTTGCTCCAGGGCCCCCATGCCATGTCCAGCAAGGGGGGTGGAGGCAGCGGGGGCAGATGCACACCCTTCCTTAGTATCCCATTGTTCCTGGCACAGCTAAAGAGCCAAATCAGGCCCTGTTCAAACTTCAGTGGAAGGATCAGTTCCTGTCAGGGATACGCTGGGCCCTTTCTCAGCAAGGCTGGAATCAAGTACACAAGCCTTGGGTTGGACATTCTGTTTAGCAAAGCTGTTGTTCATCTGCCTCCTCCTGCACCCCACAGCAAACCCAGAACAACTGCAGGTCCTGGCCCTGCTGCAAAGGCAATCGTGGGGGTGGGCTCTGGGCTGCTCTCCCCATGGCCACCTGCCATCCCTTCCCTCTGGACAAAGCCATGCCAGAATGCACAAAGCTGCCCAGAAGCTGATGAAATCTAGAAATAGCATCAGAGACAACTGGGCACAAGGGCATGGCTGTACAACTCAAAAGCTGACACAACCTGCAACTGACTTTGCAGGACTGCCTGTTCCAGCAAACACCTTTCTCTGTCCAAACCGGACACAGCTGACAGAGAACACCACCAAGACACAGAGATGGTTCACACATACCTGTAGTTTACTAAATGTAGAAGGATTGGTTCACAAGATTGGCCAACTTCAGCTGCTCTGACTGCCTGTTGGTGTTTTCTCAGCCATAAGACAGAGCAGCAGCCACAAGAGAGCCAGAAACCATTCAAAGACCTCCCCAGCTATTGATACACGCTGAGGACATGAAGCCTGCACTACACATCCACTGCAAAGACAGCCTGAAGTGCAGTGTCCAGCTGAGCTCTCCCTTTGCTCAGCTGCTTCCCTGGGCTCACACCACAGCAGAAGGTCTCAGAGCTCTGCCTACAGCACATAAACTGAAAATCACCACACAGGACTCTAGCTTCATTTCCTTACCTTACATCCTTTTCCCTCTGTACTCAGCTCCTGGTTTGCTTTACTGTCTTCATCGTAGCTAGTGCCATTTTTCCCATTCCCCTGCTCTCCGCTACGTATTTTCTTTGTGTTTGAAGAAGGAGAGCTCTTCTGGATGGGTGGCAATGGCTTGGAGGGAAGGAGCATAAAGGGAGATGGCCGGAAAGACTTGGCAAAAACGAACCTAGTCACGCCTGCAAAGTGGAGACACAAAATATAACAGAGGCCACAATGACAACATAAAGCATCTGAAGCTACAGTATTTCACTGGAGAGATTCCCTGGAAACTTCTAAAGAGCTGCACAGGGAAACACGCTCCTGCCAGCAGCCACTTGAGGCAGGCCAGGGGGACACCCTGACCCACTTGCACAGAGCCAGCACAGGAGCAGCCTGGCCTCTGGGCTGCCCTGGGACAGCAGGGAGCCCAGAGGCCTGTGCTTTCCAGGAATGGCTCAGCTGCACACGCACCCTCCTGCTCCTCTCGCGGCCCCACAGCTGAGCAGCCCTACAGCTACACGGGGCACTGGGAGCAGCACAGCTCATTGCAGGGGGCACATGCAGGGCAGAACTGTTCCCTGGCAATGTGCCCAGGCTCTCTAGGCTGGCACAAGAGCCTTCCTCCCGCCAGAGAGCGGCCCAGCTCCCGCCTTATCTCTTTGTGAGGCTGAGCCATGCTCAGCCTTCACCTGGTGCTCCCTGGCAGTGACCCCGGGGGCAGCGCTGCTCAGCTGCCCCTGCCGGGGCTCCTGGGCCAAGGCCCCCTGAGCAGGCTGCGAGCGGAGACCTGCACTGCCAAGCCTGGGGGTCTGCACAGCATCCTTGCAGCCAGCCAGGGGCGGGAGGGCACCAGGGTGGGGAGGCCGCACAGGGCCCTCCTTAGGCATGGTCTCCATCCACTTCTTCCTTGAGGTTTTGTCTACAGAAGAAGCTGTAGATCAGGTACAAGGGAAGCAGTGAGTTAGTTGAACTCCCACCTTTACAATCATAGGTGAGGCACTCAAGGGGTTATTTAAATATTGAGAAGATCGCTTTGTTTTTATTTTTCATGAAACTAGCATCACTATAATTGCTCTGAACTGTATGGAGCTGGCAGGACAGGAGAGAGAGGTTCCACTACTTTGCTTCTGTGCTGCTCATGGCTCATCCTCTACTTTGGGATCCCTTTCCTTCCAAACAGTTGGCAACCCACAGGGGTCTCTAGAATTTGACAATTCCACCTAGGAAGTAATTGCTTTCCAAAGCAAGTGTCCAAGGCCTTTGTTTCTGTAACTCCCCCTCAGTTCTCAACTGGGTTTTGTTGGTGGTTTTATTTCTCTTTACAACAAAGGCAGTGCTGGGACACAAACAATGGCACCACGTGTTAGAAGCTGCAGAAGCTTTGCACTCCCCATGAGATGTCCCCAATACTCAAGCAGCCTGTATCTGTAGGGAACAAATGGGGCATCCAAACATCCCACTTTTGCTCAAATTCATTCTTCCAGGGATTTAGTGCCTGCTTTCTTTTCTGCAAAGAAACTGAAACCCAACACAAACATGACCTGCCTCAAAACGTTTCTGATCATGGTGGTTCCTGACAATTCAAAATTTTCCCAATGGAAGCGGCATAGGGCAGATCATAAAAGGAAGACCTGTCTTAAATCTGGATTTTTTTCCCCCTGTAGAACGGTCAGGTCAATATTAAAAGAGATCGCTCATTTCTAGTGCAGAATTAATCCAGAAATGCCACCTTACTTAGTCAGCAATACTTCTCCCCAGATGCATTCAGCATTCCAGCTGCATATCAGCAATAAAGGAGTCATTCAAAAGGGGCCGTGCCCAGGATTTGGCAGAACTAACCCTGAGGCAAGGGACCAGTGGATCTGATCCCTTCTTCTGCATCAGCAAAATTGTTTCTTCAAATCTCATCTCTCCTATCATTCCACGCCCAGAGATGGCAAAGGAACAACAACACTGGCATTGAGGCTTTGGACTTGAAAGCAGGGGCTGACACACATGCACCAGACACCGCATTTTGTCTGGCACAACTCTTCTTGTCAGGGATCAGGCAAGGCAGGGAGGGGGGACAAGGCAGAAGGCATCTCCTCCCCCAGCCTCAGCCTGCAATACTGACACGGGCAGAGAGAGTCGGGGAAGAGATTTGTCCTTGTGAACCTGCCATAGGTGGCTTTAGGCTTGTGCTGTCAGAGGATGACAAACCCTGATCCTGCATAGGCTGCATCCATTTGGAAGTCTCCTTCCCCTTAACTGGAACATTCACAAGGCCTTTCTGTCTAAGGAGGTTTCCCTATTTCTCCCCGTGCAAAACCAGGCAATGTCCATGAATCTCCTTCAGATCTCAAAGGGCTCAGCACAGAAAGTGCCCCAAGGGAAGGTGTCCTCCTTCAAAGGCAGGAGGAAGGAGTGGGAACATTTCTCCTTTCATGCTAAATGTCCTTTTTTTCTCTACTAATTATGACCTTAGAAAGGGTGCAGGGAGATGAAGGCATGTGCAGGATGGAGAGGAATGTTTTTTTTCCTATAGTGCATTTCCCGAGCCCCAAGGTACCGGTGCAGCTCCTGGAGTAATTTTCACTGCACCACCGGAGCACACTCCCAGTGACCAGGCTCTGGGAGAGTGCACTGAGCCCATCAAGGAATTGAAAGGAATTTGAAGACATTTAAACCAGGATGGTTTTCAACCAAACTGTCACAATGCCACCCCTGGGTCAGCATTCCAATGGTCAGTTTAGGACAGACATGCCCTGTACCTACCTGCATGTTCAGAGTTCTTTTTGCTTCTGCTGCTGGATCTTGGCCTTGAGAAAATGGAGGACAAAAGAACATATGAGCAGGTAGAAAGAGAAGGGCATGGAATGTGTGTAGCATCAAAGGAGGCAAACCTTCTTAGCATGGTCCCCCTGATGAAGGAGGAAATGCAACACAATAAACCCAACACGATGCAAAGCTGAGGAATTGTCCTTAAGCTTTCAGGTGCTGGAGTCCCACAGAGCTTGCCAAGCTCTGGCTGAAACACAGCAGTCATTCTTCAACTTGCATCAGATCTGCCCAGTTCTCTCCTTTTGGAGCCAAGTGGCTCCTACAGCCTCTGTGAAGCAGCAAGAGCTGCTGAGCTGAGACACAAGTCTGTATGGAGGGCAGCTACTTTTGTTCTCCTGCCCAAGCCTGACTTTGCCTGCTCATGCCTTACACTGGTGACAGTCTCGGGCTACATGGGGTCATAGCACTGCTCTCTCCTGAGAATGACAGTACACCTCCTTGCTCTTTCAAGGACAAAAAGGCCTTTTCCAACTCAGCTGCCAGGTAAGGATATTCCGATTGCACTTTAAAAGCCCTACGGACGCTTTTCAATTGGAAGGATACTTCTGGGACTCCTTCTTTATCCTTGTCACTAGGATAAGCTTGACAGCTACATTTTCTCACACATATATCCAAGCCAATATCTTTGCATCAGGCACAGTCCTATAACTCTTCTCTAGCACCTTGCCCTCTTTGATCTTAAGCCCAGATCGAAACACTAAACATGGATCAGATTATACATCTGTACCCCAAGTTTTATCTGGGCTCTGGTTTCACGGTGGAGGCCCAGGCACAGAGAAGTCACGCCTGACATTTACAGAAGCAGCACCTGAATTTGCAGACACCTCCTCAGTAGCCAATATTTGCCCTGACATATCCTCATGGCTGCAGAAGCTGACAGTCAAGGATCACAGTACTCAAAGGACCGCAGTATCCAGATCCATGCAATACAGTTCCCAAATGACACCACAAACACCACAGAGGGAATCAGTAGCCGCGTCCAGCAGAGGACCTGTTCTGAGGTGCTCTTAAGCCCTGCCTCCTCTTCCCCACAACCACCTCTGCTCTTAGGGCATATGGTGTTGGGTTTGCCATTGTGCTGGATCACCACAGATGGGCAAAATGGGGACTACACTGAGGTTTGCCTAAATACATGGGAGAGATGACTGTGGAAAATAACCTCACGAGACGGGAAGAGCGAGGGGATCAGCACACTGGAGCAGCAGACACCTTGGCTTACCTCATCTCCTGGGACCCTTGGAAATCCAGCTGCGGAGAGCTTGGGACAGACGCTGCCGCACTGCTCACAGGGGGACTCACTGCCTTGCGTATTGGGGGGAGCAAAGGTGGTCCCAATGACCCCTTCTTCATACCCCCACCACTGGAACACAGCAAGGAAGCCTGCAAAGAGTAGAACACCATACTCCTCAGATCAAGCATCCAGCTTGCCCCCATTCATGCCTGAAGACATTTAGCCATGCTCTTAGCTGGGACCTGGCACAGATGTCAAACTGATGGAGCAGCTTGGTCTAGGACAGGGAATGGAAAGGGAAGTGGTGAGGGAGATACCATGTCCCACATTTGCCACCGCTATCCCTGTGCTCACTTCTCTGGAAATGTGGCTACATTCCCAGATGGCATCCACATGTTTGGCACCAAGATGTTCTGCGGTGCCACTGCCTCCACTGGCCTTTTGGATCGTATGGGAATGGCCTTGGATCCCTATTCTCTCCCTGTCTCTAAAGCACCTAACAGCCAGTGCTGATCTCCAGCCAAGTCCCCACAAAGCCATCCTGCAGGATGTCCAAACCTGCTTTTCTCAAGCCCCTCATTTCTGCTGCTGCTTCCCTTCCCTCGTACAGTTCCCCAGCAGCCTTTGAGCCCCGATGCTGCTGAGCTCTGGGCATGCTCGGTGCTCTCCAGCTCCCACACATCCATCATCTCAGGCTCACTGGCATTTAGGAAGTTCTGCTGAGCTCCCTGCCCTGCTGCTCTCTGGAAGGCCTCTGCCTGCCCAAGTTGCTCCAGGGCCCCCATGCCATGTCCAGCAAGGGGGGTGGAGGCAGCGGGGGCAGATGCACACCCTTCCTTAGTATCCCATTGTTCCTGGCACAGCTAAAGAGCCAAATCAGGCCCTGTTCAAACTTCAGTGGAAGGATCAGTTCCTGTCAGGGATACGCTGGGCCCTTTCTCAGCAAGGCTGGAATCAAGTATACAAGCCTTGGGTTGGACATTCTGTTTAGCAAAGCTGTTGTTCATCTGCCTCCTCCTGCACCCCACAGCAAACCCAGAACAACTGCAGGTCCTGGCCCTGCTGCAAAGGCAATCGTGGGGGTGGGCTCTGGGCTGCTCTCCCCATGGCCACCTGCCATCCCTTCCCTCTGGACAAAGCCATGCCAGAATGCACAAAGCTGCCCAGAAGCTGATGAAGTCTAGAAATAGCATCAGAGACAACTGGGCACAAGGGCATGGCTGTACAACTCAAAAGCTGACACAACCTGCAACTGACTTTGCAGGACTGCCTGTTCCAGCAAATACCTTTCTCCGTCCAAACCGGACACAGCTGACAGAGAACACCACCAAGACACAGAGATGGTTCACACATACCCGTAGTTTACTAACTGTAGAAGGATTGGTTCACAAGATCGGCCAACTTCAGCTGCTCTGACTGCCTGTTGGTGTTTTCTCAGCCATAAGACAGAGCAGCAGCCACAAGAGAGCCAGAAACCATTCAAAGACCTCCCCTCCTATTGACACCCGCTGAGGACATGAAGCCTGCACTACACACCCACTGCAAAGACAGCCTGAAGTGCAGTGTCCTGCTGAGCTCTCCCTTTGCTCAGCTGCTTCCCTGGGCTCACACCACAGCAGAAGGTCTCAGAGCTCTGCCTACAGCACATAAACTGAAAATCCACCAGACAGGACTTAGGCTGGTCCTTACCATATGTCCTTTTCCCTCTGAACTCAGCTCCTGCTTTTTTCTACTGTCATCATCATTGCCAGTGGTAGTTTTCCCATTCTCCTGCTCTCTGCTACATATTTTGTTTGTGTTAGAAGAAGGAGAGCTCTTCTGGATGGGTGGCAATGGCTTGGAGGGAAGGAGCATAAAGGGAGATGCCATGGTAAACCTCTTGGCAAGAGTGTAGTCAGTCAGTCCTGCAAAATGGAGACACAAAATATAACAGAGGCCACAATGCCAACATAAAGCATCTGAAGCTACAGTATTTCACTGGAGAGATTCCCTGGAAACTTCTAAAGAGCTGCACAGGGAAACACGCTCCTGCCAGCAGCCACTTGAGGCAGACCAGGGGGACACCCTGACCCACTTGCACAGAGCCAGCACAGGAGCAGCCTGGCCTCTGGGCTGCCCTGGGACAGCAGGGAGCCCAGAGGCCTGTGCTTTCCAGGAATGGCTCAGCTGCACACGCACCCTCCTGCTCCTCTCGCGGCCCCACAGCTGAGCAGCCCTACAGCTACACGGGGCACTGGGAGCAGCACAGCTCATTGCAGGGGGCACATGCAGGGCAGAACTGTTCCCTGGCAATGTGCCCAGGCTCTCTAGGCTGGCACAAGAGCCCTCCTCCCGCCAGAGAGCGGCCCAGCTCCCGCCTTACCTCTTTGTGAGGCTGAGCCATGCTCAGCCTTCACCTGGTGCTCCCTGGCAGTGACCCCGGGGGCAGCGCTGCTCAGCTGCCCCTGCCGGGGCTCCTGGGCCAAGGCCCCCTGAGCAGGCTGCGAGCAGAGACCTGCACTGCCAAGCCTGGGGGTCTGCACAGCATCCTTGCAGCCAGCCAGGGGCGGGAGGGCACCAGGGTGGGGAGGCCGCACAGGGCCCTCCTTAGGCATGGTCTCCATCCACTTCTTCCTTGAGGTTTTGTCTACAGAAGAAGCTGTAGATCAGGTACAAGGGAAGAAGTGAGTTAGTCCAACTCCAGCCTTTGATATCTACTCATCAAATGAGTGAGGCACTCGAGGGGTTATTTAAATATTGAGAAGATCGCTTTCTTTTTATCTTTCATGAAACTAGCATTGCTGTAATTCTTCTTAACAGTATGGACCTGGCAAGCCTGAAGGGCAAGGTGGAAGGCTGCAATGATAAGAGGGGAAAAAACCCATTCCTTCTTGAGACTGGGCTTCTGTGCATACCAAGTGCAGACCCACACAGTCCTGACTGCTGTTCCTGCAAAGCAGCAAGACCTCTCAGCAAGCAGGCAGGCCTTGCTGGTGTTTTAATAGCACCGTTATAACATCCTCAGGGTTGGAGCTGATCAGCAAGCAGTGGAAGAACGGGAAATTTATTTTTAGTGAGACCTGACATTGATGGCAAAGGTAGAAACAGGCCTTGCATCTTATGAGCATGTCCACTTTGTGGTCTGCTGTGGCCACAGTCCCTGTCCTGGCTGGCAGTATGAGTGATTTGGCTACTGAGAAAAAGGAGAAAGCAGAGGAAACTAAGGACAGAATGTTGTGATGCCTTGGGCATCCTTGCAGGATCATCTGTACCTGTCAGCCACCTACTCTGACACAGAGCCAGCACTGACCACCATCGACCAGTTTTCCCTGAAATCTGCTGGGATTTTTTTCCATTTGGCTGAGGCCTTTCCTCTCCATTCTATCCTCACCTTTTTCTTCAGCGGTCTTTCCTTTTCCAGTGAAGTCCATGTTGGAACCCGTGCTTCTGCCTCGCAGAAGTATCGGGGTTTGAATTTGGGAACGCTCTCGGCGTAGACAGCGACGGGAGCTTGGTACCCAGCCTTAGAACAAGGTCGGGGGACTCCAATCGCCAGCAGTCGGCACAGAGAGGCAGAGCCAGACGCGTCTCCTGCCGCTGTGTCTGTGACACCCGCGACCTTCACAACCTCAGCGCGGGGCTGCCCCTTTGTGACGCGCTCGCCCGTGGTTCTCTCGTCTCCATGGCCGCAAAACCCCCATCCCAACACCATCCCCTTCCCTTCCCTTCCCAAGGGCAGCCAGCCCTAAGCCCCAGCAGGCCAGGCCTCTGGGTTTGACACTGTCTAGGAGGAAAGGCACTTTCCAAAGCTACTTTTCAAGGCATTTATTTTTGTAACTCCCACTCAGATCTGGGCTGGGTTTTGCACTTTTTGGATTTGATTTTTTCTGTTCACAACAAACGAAGGGCTGGCACATGAACAATGGCACCCCATGTCAGAAGTTGAAGAAGCTTTGCACTTTCCATTAGATATCCCCACTATTCAAGCAGCCCATATCTGTAGGGAACACATTGGCCTATCCAAACAATCCACTTTTGCTCTACTTCATTTTTCCAGGGGTTTATTCCCTGCTTTCCTTCCTGCAGAGACACCCAAACCCAACATAAACATGACCTGCCTCAAAATATTTCTGATCTTGGCTAATCCTAACAATTGAAAATCTTCTTAATGGAAATACCACTGGGCAGGTCATTCTGAAATGCTCTCCAACAGAGCTCCTAAAACTCAGAGAACTAATCATTCTGTACAGTCCTCCACCGATGATAAAACTGCCAAGCAGTAAAAAAAAAAGAATAACTTTCTGAAATCAGGATTTTTTTCCCCCTGTAGAACATTACAGTCAATAATAAAAGAGAGAAAGATAAGCTTTCATGAGATAGCTCACTCCTAGTCCAGAATTAATCCAGCAAAAATGCCACTTTACATACTCAGCAATTCTTCTCCCCAGATGCATTCAGCATTCCAGCTGCATATCAGCAATTAAGGAACCATTCCAAAGGGGCCGTGCCCAGGATTTGGCAGAACTAACCTTGAGGCAAGGGATCAGTGGGTCTGATCCCTTTTTCTGCATCAGCAAAATTATTTGTTCAAATCTCATCTTTCCCATCTCTTAAAGGAAGCTTTGCCCCCTGCACTAGATGCTCCCAGTATTCAGTGGGCCGATATGATCAGTGTATCTGCAGGGTGTAAATCGGCCATGCAAATGTTCTCCTTCCTTGTGGCAGGGGTTTATTCCTGCTTTCTTTCCTGCAGACACACCCAAACCCAACATTAACATCACCTGCCTCAAAACAATTCTCATCTTGGCTGTCCCTGAAAATTCAAAACTATACACAGAGTGTTTCCCTGTCCCCAGGGACAGGCTCTAAGGCTGGGCTCTCACTTGCACGGAATGAAGAAGAGCTGCTGCACTTGCCAGCGGCTCTGGGGTCTCGCAATCAGCGCTTTGAGCGCAGCTTTTGTACACACTCCGCCTCCCTGAGCCGAGCAGCATTCCTGGGCATGGGCACCGCCGCTGCAGGCCAACATCCTCCAGGCACAGCTGCAGGAAGGAGATTGCAACGAGTCCTGGCTGAAGGAGTCTCCAGTCTGCTGCAGCCCTTCACCTGGGGCGGAATTGTCTTGTGCCGCCATGGGGGGAGCAAAGGGGTGATGGGCTCTGTGCAGATGAGGGTCTCCTCGATGTGCTGCTGGTCACTGGGCCGATACAGCTGCTGGTGCGTTGCCCCGCAGCATCAGGAGCCTGCATGGAAAAATAACACTGCCAGTGCAAGTGACAGCCACCCATCCCTGCCATGGCCCTGCCCGCAGGGCGTCCTGCCTACCAAACTGCTCGAGTCAGGTCATGTTAGAGCAACATATAAAATGTTCAAACGATGCATTTTCCACATGCTGTCAAAATCACGGCCATACAGTCCACATGTTGGAGGCAGACTGCTGTCAGCAGAATGGGGGAAGCCCCAGCAGCTGCTCTCCCCATGGCAGGATGCCCATGGCAGCAGAGGCAAGTCTCTGACCTTGCCCACTGCAGTGGGACCCAGGACAGTGCTTTGGAGTTGTTCCCACTGAACTCAGGCTGCTGCTACAGCAGCAACATCACTTCACACATTTGATAACAAAGAGTTGGAATGGCATGCAGGACTTGCCCCAAGAGATACAAATAAAAGGCGGGGTGGTTAGAAGAGTTTGCTCCTTTTTAATACAAGCAGGCCTGGATTTAAGCAGGGACACTGGGCTAATCGTACTGGGGACTGCTTTATAAGCCTTGTCTCTAGCAATTCCCACCAGTCTGCAAGATTTTGTCAGTAGAAAGGGGTAGATAAGATTTTACAGCACATCCATGAGCAAGTCTGGGCCAGAACTCAAAGCACAAGACAAATACTCCCAAATCTGCCCCCCATGGGGAAAGGAAGCAGAAAAGCAGGTGAAACAAGTGCCATTGCAGCTAAATTGCCTGCATTTATCTTCTGGTCCAACCTTTCTGTACAAAATCTCCTCAATTCAAACACACAGCTTAAGATCAAGGAATAAAAGTGTTTCGAGAGCATTTCAAGCCTGATTCCTCTTACTTGCATGGAAAGGTAGATGCTAAATTCCTTAAAAACACAAATGCTGGTCTGTTTGGGACTGCATCCTTCAAAACAAGGAATGGAGGTTTAGAATCACAGAACTGTTTCCATTGGGAAAGACCTTTAAGCTCACAGAGTTCCCCCAATAACCTGAGACCGCTAACACTGCCAAGGCCACCACTAAATCATATCCCAGGATGGGATGCCATTGGCCTTCTTGGCCACCTGGGCACACGCTGGCTCACGTTCAGCCACTGCCAAGCAGCACCCTCAGGTCCTTCTCTGCTGGGCAGCTTTCCAGCCACTCTGCCCCTGGCCTGTAGCCTTCCGTGGGGTTGTTGTGGCCCAAGTGCAGGATGGGACACTTCACCTTGTTGAACCTCATACCACTGACCTCAGCCCATGATCCAGCCTGGCCAGATCTCTCTGTAGACACTTCCTACCCTCCAGCAGATCAACACTCCCACCCAGCTTGGCGTCGTCTGCAAACTGGCTGAG
This sequence comes from Coloeus monedula, assembly GCF_965178545.1. Lineage (NCBI taxonomy): Eukaryota > Metazoa > Chordata > Aves > Passeriformes > Corvidae > Coloeus > Coloeus monedula. The sequence continues at coordinate 12,742,964 of NC_138782.1, read as the reverse complement.
ATGCCCTTGATCCTCTCCTCCAGATCATTGATAAAGCTATGAAACACGACTGGCCCCAGTGCTGAGCCCTGGGGAACACCACTTGTGACCAGCCACCAACTGCATTTAATTCCATTTAATTCCACCACTCCCTGGGCCCGCCCCTCCGGACAGTCTTCACCCAGGGAAGGAAGAGTGCATTAAGTACTTCAGGCTTTTCCTCAGGCTTTGTTCTATGTTTCCCCCCACATCCAGTAAAAGGCAGAGATTCTCCTCAGCCCTCCTTTTGTTGCTGTTGTATTTACAGAAATAGTTCTACTCTCTTTTGCAAGTTTCTAGGAAGAAATTCTTTACTGTGAGGCTGCTGAGGTACTGGGAACAAGTTACCCAGAGAAGCTGTGGATGCCCCAAGCCTGGAAGCGTTCAAGGCCAGGTCGGATGGGGCCCTGAGCAACCCCGTCTAGTGGAAGATGTCCCTGCCCACAGCCAGGGCTTCGGAAGTAGAAAACCTTTCAGGTCCTTTCCAATCTAAATCAATCTGTGATTCGATGATTTCCCAGCAGGAGTCACATTAAATATGGGCGTTGTTTCCGGTTTCTCTCCCCACTTGCAGGTGGCCATCAAGCGAGTGTCCCGCGATCGCTTCCCGGAGTGGGCGCGGCTGGGGAGTGAAAGCCGGCGGGGCGTGGCGGGCGGGGCTGGGGCGAGGCCCGGGCGGGTGGGAGCCGGGGCGCTGCGAGGGGAGCGAGCGTGGAGTGAGCGGGGGCCGCGGAGCGTCCCGGGCCGGGCAGTGGCGAGCGGCGGTGGGGCCGGGCCGGGGTGCCGAGGGCTCGGTGCAGCATCGGCCCCGCTGACGGCATCGTGGTCCCCCCCGCAGCACAGCGGCGCCCTTGTGCCCCTGGAGCTGGCGCTGCTCTGGATGGTGTCGCGCCCTGGCTTCCGCGGCGTGGTGCGGCTCCTGGACTGGTTCGAGCTGCCCGACGGCTTCGCGCTGGTCATGGAGCGTCCGGAGCGCTGTCAGGACCTCTGGTACTTCCTGGAGGAGCGGGCGTTCCTGACGGAGCCCGTGGCGCGGGGGCTGTTCCGCCAGGTGCTGGAGGCCGTGCGGCACTGCACCAGCCGCGGCGTCCTGCACCGCCACATCAAGGCCGAGAACGTCCTCGTCGACCTGGCCACCGGCGAGGCAAAGCTCATCGACTTCGGGTGCGGCACGGTCCTCCAGGACACCTTCTACACCCGAATGTCAGGTGAGCCCAAAGGCGGGGCCCAGCCGGGCAGCAGAGATTCCCCCCTATGCTGGCAGAGGGGGAAGAGGGAGGGAGCGAGGGGGAATCCTTCTGCAGCCGGCTGCAGCCAAGTTGCTTTCCGGCGGGGCAGGGGCTGCGTGTTGTGGAACGGGAGCTGGCTGGGAGGGAGCAGCACTCATCAGGGCCTGATGAGCTGCGCCCGTGTCCCGTAGGCACGCTGGGGTACAGCCCACCGGAGTGGATCCTCTTTGGCTGCTACCATGGCCAGCCAGCCACCATCTGGTCCCCGGGCATCCTGCTCTATGAGCTGGTCTGTGGGCACCTGCCTTTCAGCACGGATGAGGACATCATCCGGGGCCAGCTCTTCTTCCCGCCCCAGCTGTCTCAAGGTGGGGATGCGCCTTCAGGGCACGGGGCGGGGTGAGGGAAGGACGGGGTTGGCAGAGGGCAGGTGGCACGCAGGTGTCCTGCTCTTGCAGCTAGGGAGCAGGTTGATCTCCGGGGGTTAGCTGGAGGAGGTGGCACGTGTGCCTCTGGGCTGCTCTCGTCCAAAAGGGAGGATCGACGGGAAGGTTGGGGTGCAGCTTCCGAGCGCTCCTAGTGTGGCCTGGGCACCGTGGAATCTGGGAGAGCAGGGGCAGGAGCCTTGTCCCGCTGAGCACCGGTTTCCGGTTTCTCTCCCCAGAGTGCCAGCACCTCATCCGGTGGTGTTTATCCATGGACCCTGCGCACAGGCCGTCCTTGGAAGACCTGTTTGAGCATTCTTGGCTGCAGGACCGTCACCTGGCCCAGGAGACAGCAGAGCTCCTTCCCTCTGCACAGTAGGATCCAGGAGCCCAGCAAGCACCAGCTGCACACATCTCGGGGCGCTCGGGGCAGAGCATTTCCCTGCGGCCGTGGCACGGAGGAGAGAGCACAGCCGAGGAGATGCTTCCGCTGGTCCTCAGCGACTTGTGGAGGAAGCGGCTCAGTGCTCCCCATCCTATTGGAGAAGTCGTGGCAGTGCGGTGAAGTTGCCACAGACTGGAAAAGGGGAAACATCCCCCTGCAGCTCAATGGCATCGTGATGTCCCCGCAAGCCGAGGCACCGCCAGGGTGTTCTTCTGGAGCACGACCTGGAGCCGGACAACACCATCCTCGAGCTGGCCGCTGGCGGGGCAAAGCCGGTTGGCTTTGGTTGCGGCCCCTTCCTGGAGGACACGCTCTGCGCCCCGACAAAATCAAGATGAGTCCACAGCCGGCGGAGGGGTGGGGGGATGCTCGTGGTTCCAGGCGTGGCAGGGCTCGGCCGGGCCAGGCGCCGGCGCTTCCCCGCTTGGCGGCGCTGGGGAATATTAATTTTTCCTCCGGCCGCCAAGTTGCTTTTTGGCGGGACAGGGGACGGATGCTGTGCAGGGGGAGCCAGCGCCCGGCCTTGCTGACAGCTTCTGCCCCCCAGCCTGGCCCGGGCTGGGGCGGGGGGAGCCAGCCTGGCAAAAGCATCCATCCGTAGGGAGGCAGCAGAGGGGGGCAGGTTCCGAAGGCGTGCCCCAGCTGGTCTGCTTTGCGGGCCCTTGAGGAAGGGGTGGGCTTATGCATGGGAAAGGTGGGGTTTTTCCCCAGCTGTGGAGAGCCTTAATGCTTGCATGGAGTGCTCAGACACTCCCCAGGCCCGCAATACAGTGATAACCTTTGACGCTTTTTCTTGCTTCCAGGTCTTGTTTTGAATTGACTTTCATGCAATTGTTCTTTGCTTTTTCCAGGAAGATTGCACCGGGTGCCCGGACCGCATGGGGAAGCGCTGGCACCCTCTGTGGAGTGTGTCCGGTGCTGGCGCTACCCCGGGGGGCCGCGGTCTGCGGGGCCATCGCCTTCAAGACGGACGAGGACCTCGTGCGGGATCGGCTCCTCTCCTGGCAGCAGGTCTCCAGAGGTGGGTACCCGGCGTCACAGCAACGGGTGGCAGAAGGGCTCCCGGCAGACGGCAGCGGGCACACGAGCATCCCGTTCTTGCAGCTGCTGAGGAGACTGCTCTGCCGTGTTTCAGTGGAGGAGGTGGAACATGGCCTGCCATGCTGCTCTCCTCTAGAAACAGAGAATTGGCACAGCCAGCAGCCTGGCCCGGGCACAGGCCATGCTGGGACAGGGGGGACAGGAGCCCTGTCCAACTGACCGCGGCTTGCTGGTTTCTCTCCCCAGGGTGCCAGCACCTCAGGCACGGAAGCAGCACCGCTCGGCCTGTGAATCTGGGAGGGCTGGAGGGCAGCGGGTGTTAATTTGCTGAAAAAATAAATCTTGTTCTCGTCGTTGTCATCGGAGCGTTTCTTTCATCCTTTTCCAAGCTTTTGGCCCCTTCCTCCAGGGTAATCTTTTTGGGTCCTTCCTCAGCCACTTGGTGGCCTTTGGCAGGGGGGGTTAAGCAAGGCGAAAATGTCAACAACAGCTCCTGTTGCCAACGGCAGCAGCCCCTTCGAGAAGCCGGAGCTGCCAGCCAGGCCCGCGTGTGCCTTGGAAAGGGGAGCGGTTTGCAGGGATGCAGTGGTCGCCCCGCTGCAAAAGTGGCAAAATGCCGTTTCAGCTCAACCCCCACCCAAATACTTCTTCATCTTTCCCCGCTGCTCCAAGATAGGCAGGCAGGGCTGGACTCCGGCAAGGTTCCAAGTTCTTTGTGCTCCCTGGCATCAAAGGGATCACGTAAACTCTCGTAAGCAGTGATTGCGGTACAGCTACTGAAGGAAAAAAGGGAGTGTCACGAGATGGGACATCCTTCTTGTCTCCTTTGTCTCCCCAGGAGCCCCTCGGAAAGAGAAATGCCTGCGAGGGCTTTATCTGACTCCTTCCCAGCCAGCCCTTCCCTCCTCGCTCCCGGGTCTCGTTTGCTCCGCAGGCCTCATTAGCTCGCTAAACTCAGAGGAGCCCCGGTAGGAGAAAACGCTGCCTGGCATGGCGCTGGTTGATCCCTGTCTCATCTTGATTCCATTTGCCCTGCTCCCCCCCCCAAGAGATCAAAGCATCCCCCACAACCCCGCGGTGCTGCACCAGATCCCGGGCACGTGTCCTCCTCCAGTCCTTGGCAGCCTCGGGGAGGCTCCAGAGCCCTGTGTGCGGGACAGCTGCTGCAGCACCCACCGCTGTGCCTGGGGGCAAACAGCACCCAAGGAGCAGCTGCGCAAGTTCAGAGTCTGGAGCAGAATCCCCGGTGCACGCAAGTGAGAGCTGGGATTTCGGGGCTGCCAGGAGAAGCTGAATTCCTCTCCTCGCTGCCCTTTCTAGCCACGGCCACGCTGATGCAATCGGAAGAATTGCCCCTGCCCAGGCAGCTCTCAGGTAGAAGACTGGCTTTTGCTCCTCATGTTTCTGAGGGGCTAGCTGCCAATTCCTCAGGTTTTCCTTCCAATTAATATGGGGTTATGACTATTTTTACTAGTTTTTTACTAGTTTATTACTATTTTTACTTCCTGCGGCTCCCTGTGAGCAAGGAAGCACCACAGACCCTCTTGTTATAAACGAGGCTTGGACTTTTTGGGTGGAGTAAAAGTCTGCTCGTTTATTAAAAAGAAAACCCAGAGCAGAGACTCGAAGTAAGCCCAAGTCCCACTTGACAACCCAGAAAAAAACAAACAGTGCAACGCGGAGGGCATTCCCTCGGACTCAAGTTCCTCAGGAAGGCCCCCCCGGGGGCTGAGTCCCGGGGCAGTTTTTATAGTCTCTCTTGATGTTGTGATTGGTGCAGCTCAGATCCTCCCTCTGATGGCTCGTTGCTAGGGTCCTCATTGGTGTTCAGTTCCGTCAGTCTCTGGGGCATCGAGTGATTGGTTTGCCCCCTAACCAATAATTCCTCAAAATGTTTACATCATAATTATTAAGTCATCTTAAGAACATTCTAGAACATTTTCCTCTTTTCTATAGACCCATTACTTTCCCCCATTGGTGTCACCATCTAGCGGGCACATAGCAACATTACACCTGTAGAGTTGCAATAACGATTAACTCCTTAACTGTATATCCCCAATCTTTTAATAAGCAACTTTTGAACTTCTTCTCAACAAAAAAAACCTTTTAACCATTTATTACAACTCCCACCTCTAAAACTTTGATCGGGCCTTTGCCCGCATCAACCATCTCACAGTTTAACAGTTTTTCATTAGGCAGTGTCCTCATAATTCTTATAAATCTTTTGCAGCCTTTGGTATTTCTTATAAATCTCTTTCGCCTCTTCAGGGGCTTTCTTTCCTTCTTGATCCTCTTCCAGTTCATCCGCTTGCAGCACTCTAATTCTTGCAATTTTCTCCCGGTTTTGTGTCTGTAATTCCTGAATGAGGGGCATATTCTGCACAACAGAAGTTATAAGTCTAACGAAACAGGGGATTAAACACGGCAGGAATATGAAACCAGCAAACGAGAGTCCAACAATTATCAATGCCTTCTTCCACCACTCTCCGGTTAGTAGGCTGTCCCACCAGTTAGACTTAAACAGCGGGGTCCACCTTTGTACAGGAACATGGGCCAATTTTCTGATGTTAGTAGTTATATTGGAGTCCTGTACCCCCATGATCCGTCCTGGGCCCAAGTTGCAGGACCATAGGTAGCTATGATCCGCTCAGGTGGCCACTCGTCCTCCCCCCACTTCTGGGTTCCCCCTATCTGGATGTCCCTTTTTCTCCGTGCCAACTCATCATACAGAGGAACCCCAAGACTTTGTCCCTCAATTCTTGGAAGTAGGAAAAAGGAGGGTCTAATTATGCCTAGGGTACAGCTTCTAGCCCAGTCTTTTTGGAGCATAACATAGGCCATTTTCCCACATAACCAGAAGAGTCCTTTTGGTGCTCGCCAATAATTATGAAATTTTACATTGTTTATGCCAATCTTACTCCAAAATTTTGAGATTTTTGGTTCATCTTGGAAGGGGTTGGGTTCCCTGGTAATACATTCATACAGGGAAGCTCACCCACATACGCTATGTATTTAGGACCTCTCCTCCACAGACATTCTTCTCCGATGACTCCTGACCTCAAGCTCCAAGTTTCTTCTTCCTCCCTCTCATCTGGTCCTGATGATTCCTTCTCCATTATCTTTAGGGTCTCCTGTGGGGTCAAAGCAATCCCCTCCCAAGGCCAAACCTCTGCCATCCGGGTTATCTCCACAAATCCAGCAATCAGTTATATTCCATTCATGACTTATTTTCTCAACTAGATCTAGGAACAAGTTCTTTCCTTCCATCATTCTGATCTCAGGTCCCTTCTTAATTACCCCTTTTATCTCCTTTTCTCTAATCAAGTCTGGCTCCCATTTTCCTGCTTTTTCTTTTTGCTTTACCGGGTCTTTCTCAGAGCAGATCCATTTCTCTTTCATAGGGCATTCTCTCAGCAATTTCTGTTTAAAAGTCCCTACATTCTCAAAAAGCCAATAGGTTCGGCCATCCTCTATGCAAGTTTGCAGCTTTAAAAGTTGGCACAATTAGGGCTCGGATTCGAATGGGTTCTTAGGATGTCCGTCAGAGAGTCTCCCGCATACAAGGGTAGTAACATTTTACTGTTACCCTCTTGTTGCGGTGACAATCTCCCTTTTGTGTCAACTTATTTTCTTTCCTTTTAGGGTCTGATTGCTAGGTGTGTGGGAGGATGCTCTATTCCTTCAGGGTTCTTTGGATCTGTAATGAGATGCATCAAACAAATTTAAAAAAAAGTTCTTTTAAATTCTTCAATAAATAACTATTTTAAACTTTAAACATTAACAAGTATTAATCATGCAATAAACAATTTCTAATTCTTAAAACTTATATCGCTAAAACAGTTAATGAAGTATAAATCATCTTAAAAACTCCATCTTTGTCTGTCCTTTCATGGCTTCTTCTTTAGTGTCAGCTTGGTGATGGTCGAGTTAAGTACTGTCCACTCAGTTGGGGTTTGTACAGGTCCTTTCACCCTGGAGACATGAGTCCATCCTTTTTCTTGAGTTCTTATTGCTGTTGCTGTGGTCAGCAAAATTTGAAAAGGGCCTTCCCATTTCGGGGTCAATGGCTGATCTTTCCAAGTTTTAATTAATACCCAATCGCCAGGCTGGAATTTATGAATATCGAAATCAATGGGCATAGTTTGGGGAAGATACCCCTTTTCTCTCAGTTCTTTGAGAGTCTTTGCAACAGTTTGTACGTATTTCCTCACACTCTGTTCTCCCTTTTCATAAGTTCCAAGATAGCCCGGAGTAGTGAGAAAAGGTAGTCCAAACATCATTTCATAGGGTGAAACCCCTATGTCTGCTCTAGGTTTTGTTCGGATCCTCATTAGGGCCAGGGGAAGACATTTTACCCAGTTCATTTTAGTCTCTTCTACTAACTTTGTAAGGGCTACTTTCAGTGTTTGATTTACTCTTTCCACCCTTCCAGAGCTTTGTGGTCGTCATGGAGTATGTAATTTCCATGTGATGTTTAGGGCCTCAGCTAGCAGTTGTAACACTTGGGCTGTAAAATTAGGACCTCTATCTGAGTCTATAGTGTGCATTATACCATACCGAGGTATTATCTGCTCTAACAGGATCTTCCCAACTACTTCAGCTGTTGTTCTTGTTGTAGGATGAGCCTCTACCCAATGGGTTAGGTGGTTGACTATGACTAGCAGATATTTAAATCTTTGCACCTGGGGCAACTCAGTGAAATCAACTTGAATACTCTGAAAGGGTCTTCTTGCTAATTCCCTTCCCCCAAGAGGCATTTTCCGCATCACTTTTCTATTCACTCACTGACAAGTTATACAGTCCCGTGTTATCACTTTTGCAATTGTAAAAAATTCCAACACACACATATGTCCTCAGAAAGTGGTCACACAATGCTTGCGTTCCCCAGTGTGTTGAGGAGTGTAACTCTTCTAACACTTTTCTAGCTAGGGCCTTGTTCAATACTTGTCTCCCATCTGGCATCCTCCACTCACCCTTCTCATTTTTGATTGCCCCATGCTTCTGGAATTCTTCTAGCTCTTTCTCTCTAACATGTGGGATGTCTCCATCTTTGCCCTTGTCTTCTAAACTTGCTATATGTAGGATGGTTCCTTCATCTCCTAAGGCTGCTTTCTTTGCTATCCGGTTGGCCAAATTATTTCCTTTCATCTCCAGGGAGTCTCCTCTTTGATGTCCTCTTACATGCACTACGGCTATCTCCACTGGGTCTCTTAAAGCTTCAAGTACCTCTTTTATTAAATTCTCATGCACTAACGTTTTTCCTTTTGAATTTACAAATCCTCTCTCTGTCCAGATTTTACCAAAAGCGTGTACCACTCCATATGCATATTTTGAGTCAGTAGAAATAGTTCCTTTTTGATAACTAAGCCACAGTAGTCCTCATAATAAAGCATAGAGTTCACAGCACTGTGCCGACCATTGTCTTGAAACATTTCCTTTTTCTATAATATTCATGTCTTTTCCATTTATCACTGCATACCCCGAAACTCGTTTTCCTTCTATTACTCTGGAAGAACCGTCCACAAAAAGGATCTCTCCTTCTGGTAAGGGGTGTTCCAATAAGTCAGGTGCTCCCTGACTTTCATTTGAAAGTCAATGGTTTTGATGCAGATATGCTCAAGTCCCCTGTCTGGTTCTCCATATAAAAATTGGGCAGGGTTTATTGCTCTGGTTGTGGTTAACTCTAAATTTTCCATATTATTCAGAATCAATTCATATTTTAAAAGCCTGCTGTCAGAGATCCATTGGCTAGCTTTTTTACTTGATATGGTTTTGTAGTGGTTTGGTCCAAAATACTCATTACTGTTTGTCTGCTGTGAGAAAAGAATTAGGAGAAATGCAAAGCAGGCACCAAACTTGAAAGAATATAAAGAAGTTTATTAACAGACCTAAAAGAGGAAAAAAAAATTATACCACCTTCAGAACTCTCCTCCTCCCCCCACCTTCCTCCCTTCTCCCACTGACAATGTAAAAAAACAAACCTTAAGATGTTCAGTCTGTTTACCACTTCCATAATAACCTTGTTCAGTCCGTTTAGAAAGAGAAGTCTCTTCTTGCTCATGCTAGGAAAACATTATCACAACGAGACAGCCGCCCACTTCCAAATATTGTTCAGTCCATTTAGGAAGAGGAGTCTCTCTGCCTGCGTGTGAGTCCTTTCCCCCGACTTGCAGCTTTTCCCGCAACTGCTTTCGAGGGTCCACTCTTGAAGTTTTTTGGGGTACAATTTTAAGGTTGAGCCGTTCAGAAACAAAAACAGAGGCCCTTCTCCTTCCCTGGGAGCAAAGGGTCTTCATCATCTTCATCTTTAGAACTATCTCTGGGAGCATCTCTAGGGACTGAGGTTTTCTCCTTTCCCATTTGGAGCAAAAGTCCTCATCTGGTTCATCTCTCCCTGTCCAAACTTCTCATGAAATTACAGCTGCGTCAGCATCTGCCTATCTCAGTGCAGGTGCTTTTGCTTACGAGTTGAACACTCCACCCCCCATATCTTCATGAAATTACAACAGGATACTCTGATATATCATAGCTTCACAACAGAATTTCAGCTTTAAGCATCTCTTCTCTCTCTTCCCTCAGGTTTCAGCTCTTCACAGCAGTAAAAGGGTTAATCTCACCTCGGCCTTGCAGCTTTGCAGCTGGAATGTTGAATTTTTCTTATCGCAGTGGAGAGGGGGGAGAGCCGAGCCGCTCCAGCTGCCCACGGCAAGGCAGTAGGGGGGGTTCCACGGCTGGAACAGGTCCATGGCTCCAGGATGGCCGTGGCCCAGCCAGGCCTGGCCCAAGCAGGGCCTGGCCGGGCCCGCTGGCCCCCACACGGGGCCTGCAGCCACCTGTGCCAGCGCCGGAAACGAGAGAGAGCTTGGAGGGGGAGTTTGCCCATTCTTAAATGTGGATCACAGAGGTGGTCACAACTTTAAGTGGCTTAGAGAATTGTCCATATTCAAACTGGCCAGCTGATAGGTTCTATCAGTTCCCAGAGGAAACTGTAAGCACCCCTTAGCAAGGACGTCCCTTCCGGGACTATGCTTGCTAACCTATGACAGGTTTTCAAATCATGTGGAGTGTACACTCTAATCTTGTTACCAAAAGTTAACTTATATCCCTCCTCCACCAGAGTTACTGTGGCCGCAACAGCCTGGAGACAGGTTGGCCATCCCCTTATCACTGGGTCTAATAACTTTGACACATAAGCAATAGGTTGTTTTACTCCACACACCACTCCTGTTCAAGCACTCCATAAGCCACTCCTTCTTCAACATTCACAAGTAATTCAAATAACCTGTCTAAATCAGGCAAACTCAACACTGGAGCAGTTATCAGTTTCTCTTTCAGTTCTTCCAACCTGTTATTATCTTTCTCATCCCAGGTTAAGGGTTCTTGCTCTACTAATTTGTCATACAAGAATTTTACTAGTTTGGTATGTCCCTCTATCCATAATTTACAGTACCCAATCAACCCTAACAATTTTCTCACATCAGTTTTTGGTTTTGGTGCTGGCAATGACAATATTCCTTGTATTCTACTTGAGTCTAGTTTCTTGTAGCCATGCCCAATTAAATGATCCAAATACTTCACCTCTGATTCTCCAAGTTGCAACTTCCTTTTTGATACTTTCAAACCCTTTTCTGCTAGAAAATTTAGTAATTTAATTGTCGTTTCCTGGACCTCTTCTTTTTGTTCCCCTGAGACCAACAAGTCATCCACATACTGTAATATCTGTACTTGTCCAATTGGTAAAAATTCTCGCATCAGTTCTTCCAAAGCCTGACCAAATAAATTTGGGGATTCTGTGAATCCCTGAGGTAGTCAAGTCCGTTGTAGTTGTTGTTTCCTCCCTGTAGTCTCATCATGCCATTCAAAGGCAAACCACCCTCTGCTCTCTTTTTCAAGTGGGCACGCCCAAAAGGCATCTTTCAGATCGATTACACTGAACCGTGCATGTCGTGATGATATTTTATTTAATAAGGTATATGGGTTAGTGACAACTGGATAATGTGCCATGGTTTGTTTGTTCACCTCCCTCAAGTCTTGTACCAGGCGGTAGGTCCCGTCTGGCTTCTTAACTGGCAAAATTGGGGTGTTGTGGGGGGACATGCATGGCTCAAGTATACCACCTAAAATTAATTCCTTAATTACAGGGGCCAATCCCTGTTTTCCTTCAGCTGATATATGGTATTGTTTAACCCTTATGGGTGGTATATTCGGCTTCATCTTTATTTCAATGGGTGGGATGTCTAGCAATCCATGCCCTCCTCCTTCTGCCCACACTTCAGGGTTAATAGTCTCCTCCTCATCTTCTGTTAGCACCATTATTTTAGCCACCATTCTGCCTTCCTCAGGGACTACCCCTATCCCCAGCTGTAATTGCAGGTCCCGGCCTAGTAAATTGCATCCCAATTTTGGCATGTATAATAAATCTACACAACTTTCTCGGGAATTACCTTTTACTCGTACTTGTTCAATCATGGCCACATCAAATGGGTCATTCTTAGCTCCCTTAACCTTACATTTTCTATACTTACAACCCTCTGGAAGTTTTGATATATATGATCTGTCTGCTCCAGTATCAACAAGAAACTCATATTCTTCGCTCTGGGGGCCAACTTCTAGATTTACCAAGGGCTCTGTGTGATTTTCAAAACCTTCGCCCAGAGCAAAGAGCCCCTGACACCCCTAATCATTTTCCTTTAGAATCTTTTCCAATGTATCCTGTTCTCTTGCAATTGCTTCATCCAGACTTCTTCTTTTGCAGTTTCTCTTTGTGTGTCCCTCTTCACCACAATAATAGCATATGATTTTGTCCCAGTTCTGTTTTCTCTGCCTGTACATCTTTTCCTTCTCCTCCCCATCTCCTTTGGAATCTCCCCTTCCAAACCCAGTGCTTTCTCTAGCTATTGCTACCATGATCTTCGCCTTAGTTTTTGTCTTCTCCTCCTCTCTTCTCAAGTATACCTTCTGCGCCTCCCTCAACAATTCATTCAAACTCTTTTCCTGCCAGTCATCCATCTTCTCTAATTTCCTTCTAATATCTGTCCACGCCTTGGTGACAAACTGGATCTTCACTAATACTTGCCCTTCTGGGCTATCTGGATCCACACTAGAATATAACTGAAAATTCCTTTTTAACCTTTCCAACCAAGCACTCGGGGTCTCATCCTTTTCCCGCTGGCTATCAAAAGCCAGCCTGGCATTGTTTGTCCTGGGCACAGCCACTTGTACACCTTTTACTATGAGTGCCCTATAATCTCTCATATTTCTCCTTCCTAGCTCATCATTTGGGTCCCAGTCTGGTTGCACATGCGGCATTTTCTCCTCCCCCCAAAGTCCATTCTCGCTCCCAGATCCGCATGCCAGCTGCCCTGATTAGTTGGATTTCTTCTGGGGAAAAGAGTATACCCATGATAGAATTCAACTCTTCCCATGTGTAAATGCTAGGACCCAAGAACTGGTCAACTTGATTAGATATACCTAGTGGATCCTCCAGCAAACTTTTTAACTCTTTCTTAAAATTCCTCACCTCAGAAGCTGTCAGCGGTGCATTAACAAACCCAGTTCCTCCTCTAGCACCTCCCATGGGCACTTCTCTCAAGGGGAATAATCGGGCCACTGTCTCTCTTTGAGGCACACCCTTCTGGTTTTGAAGCCTAGTATTGTAACCATGGTGTTTTACCATCTCATCTAGGCCCTTCTTCATCTCTGATTCCTTCCCCTCCCCCCCCCCCCACCCCCCCGCAGCTGCAACTTTGCACTGTACTCCCTTCAGCAGGGACATTATGTATCGAGGAGAAACTAAAGGGTGTAGTTTGAGATGTAGGAGGGACAAGAAGAGGTGTAGGCAGGTTCTGTGGTATGGCTGGGACATTAAGAATACTTAGCTGGGGTACAGGAGAAATTGGCTCAGGGGTTGGGGAAGCAGATGGAGCAGATGGGGTCTGGGGTGATGGAATAGGGTGCAGCAGAGGGGATTGAGATGTGTGGAGCAGGTAGTGGAGGGGGTGGGAGAGACACTGGCTGAGCAGGGGGAAGCACCAGAGGAGTAGGAGGGTGAGCCACAGGTAGAGTGGGTGGAGAAAGGGGTGGAAGACAGTCAAGAGGGTCCCATCTTTTTGAACTACTTTTCTCTCCTGCTTCCTGTGTTTCTTTCTCATCTGTTTCCTTCTCTTTTAATACTTTGTACACTCTTACTTTCTTATCCCGGATCTCATTTTCAAGCCAGCAGGCTGCATATAATATCTCTTCCTCATTTTGGGTCTCTTTTAAGTTAACATGTCTGTTTAAGGCCCTGCACATCCACTTTTCTTTGGATCCGTACCAGGGACAATAAACAGGCCCTTCCTGAATCACTTCCTTTGACCAAATTTCAACGCTATAATTAATCATTTTAATTCTGTCCAACTTCTTTAAATTTTTATCCAAATCCCAGTTTTCGAGCACTTCTCCCAATGGGCTTTCAGGAGGAATATCTTTTAAGTCAGTTTTGTCCTTCTTTATCTTTTTGTTCTTTCCCATGCACTGGCCCATGATTTTTGATAATATTTATAGAGTGTACCTAAGTATCAACAGAGGAGGGTTTTTTTTAAATTAAAAAAAAGAATTAGTTTAAATCTAAATTAATACACAACACACAAATCTACTAATATCTAAATGAATTCACAAAACTAAGATGAGCTACCACAAATTCTAAGAAACCAGGCAGAGCTATGAGAGAACAGATGGGGTTTTGGTAAAAGGAATGAAGGTCACAAAAAAAAAAATAACAGTCAACAGAGGAGGTTCTTAAAAGCAATGACTGTAATTACAACTGCCCGTGGGAAAATCTACCGACCGTGGGAAATCCGACCGGAGACCTCAGAAACTACAATTAATATGGCAACCCAGCTGGAAACTGGATGAACCCTATCAGGCTCTTCCAGCCCGTCTAGGACCCAATTACAGACTCCACCCCTCGCCGGAGCGGGGGGGACCCTCCCTCCTCCGGGGAGTTCTCTCAAAAATTAAGATGGCGCCTGCCAGACGCCACTGAACACCCCTCCTCTGCAGCCTAGATCTTAAAATGGCCGAGACACCGAAAATTTCTCAAAAAGTAAAATGGCGTTCGCCAGACTCCACTAGACACCTCTCCTCTTTGCCTGGTAGGCAGTCTGGGGACTATTGGACCCTCCTCACCCCAGAACCTCACCTGTCAGGCTCACCGCAGCAACCACGCAATTAAAATAATTTATAAGGCTCTTTTAACTTAATTAATATGCACCTAAAAAAATCTTCTGAATAACAAAAAAAGGACCAACAGAATACACTCAAGTAGTCTTGAGTTCTAACTTAAAACATAAATTGCCAACAGAAAATGCCACCAAAGAATAATCAGAACAATTTCTTTTATCGTAAAATGGCGCTCGTTAGCTGTAAGACACCTTTCACAGCCTTTCACCAAGCCCTGACCGCTCCAGTGAAGTAAACAACAACTCTGCGATTTAAAACCTTCTTATATTTAAAGAAATACATAAAATCCCAACACCATACTAGCAAGCTCAGTCTTACACAAATACACAAACCTATCCACGTATAATACACTCCAAAACAAATAAAAGCACCTACACAAACTAAATATTCTACATTCATACACTCTCTCCTTAATAGACGGCCTAAGGACTATTGGATAAATCTCACCTCAGGACCTCGCCTATTAAGCCTCCCGCAATCACGCGACCAAATCAATCTCTCCGCCCCCTAAAAAAAATTCATATATATATCACTGATAAGAAGTTATAAAATAAGTATTTAGATAAAACAAACACTACTAACAGAATACACCCAAGTAGTCTTGGATTCCAAATTAAAAGATAAAATCACTTAGACATATATATAAAATAAGAATAAAACGTATCCCTATCCTGGCAGGTTCTAACACCCCCTCTCGCTCCTATTGAGTGAAGGAGCTTCTCACAACCAGTGGCCTCTCCTTGTCACCATGCTGCGAGGAATTTTTCTCACTCCCTCAACGAATCCCAGCTTGAGGCGCCGTGAGAAACTCCCCCCCCGCTACGAACCTCACTTGGGGTTCCTAGCTCGGGGGTCCTAATTCCCCTTGTGCTGGGCACCTTCCCCTCCTCCCCTGCCCGAAAGGAGGCAATCTCCTAACCGGTGGTTCCCCTTACTCTGAAAATCTCCGGTTAGGAGTCTTTCTTCCAGCCCACAAGGGTCCTAGTTCCCTAGGCACAGACTCTCCGGGGTCTGCCCTAAGGAACCCCCTCCTCCCAGGTGATCTTGGCTGATGGAATCGCTACTTCCCCGTCTGGGACTCCTAGCGATTCCACCCCCGATCTGGCAATGACCACCTCTAGTTGGAGCCTTCACGGGTACGGGGCGCCTAGAAGGAGGGTACTCCCCCGTCTCCCACCTTTAAGGGTCCCTAGGGGTACAACACTCACACGTTCTTCACTCGCTTCCCTCCTTTCCCGGCAGGGATCCTCGCGGAGAACCGGAACCACGGTACTTGGAGGTCCTCCCTCGCTTCAGGAGTCCGCTCTACGCAGCCCCCGTCTCACTCAGTCGCCACTTCACGCACACTCGTACCCCCTAATGCCTCACCCCACTTGCAGTACTGACCTTATCTGCGAGCCCCACTCCTCGGAGGGGAATCCTCCGGGTTGTCAGGCCCCTGATCTTCTCTCGGGACAGCCAACAGTCCTCCCGACGGTCATGAAGAAATCCGAAGTCCAGGCGGCAGAAAAAAAAAAATTTCTGGTGGATGAGTCTTCCCTGAACCTGTCCTTCTCCGGGACCACCCAGGGGGCGTGGCTTACCCCGGATGAGTGCCCAGAAAGCTGTTATAAAGGAGGCTTGGACTTTTTGGGTGGAGTAAAAGTCTGCTCGTTTATTAAAAAGAAAACCCAGAGCGGAGACTCAGTGTAAGCCCAAGTCCCACTTGACAACCCTGAAAAAAACAAACAGTGCGACGCGGAGGGCGTTCCCTCGGACTCAAGTTCCTCAGGAAGGCCCCCCCGGGGGCTGAGTCCCGGGGCAGTTTTTATAGTCTCTCTTGATGTTGTGATTGGTGCAGCTCAGATCCTCCCTCTGATGGCTCGTTGCTAGGGTCCTCATTGGTGTTCAGTTCCGTCAGTGTCTGGGGCGTCGAGTGATTGGTTTGCCCCCTAACCAATAATTCCTCAAAATGTTTACATCATAATTATTAAGTCATCTTAAGAACATTCTAGAACATTTTCCTCTTTTCTATAGACCCATTACTTTCCCCCATTGGTGTCACCATCTAGCGGGCACATAGCAACATTACACCTGTAGAGTCGCAATAACGATTAACCCCTTAACTGTATATCCCCAATCTTTTAACAAGCAACTTTTAACTTCTTTTCAAACAAAAAAACCTTTTAACCATTTATTACACCATCATAGGGGACTACTAAAATATGATCGCCGGCCAGCATTTTTCTCCTAGGAGAGCCCTGCATACTGTTCCACAAATCTTTCCTAAAGGCCCAAACCAACTCCAGACACTCTGCCTAGAGCAGGTTTCCACAAAGGGCTGCAGAAATCCAGGACAGCTACAAGTGCGTGTGGGAAGGGTTTTGTCCTGGTCCTGACAGGAGAATTCTTAATGATCTGAAGCAATTTCATTCAGATGTAGCACAGGATCTGAGTTTTTTCTATTGATATGTTTCAGGATGACTTACAAGCCTTGGGAGAATGAGGTACAAGGCTGACATTGACAGTGTGATCGCATCCAAGTATAATTGTCCATTTTATTACTCTTCTATTTTTTTTCCACTCTAATAAGCCAAGGCAAGCTTTTCCTGGAGACAGAACATGTGTGGGATGAACTGTGGTCCCTCACAGGGTCACAGGGCTGGCAGTGACCAAGCAGGCAATCTGCTTCATTGGGAACCACTACAGAGCTACACCCCAGGGTGGGTTTAAGTAGCAGGGTATTACTAAGGGCTCCTTTCCTGCATGAGATACAAAAAGGAGGTCCCAAATGATCTTCATGCAAGCATGCAGTAAAGAAGTGATCCTGCTGTCCTAATGAAGCTAATGCCTATGATGTGGAGCCTTCCAGGAGGCTGCTCTGCAGAGGTTCTGATGCGCCAGTGTCCCTTCATGCCAACAGCCTGCTTCAAGGGGCTGCTGGCAGGAGCATGTTTCCCTGTGCAGCTCTTTAGAAGTTTCCAGGGAATCTCTCCAATGAAATACTGTAGCTTTAGATGTTTTCTGTTGGCATTGTGGCCTCTGTTATATTTTGTGTCTCCACTTTGCACTTGGGACTGACTGCACTGGTCCCAAGGAGGTTACCCTGGAGTCAGTAGTTTCCCTGTCAACTTCCCAGATGCTCTTACCTTCCAGGGCCTTGTCCCCAATCCAGAATAGCCCTCCTTCCTCAAAGCCCATATCTAAGTCTTTTTTATTATTAAGCTGACCATTTTGCAGGGCAAAAAATCCTGATTTAAGACATTGCTTTTTTGCTACTTTGCTGCCATGTGATTTTATCCTCTCTGAAGCCATGTAAAGAGTGATTCATCCTCTGAGTTTTAAGGGCTCTGTTGGAGAGTGTTTCAGAACCAGCTACATTGTTCCACTTCCATTAGGAAATTCAGCCTTTAGTCAGACTGGCCTGAAAGTGACCCAATCTCACACAGTTTAGAATGAAAATCCTTGGGGAAAGCAAATTATCCAGTTTCAAGAACACAATTCACGTTTGGCTAAAACTCCGGCAATCCTAAGCTTTTCTTTTCATGTCCTCTAAAATATTGCCACAAAGAGAAGAAAATATTGATCTAAATGGTTACGGGCATTAGAACCTGGGAGTTCTTTTAGGAACCAGGAAGAAGATGTTTACTAAAATCAGCATGAATTAGGGCAGATAAGAATCTCTGTCAAGAGCAAGCTCTGTCTCTGCCCTTCCCTATCAAACACAGTAGCTCTCCAGCATCCAGGGCTGAGGCCTCCATCATGCAGGAGGTTTCATTCTGCTGGCCAACAGAGCAATGCCATGTCTGCTGCCAGTGCACTGTGGCAGTAGCCCATCCATTGGGCGAGGTTCTAGGCATATGTACCTTGCTGCTCTCAGACACAATCTCTGGGTCTTATCAGAGCTCTGCAATCTGGAAGCTGTCTTGCCTGTTGCCCAGCGGGGCACTGTTGGGGGCTTGAAGTGTGCCAGAGATTTCCAGGAACCTTTGCTTCCATTAACAGGCCTCCCACTGAGCCAGGCCAAGGAGACGGATCACCCCACCAGTGCTGGCCTTACGAGTGCCGAAGCCCTGAAGGATGGCTTTGGAAAGGTGAGGGATAAGGACAGGGATGAGC
This sequence comes from Coloeus monedula, assembly GCF_965178545.1. Classification (NCBI taxonomy): domain Eukaryota; kingdom Metazoa; phylum Chordata; class Aves; order Passeriformes; family Corvidae; genus Coloeus; species Coloeus monedula. Next base: position 12,724,485 of record NC_138782.1, on the reverse strand, counting down.
AGACTTCCTTGCCAGTGACTGTTTAGTGCTAGGCCCAAAATGTCCCTGAAAATCATCATCTTCCACTCTTGGGGGATGGGGATTCTCTTGGGCATATATTTGACAGCTACAGAGCAATTGCTTGGCTATTTCCAGTGGTGGCAAGGTCACTGGTTTGGAGATGGTGCTAAGGTCATGCCAGAAGCATTCTTTATGTGCAAAGGCCCTTGTAGAGCAGTTCTGAATGGCAGAGCAAGCTACACATCAGTGAATGTGGGCAAAGTGCATCCTGGGAAGCACAGAAGCAAGGATTCTAATGCTGAGTGTAAGCAAGTGTGAGAAATGAGACAACTCTTAAAAAGATTAATTTATTGAAAACAGAAAAATTGAAAAATTACAGAAATTAAAAAAAAATATAAAAATTTGGGATCCTATGGCTCGGTAGATGGTATGCCCCAGGAGCGCAGGGATATGAGATCTTCTGGCTGAGACAGCACTAGACCTCAGGTAGAGAAAAAAAACTTGCAGTCCTGGGTTGACTTAAAAAAATTACTAAAAGCCCCTTAAAAGGGGTAAGGCTTTGAATGCCCCAGCACCGATGTCTCCCACAGCTAGTCTGCAGAGAGCAAGAGGGGAAGAGAGAAGAGGGCCCACCTCTTTGCTTCATCCTTTTTATAGTTTTTGCTCCGTCCCCCCCCCCCCCCCCAGTCCGCTCACAGCCCGCCCCTTCGGTCCAAGGCGATTGGTGCTTTCCCTTTGATGGATCATCTCTGTCCTCCAATGGCTCATCGTTGTCAAGGGGGGTGGTATCAGTTAGAGATAAGGTAATGCAATGCCTTCATTAAAATTCAGGTATTCAGGTTGCCATGGAACTTGCCTGCAGAGTAATGGCTCTGTAGCTAAAAATAACTGCTGGCTATTAAGACTGGGTGGGGGGTTTGGCCTTGGAATCAAAATGCAAGTGAAACACCTACAAAAAGTATTAAAATACATCCAACACACCTCAAAACACTTGTAAAAGTATACAGTAAACACAGGGAAGGTAACTCTTATGGTGTAGCAGTGGTTTGTACCTTGAAAAGGGGCAAGTTTGTGATTTTTAACTGGGAAAATTTTAACTGGAAAGGGTGCAACTCTATTAATAAACTTTAAACAAATGGAAACACTGATAATGGAACTGGATTTTTGTACCTGGGCTGATGGGTTAATTGTAACATTCAATTTAAAAATAATTAACTCAAAAATAATTATTTAAAGCACTTAATATGCAAAGACCAAGCACAAATAGGGATTTCATGTATGACAGCAAGGCTGCAAAATAAAATGGGAGACTTTGATTTTTCCTGGTTACCTTTCTTGCTGTATCTCACAGCCCTCTCATTCTCAATTTTTCCACGCGTTAACATCAATGTTTCTGCAACTTGTTTTCACGTGACTTGTCTTTTTGGCCTCATGGTTTCAGAGAGCAGCTGAGTCCTTCAGAAGCCAGAAGTGAGAAACAGCTGCAATTCCTGGCCATGAGTGTTAAGCAACAGCTAATTACCCCTCCTTGCTGCGTATTGCACATGGTTCTTATTCTCCTGCCATGGCCTGTAGGAAGGGAACTGCCTGCTCACTGGTCACGTGGGCTCTTCATCTGTCTTGGAGCACTCCTGTGATTTTCTTGCTTCAAGCAGGGCCTCCTGACATAGGCTGAGAAACAGTACCTTGGAGCAGTGGGAGGTTATGGCAATAAAGTGTTCCACCTCACTGTGTGTAATTGCCAAGGTGAGGATGGGAGACATTCTTCAGAAACCATTGGAATGTACATGGAGCTGCATCAAGGACTGTGGAACTCTATGGACCCTGTGCTCCTGATGAGATGTTGTGTCTGGTTTGTGTGTCTCTGCTTACAGTCTGTGATGCATTCCCATTGCATGCAGATCCGTGCTGCATTGAGCATGTTGGCTCAAAGGAACTTAGAGCGGATGCCAATGGAGCTTTTGGAGAAAGAGATCAAGACAGAGAGAGAAAAGGAAACGTCCTTGCAGCTGCCTCCACAGACAGTTGACCCCGGGGATGCAGCTGCAGCAAGTAAGTGGTTGCTACACCTGTGGTCCTTTCTGATCACTTGCTTGCCCTCTGCACAGTGTTGCCCTCAGACTGGGGGGCTGTTACACTTGCATCTGAGTGGGAGTTTGCATAGGATGCATTTCTGGTCCCCAAAGAAAAATGGAGAGGCATGAAGTGTCTTGCCCATGGCCTCACTGAGTCAGTAACAGAATATCAGCTTCCCACCTTCTTCTCTGAAGTCCTTCAGAGTGTAAAATTCTGTCTTGCAAAGTACACTGAGGCTTCAGACTCTCTTCTGGATAGCAGCCTCCAGGAAAAGTGGGTCCAAAAGAATGCTTTTCAACCAAGGTGCAACCTGGAAGAAACAAAATTCAACTCCTTCTAATGAAAACCCCAGAGACCCTTCTCCCACTGCTCCCTGCTGAGGAGCTGTGTGAGAGATTGGTTACGTGAAAAGGGACATATAGATTCAGGATATACAGATTCTTTGCAGGTTACTGATCTGAGAAGCTGGCTACGTGAGAACGGGCACATAGACCCTTGCAGCTAGCTGAGCAAGGTCTCATAAGACAATGCACCACACATCCTGTGTAACAACTGAAGTTACAGAATATTACATGTATCTTGCTCAGTAACTGAACCACCATTGAGTCTTACTGCTGAACTATGGGTTTATTTGCAGAGCCAGCAAGGTTAGGTTTTGGCAGTATAAACAATAGACATCTGTGGTTAGAAGGCCAGGGAAAAAAGCAGAACTGCTGACAACGAAAGGGGGTCTAAGGAGGGGTTTAGAATCAGCTTAGTCGATGTGAACCACTCAGAATGCGCCGTTACGAATATGCATAGAGCCTATTATTGTTAGGATATAAGGAGTTCTGGTACAATCAATAAATCAGATTCCTGCTGATCACTCATATTGGGCGTCTGGGTTTCCCCTCTATCGCGACATTCTGGCGCCCAAACAGGGACGGAAAAAGGGACTGTAGAGATGGATAGCCTACGTCCGTCAGCCTGCGGGGAATAAGGGACCATAGAGACGGACAACCTGTGGCCACGTCACGATAGAGAGTCTGCGTCGGTCCCATAAGCAGCACGGGAGGCTGCAGAGGTGGTGAAAAGTCACACCTCCGAGCTCAGGAGAACCTACAGAGGAGTCCTGCTGGCCACGCACCGCCGGGTCTTGCAAAAGCTGCAACAGCGCTGACGTTTAGGTATGGCTAATAGACAAGCGGTGTATCAATTGCTCAAATGCTTTTTAGAAAAGCGGAGCACACCAGGGATAGATTGTAAAAAAGATCTCCCTGGACTTTTAGCTTATGGGGTTGCCAAGGGTTGTTTTATTGACCCAAATAAAGTTTTCGAAAGGGACAAATGGCGGGTGTTTAGAGATAAGATCTTTGACGCGGTTATTCAGGATGATAAAACAGCTAAAAAGTTGATGAAGCCGTGGCAGGCAGTAATCAATGCTTAAGAACAGTATGAGGCAGAGCAGAAGGGTGCAGCAGCAGCTGCGAAACGCTTAGAGATGCCGCTTACCCAGGAGCGGGACATGGGTGAGAGCAGCTGCCCATTACCCCCCTCTGTGAATACTTTTACTATGCAAACGGGGAGGGCGGCCTCAGATCCTGTTTTTTCATCTTCCGCGTCCCCTCAAGCTGTTAGTGCACCATTAGCACCTTTAGAGCATGAGATAGTGCCTACAGCTCCTTCGTTAGAGCTGCCCACAGCCCCCCCCGCTGTTTGTAAAAACAAACTCAGAGAGTCAAGAGATAGCCAAGGAACGAGAGGAATTTTGGAGGGAGGTTGCTAAAAATATTGCTGCTGAGGGAGACATAGATAATGCCGGAGAGGTTGCACATGCTTTTCCAGTCGAATTTTCACCCTCTGATGCTCAAAGACAGGTTACTGTTAATATTAAACCTTTAGATTGGAAATTGCTTACCCAACTGCAAGTCACTGTTAATGAATCCGGGATAAAAGGGGAACCAACTCGTCAAGTGCTTGATTTTTTGTGGGGCTCTATGCTTTTGCTACCGAATGATGTTAAAAATATTACTAAGCTGATATTAACACAGCACCAGCGCATGCTGTTTGGAGCTTACTGGCAGACTTTATGCCAGCAGTCGGTAGCAACGCAGCGGAGAGCAGCAGATCCTTTGCATGGGGTAACCCTAGATAAACTAATGAGTACGGGAAATTATACGCAGATAGAGACACAGGCTCACGTAGGTCCTCACAAGGTCCGGGAAAGCATGCAGCTGGCTCGGTGAGCAATAGATCAGATTAAGGACTCAGGGGGATTACCATCATATATGAGTAGCAAACAGGGAAGAGAAGAACCATTTGGTACCTTTATCGATCAAATAGCAAATGCTATTATTGCAGCCAGGGTTCCAGAAGCTCTGCATGGTGCCTTGCTTAAACGTGTCATTCAGAATTGTAACCCCACTGCACGTAGTGTGTTAGTTACTCTGCCTGCTACTTGGACGATTGAAGAGGCATTAGAGAGGATGTCACAGGTCCCTGTAGGTCCACAAGCTATGCTTGTTAATGCAATAAAGGAACTTGGAAAGGAACTGGGAATAGGGATGAAACAGCAGGCTGAAGTAGCTCAGAGGCAGATTGAGGCAAATCAGAGTCAGGTTTTAGCTGCCCTTGCACCTTTGCAAAATCACCGGAGCGGGCCTCGACGACAGACCACCCGACTGCGATGTTTTCGCTGTGGAGTCTCCGGTCACATGAGACGAGATTGCAACGCCGGTAACGTCTGGTGTCAGCATTGCTGGTCGGACACCCATGCCAGCGCTGCCTGCAGGAGGGCAAAGTCGGGAAATGGGAAGCCGAGCAGGAAGGCCCACCCTGCGATGACACCAAAAGCAGCAGCATACCCAGCGACCCAGGAAATCAACACCTGCGTGCCTCTACCGACTCTGAGCAGCACTTTCGTCTCCAGCCTGCAACCCGGGGGAGCCTCGGATTGGACTTGGCAATCTCAATAAACTGTACTCTTATAGACAATCGACCACAGCGTGTCCCCACCGGGATCAAAGGACCTATAATTATAAATGGGAAAGTGGTCGGAGCACTTTTAATCAGACGCTCATCAGCTACTATGCAAGGATTACAAATACTTACAGGACTAATTGACGCGGATTATACTGGAGAAATTCAAATTATGATACAGACTCTTTTTCCACCTGTGTTCATAGAAAAGGGCACCTGACTAGCCCAACTGGTGCCTTTGCCGGTTCTCACTGAAGGACTATCACCCATACACTCCGATCCCCAGGGGTGAGGGAGCCTTTGGATCTACGGGACCGGCAGCCATGCTCACTGTGAGCTTGAAAAGTCGGCCACGCCGCATGGTGACAGTAACATACCAAGGACAGACTGTTACCCTGACAGCACTCTTGGACACTGGCGCTGATGTATCCATCATCAGCAGTCACCATTGGCCTCAGCATTGGCCCACCTTTGAATCTGGATCTACAGTCACCGGAGTGGGAGGACTTACCCTCGCTCACAAGTCCCCTCCATTGCAATGGACTATAGCTGAGCAAGTGATAAATTGCAGTGTGTCCATCATCCCACTGCCACTTGGTGTCGCTGCTCTAGTGGGACGAGACATACTCGCTCAAATGGGCATGGTTCTTACCACAGACCAAAATTTTTAGGAGTGGCCATTGCTTGGACTTTTTCTCTCCACCAGCTCAAGGAGGGACTGGAAGCTATGTTCACTTTAAGGACATGGCTACAGGGGAATGGAAAGGCCCAGCAGGTGTTATATTTTGGTCGTGGCTATGTTTGTGTGCTTACTCCTACAGGTCTGCAGTGGATACCCAGCTGCTGGGTCAAACTGACACCGCTCAAGCCTGGAGCCTCCACAATACCACCTTCCAGAGCTGAGTCTGCTTCGGCTACATCTAGTAGCTGATCCGGTGATCGCACGTCTTGCAAACATCGTGCCTACCCGACTTAGGCACTTTGAATCCTGGGAGGAAGCAGAACAACTACTGGATGCCCTTGAACCTGTGGTGTTTGTGGGAGACCAGGGCATTTTGCGTGGTCTCTTCTCCGATGTGGGGGTTGTAACAAAGAGTGGCGGGTTCATCAGACACTTCTGTTAGGGGGAGCATGGTGTATTATTTGTGAGGGAACTTGGCAACGTGACACGTTACAGAGAGCTTTAGAATGGGAAACTGGTTTACCAATTTTTCAGGGTCTTACTCTTTATGAGTCAGCTGAACAGCAAGCTGTTGCTGAGTTTCGCTGGTGAATTACCCGCGAGGTTGCTTGCATTCCTTTACAGCTTGAATCCGCAATAGTGCGTAAAGTTTGCGGAGATAGCATTGAGATACCACGCCAATGGATGGTGCGTACCCATGAGTGGGAACGCATGTGCCATCGCTTTAGTGCTTGCAGCATTGCTGATAAATGTGTTAACTGTGCATGCTACCGATCCACACCACGTTAGCGCTATAGACCACTGAAAGAACATGTGGATTACCTGGGCTAACCAAATAGGCCAAGATTCTTTTTGCTTATCCTTAGCAACGCCTTCTGACCCTTTCCGCACTTGCCTTATTGGGGTTCCGTTAGCAGAAACTAGTAGCCTTAAAAAATACACCCTCAGCTACTCAGAGCCAGAAATTGCACTCTCAATCTTTTGTAACGCAAGCCATTCTACCCTCACTGATAACTATCTCGATACTCACCTCTCTACTTCTAACATCTGCAATGACCTTAAAATAAAGAAGAACCCTTTAGCTGCCCAAGCATGAGCAATTGCCTTAGGCCTTAATACATCTATGTTTGAGCCACAAGAGCTAGATCTCTTAGGCTCTCAGCCTAGTCCCTATTGCCTTATGTTTAAAGGCAGTCACTTTGACAGCAATATCAGCCCCCAAAGGCCAAACAAAGACAGCACATGGCTGAGCCCTACCACCTCATGGTACTTTAACATCACAGTGTACTGCAATGGCTCAGTATGGCCAGTTGATAATCCTCCACGAGTACCTAGGGCTTTGCCCCCAGGAACTTTCCTCATTTGTGGGGACAGGGCATGGCCAGGAGTGCCTTCTAAACCAGTGGGAGGACTGTGCTATTTTGGGAAACTAACAATGTTTGCCCCTAGCATTCAACAACTGTTAAATATCACACACAAGCGAGCATGACAAAGCGCTCTTCCATTAGATCCTAATTGCAGAGACGATGTGCAGTTATGGAAAACTCCTGCTGTCTTTTTTGCTTCTCTTTTGGTCCCAGGAGCTGCATCAGCACGTGCCCTCACTCAGCTTAGAAGGTTGGCATGTTGGACAGGCAAGCAAGCAAATGTCACCTCACACCTGATAGGTGAGCTTGTTGCAGACGTGGATAGCTTACGCCACGCCTTACTGCAAAATCGTGCAGCCATTGATTTCCTACTGTTAGCACATGGACATGGATGCAAAGACATAGAAGGAATGTGCTGCTTTAACTTATCAGATCACAATAAATCCATACATTCTCAGCTTCAATGGCTCACTGAACATACCAAAAAGCTCACTGTTCAGGACAGTCCTTTCGATAGATGGTTTCAAGGGACCTTTGGAGGACTTGGAGTCTGGGCCGTAAGTCTCATAAAAGAAAGTCTTAGATGGGTCGGCATCATACTTTTGCTATTGCTTGGAGCACGCATTATATTTTCTTGTTTAGCCAAATGTGTAGATCAACTAACTCAGGGAGTTTTGCTTGCTCAAACTAATATAAACGGGGGAATTGTGAGAGATTGGTTACGTGAAAAGGGACATATAGATTCAGGATATACAGATTCTTTGCAGGTTACTGATCTGAGAAGCTGGCTACGTGAGAACGGGCACATAGACCCTTGCAGCTAGCTGAGCAAGGTCTCATAAGACAATGCACCACACATCCTGTGTAACAACTGAAGTTACAGAATATTACATGTATCTTGCTCAGTAACTGAACCACCATTGAGTCTTACTGCTGAACTATGGGTTTATTTGCAGAGCCAGCAAGGTTAGGTTTTGGCAGTATAAACAATAGACATCTGTGGTTAGAAGGCCAGGGAAAAAAGCAGAACTGCTGACAACGAAAGGGGGTCTAAGGAGGGGTTTAGAATCAGCTTAGTCGATGTGAACCACTCAGAATGCGCCGTTACGAATATGCATAGAGCCTATTATTGTTAGGATATAAGGAGTTCTGGTACAATCAATAAATCAGATTCCTGCTGATCACTCATATTGGGCGTCTGGGTTTCCCCTCTATTGCGACAGAGCTGGCGCTGTAGAGCTGTGCTGAAGCCCCGAGCCAGTGCTTCTGGTGTAGCCCCCGGAGCAAGCAGCGTTCCCGACTGAATCCCGGCTGAGGGGCCCTGACTGCAGTGCTGTGTGCGCTGCCCCAGGGCAGCAGCAGGGACCTCAGGAGGCAGCACTCAGCCCGAGGGCATCACGCAAGGTTATCTGCGCTTTCTTTTGGTAACTTCCCCAGCCAGCCTCTGAAACAGGAAAACAAAAGCAAAGCACTACTGGGGTTTCCTTGTTTCTTCGGGGAAGCATCACTGCAGTTTGGTTTTAAACCAGAAGAGGGTAGATTTCGATTAGATATTAGGAAGAAATTTTTTATAATGAAGGGGATGAAACACTGGAAGAGTTTGCCCCGAGAAGCTGTTGTTGATGGATCCTTGAAGGTGTTCAAGGCCATGTTAGATGGGGCCCTGAGGAACCTGCTCGTGCTGAAGATGTCCCTGCTCGTGGGGGCTGGACTAGATGGTGGTTAAAGGTGCCTTCCCACATAAACTCTTCTAGGAGTCTGTGATCACTTTCCCATGGAACTGTGCCACTGTTATACTTGAAGTTCTTTGGGATAACAAAGAGATGTTACCCAGCTCCAGCAAGTTTTCTGGGCCTTTCCATTGTCACCCTCCACTCCCAAGCTCCTCTTTGGTCCCTGCAGGCTTTAGCCTACTGCCTGTCAATGGCACAGCTTCCAGTGTGCAGAGAAAACACCCTGGTAGTGCCTTGAAGAAGAAGGTCTTGGGGAAGCAGGACAACGTGCCCTTGCTGCCCAAGAAGCCCATCATCCATGGAGACGGCAGCTTCCCACGCAACTCCTCAGGTAAGCCTGCTCCACAGCAGCTTTTTCCATCACCGGTTTTCCTTGCACAAGGAGCACAAACCACCTCCTGCCTCAGCCACCACAGCTGGGATCTTGGGTTCATAGCCTGTGCTGAGAATGAGCAGCAAATCTACTCTTGAGTTACTCCAGCTCGGCAGTACTGGAGCAGTTGGTTCTTATTGATCCATTGGAAAGCTGAGCTGCATAAAGTAGTGGTAAAGACCTAAGCTCTGGCTTTTGCCCATCCTGATAGAGCAAACTACAGCACTGGTGCCAGGAGGCAGCTGTAACTGCAGGGATGAGCTCGGGGCAGTCTGGCAGGGTGTGCTCACTGTGCACCTACGAGTACCACCACGATCAATTGTCCACTCTCCATCTTGGCCCTCTGCCTGTGCTGCTGTCCGGCTCTGCAGCCAGCTTTCCTGCTCTCCAGCAAGGGTTGTCTCTGCATGGCAGTCAGCCACTTGGTGCAGCCGTGCTGCTGCTCCCAGAAGTGCCCAATGGCTTCTCGCCGCTGCCATCCCACGGCCTGCAATGCCAAGAGGGAACAAGCAGCGCCTCCTGGGTCACCCCACCCAAATACAGCGGCCTGTGTAGCAGGTGACAGCCAGGAGGGGCTGCCTGCTGCTCCCAGGCTGTTTGCTGCCCGCAGTCAATACACAGCACATAGTCCCTGGTGGCTCTTGCCTCTCCTGTGAGGGCAGCCTGCCTGTGCTATGATCCTGAGTAGGGTGAGATAAGAAGAAGGGAGCTAGGAATGATACTTTGAGTGCTCTTTTCTAGTGATGCTACTTCCATGGTCACAATTGACCAGAACTAGCCTGACGGGGCTCCCCATTCCTATTGAATATAGCTGTGTACATCGACATCCTTCTGCAGTGACACCACTGATGGCAGTGACAGGGGGACACCAGTGACAGCCAGATTAGCTCCCATCTGAATATTTTTGATGTTATGCTCTCTCCATACTGTGTGAGAACATGCAGGGTAGCACAAAACCCCTACAGAGTCTAGAGCAGTTCATCTAGATTCTGTGCAATATTCAAACTCCATCATTTGAGACAGCTCAGATGTTTCCTTGTACACATTAGAAAACGACCTGTTGAGTGCATGACATGAAATTTATGATCAACAGTCCTTTTGATGACCAGTGGGTTTCATAAGAAATGCATTTGTCATCTGACTTTTCTCATACCTTGTAAACTGACTATCAAGAGAGTTCATCTGCCAACAATTTGCATCTGTATTTACATATTCTTATCATCAATTTGCATTTGGAAGGCTTTTTTATCCACCATCTGGACTAGAGATTCCATTTTTCCACAAGAGAAAGCTTAGGCTTGCACAGTGTGCACACAAGTCCATTTGATGACAAACAAATTTCACCTCAGCATCTTTCAAATACAGCCAGTGTGTACTTTACTGAAATAGTACAGATCCATGATGCTTAGAAAGAGCAAAATCCATGAACTACTCCCTTCCCAAGAGCAGGCTGAAATGTAAGTGCACTCAGCTGCCCTCTGTCTAGAATATTTGAAGCCAATGGGAACAGAGGCGCTGTGAGGTGTGAAGGGTCAGGTATCGCTGTTCCCTGGTAGCTGCTCTGAGGGGATTCAGCCGGGCCCAGCAGGACTCGGTTGTTCAGGCTCGGCTTGGTGCTGTCACGAGGCAGCTGCAGGTCTTTCCTCAGGGAGTTGCAGAGTGCCTCTGTCCTCAGGGCTTGGGGAAATCAGGGTGCTGAGACAAGAGAGGCAGCTGAGGGGTCCCTCCTGGGGAGCAAGTCCTGCTGGTGGGCACTGTCTCCCAGGGAGTGGGAGCTCTGCGGCCTCAGGAAGGTGCCGCTGGCTGTGGTACCTGTGGCACTTGGGAGCTGGCGCTGTGTGGGCAATTGTCAGGTTGAGCCAAGGAGCTGTGCCCAGCTGGGGGGGGGCTGGGAGAAAGCAAGGAGCCAGAGAGCAGGGAATTCTCTGAGCCAGTGCCAGTTTGTACCTCATGGAAGCCTGGCTGGGAGATGGGGCTGCAGGCCGCTCCATGGCGGGGTGCCTTGCCCGGGGCTGCAGCGCTCATGGCTGACCCTCTCCTTACAGTGACCCCGCAGACGGCCACTGGTGCCGAGCGCCGAGAGGAGCCGCTCCGTGGGAAGGGGCAGAAGGACGGAGCCTCTTTGGAGCCACAGCAGTCCTTGCTCGAGGCACTCTCCTTGCTCAGCAGCGATGACTGGTAAGAAAGGCCCCGTTCACTCTGTCTCCCTCTTAGCGTTAAGGTAGGTTAGGAGAGTATCTTGCTAGTGCCTCTGAGCCCCAACAGCCCAGAGGGCCGCGGGGCACCAGTGAAACCACTCCAGAGCAGAGAGAGGATAAAGATTGGAGAGCAGCCTTTTCTTGGCCTTGGTCTGCAGCAGTGCTCCAGCTGCAGCAGGTCCGTGCTGTTTCCTCACTTTGCCTGCTGCTCTGTGGGGCTGCAAAGGATATCTTGAGGGAAGAGAGAAAGCTGTGGGACAAGATGATTTGCTGGCTGAAGCCAGAAGCAGGATGGCAGCAGTTTGGAGTGTAGAGATTTGGGTGCCTCGGGGCCCAGTGGGACTGAGTAAGATTTGTCTCTGGTCCCACTGCTGGCAGCAGTGGCAGGAGTCAAGGTCTGCCTGTGACCTTCTGCATGTGAGTCCCAGGAGCAGCTACAGGGAGCTCTTCTTTCTGAGAAATGCACTGAGTTGTGCTATAGAGTCACTCAGCCTGTCATTAGTCCTGAGGGGCTCATGGCAGAAGAGAAGGAAAAAGAAATAAAATCCTCTAGGAATCTTGCACTTTTGCAATTCAACTGTTTCCTTCTCACTGCTTCATATGGGCCTGAGATGTTTTGTCAATACTCACAATGTGTCCCAAACTTAAACAGAGACAGAAGGAGGCCTGTAGAGGCCCAGAGGTGATAACCCTACAAATGTTAGGTGATATTGGTTGTCTTTTTGATGTCTGGGTTATCATCTACTCACTGCTGGATGCTTCATTCACACTGGGATAAGGACTCCCTTCACCCTGGGATAAGCATGAAAAATCTGCAGCGATGCATCTCCTTGTGCAGTCGCCTTTGCTCTGCCTTTTCTCTTCTGCTTTCTCTTCCCCATTTCTCTTTGGTGCCCTGTGAGGTGCAGAGAGCTTCTGCAGCTGTGGGGGGGTCCGGGTGACACTCAGGGATGGCCGTGGCGTCGGCCGCCAGCCCTGCGCTGCAGCCCCGATGCATCACGCGCCTTCCTGTAGCTCAGGTCCTGCACAAAGCAAGTGCTGAGAGAGGGAGTTGTTTGCACCTTGTAAATAACATGTTGCTGTTGTTTTAGGTAGGGGCTTTTGGGAAAAGCCAGACTTTCAGCTGTTCTTGCCCTGGTGTGGAATCTTCTGGGGCATCCTGCTGCTTTCCTGGGGAATGTTTGAGGTGGAGTGGAGTGGGTGACAGACAGGCCTAGATTGCAGAGTGGAAACTCAGCTACAGAGTGCCAGTGCAGACTCTCACTGCTGAACTGCCTGCTGGGGCTGGCAAAGAAGGAAATTGCGCCAGACACAGCCCAATGGGACTGTGTCTCAGGGACGGGTACAGGGAGGTGACAAGAAACAGCAGCATGGCACGGTCTCACAGCTTCCAGGAAGCACTGACATAGGGACTTCATGTGCCAGAGACTTCAGAAAGGCTGTCTTGTTAAACAGCCACAAATGAAGACTCTGAAAGCCCTCTATTTGCCTCTTGGATTTGTGTATGCTTTTGACAGCCACAGCAACCTGTGGCAGCGAGTTCCACGATTTCATCAAGTACTGCTTGAAAAGCACCTCCCTTTGTTTGACTGAGCCGCCAGCCTGGTAAATTCAGAGGGTGCTGCCTAGTTCTTGGGTGGAGAGAAAGTCAATCTTTTTGGTACTTGCCTTTCAGGGAGCTGAAGGAGAAGGGACTCTTCAGCATCAAACACCTGGCTGAGTCCCACTCAGAAGTCCTTCTTTGTAGACTTCGTGAGGTTTGCTTGGCACTTACCAACGAGGTAAGAACCTTGTTCTGAATCGTCCTCTGTGCTTCATACACGGTGTGTAGAGTAGATATGTGCTTGTTCATCTCCCTGTGTGCTCAGGGACTGCCTTCATTTCTGTTTCTAGACCTTATCTTTCTCACGTCTGTCAGCTCTCTATAGGATCTGTGTGCACATGTAGCTCTATTTACTGGTAGGTCGGGCATCTGACACTCTCCTCTTGGAGCGAGCTGCCATTACAATGCAACGTGCAAATGCAGAAGTGGAGACACTAATTCTGTTATTTGCTGCAGTCCAAATCTCTGCCCAAGCTGTAATTCAACACTGCCAATTAGTCTGTAGACTTGAGCCTGTGTTTTCTGTTTCCTGGCTGAGGGCTTCAACTGCTGCTGTTGCTTTTTCAAACAGGAGCAAATGACTCTTTTGTCTTTATGACTTGTGCCTTTATGGCTTGAGAGCAGCCCTTGCTTTAATTTGTTTCTTTGTTTTTTGAATAAAAGGGCCTAAAACCAAAGCAGTGGACATTCCAGAAGAGTTAAGTAGAACACTTTAAGTGAAAGAATATGTTTTAGGCCTGCAGGAAGCAGGCCTGAGGCCTAGCACAAATTGGTGCCAGAGTGAAGTGCCTTTCTGTGCTTGTGCTCTTCTGCTCTGCCTGTGCTTTTGTGTTCCCCTGGACACAGCGGGAAGTGTTGTCATTTCCTGGGACTTTTGTCTAAGGCAACTGGTTTTCTTTTCAAGGTGATTCTTTTGTTTCCCCTCATGACTTCCCCAGGTGACCAACCTTCGCTCAAAGGTGTCTTACTCTGCAATCGTCACTCTTGGAGAGCTCTTTGTGACTTTGCAGAAGGACATGGACTCGGAGGTGGATGAGGTTGCTCGGGTCCTTCTCCAGATGGTGTGGAACTCCCCAGAGTTTGTTCAGGAAGCAGCCAGTCACACCCTGGGAGTCATGGTGGAGCATGTGACTCCTGCACGAGCAATGACTGCTCTCATGGACAGTGGAGTCCAGTAGGTTCTTCTTCTCTTAGTGATATTCTTCACCTTCTATTGTGTGTGCGGGAGAAGGGCTGAGAGAGAATGGGAATGGTGGGAGGGAAGGGTCCTGTATCCTGCATCTTCTGTGAACTCAGTGTCTTGATTCTCCAAGCAACCTCACTTCTTTCCTCTTGTCACCTATTTCTGCCCTCGTGCAGCCCTTTAGTTGACAGAATCACAGAGCTGTAGAATATGCTGAGTTGGAAGGGGCCCATCAGGATCATTGAGTCCAGCTCCTGGCCTTGCACAGAACAAACACGCCAAGGGTCACACCATGTGCCTGAGAGCGTTGTCCAAAGGCTTCCTGAACTCTCTCAGGCTTGGTGCTGTGACCACTGCCCTGGGGAGCCTGTTCCAGTGCCCAGCCACCCTCTGGGTGAAAAACTTTTTCCTGATATCCAACCTCAGCCTCCCCTGACTCAGCTTGCTGCTGCTTCCTGGAGTTCTCCCAGTCTGTCTGAGTTGCCTAGATGTGGTGAATGGTGGGCAAGTGCAAGTGCCTGCAAAGGCTAAGGATAGAGCCCTGTGGTTTTGTGGGAAGAGGGACAATTGCAACTGCAGCTGTGAGCGCTCTTTGATATTTCACAGCCCTAACCACAGAGGCCCTGGGAAAAACCATGCATCCTCATTATGCCATTCACTTGAGAAGTAAGGAGGGTTCTTGCTGCGGCATGGAGCACACGGGGGAGAACGTGCTGGGTGTGGCACAGCCTGCACAGCAGGTGCAGCTCCTGCCAAGAGGAGTCTTGTAGGACTGTCCTGGCCTTAGAGCCCCACTTGCTATTCCAACTGATGTCTCATGTTAGCCTTGAGATGATGAATCACTGTACAGGCACCTTCACAGGCCGACTGCCATGGGACAGCTGAAGCAGGTGCTGCCTTAAGTGTTGGTGCTGGGCCTGATAGTCCCCAAGAGACACTGTCTAGAACAGGACAACCTGGCTAAACTGACTGCCACCCTTTCCTCAGCTTTGGAAAAGGGGCAAACGTTCAGAGGTATCTCTTGCCAAGCCTCACAGAAGAAACTGGCTGCATTGCTGGATATTCTGCAACTTCATGTCCCACAGCGTGTTTTCCCTGCATTTGTTTCTTTCCCAAGGTCTGCAGATTTGGGGGTAAATGGGTGGAAATATCCTCAATCCTGCTGCGGCTGTCTGTGTAGTGGCTGGCCCCTGATGGGTCAGCCTGGGTTGTCTTTAATTTCCCTCTTTCTCAGAGTGAATTTGGGGAAAGATGTTGAGTATCAGATAGTGCAAGGAGACTGAATTCCTCGCTCTTGCTTGCAGGCAGTCCTTCTGTACAGTGCTAACTTTGTGTTTCTCTGCGGACAGAACCTTCTACAGGTGTCCCAAGTGTCAGGGAGAGCCCAGGCCTCCTTCCCCCAGCAATGACAGGGAGCATGCTCTGGCCAAGGCCTGCGCTGTGTCCCCCTGCTCCCTGTGCCCCAGTGTCCGCTCTCTTCTTCCCAGGAGCCGCCACGTCCAGGTGCGGAAGTGCGCGGCCCAACTCCTCCTGTCCTTGATGGAGAAAACTGGAGTCACGAAGCTCGCAGGAACGCCCAGGGCTGAGAGGCTGGCGCACGCGGCAGGGACGCTTGCTCAGGACTGTCACGAGGACACAAGGTAATGATCTTCATTTCACCTCCTAAAACAGGAAAACTGTTGGGTGTCTGGCTGTAAAGGGCAAAACCACAAAAGAGTGGAAGCTAAAGGAAATATCAAGTTCCCTCACTGTGTGGATGAGGTTCACAGAGTCACGGAATACGCTGAGTTGGAAGGGACCCATCAGGGTCATCGAGTCCAGCTCCTGCCCGTGGGCAGGGCCCCCCAAGGGTCACTCCATGTGCCCAAGAGCATTGTCCAAAGGCTTCTTGAGCTCTGTCAGCCTTGGTGCTGTGACCGCTGCCCTGGCTTGTCTGGGGAAATGACTGTGCTGGGGAACCTGAGGTTGTCCCACAAGAGGGAGCATTGCCAACTTCCTGGGACTTGAATGATTCCTTCCTGAGATCAAAAGAGCCATCAGATGAGCCAGTCAAACAGTTTTGCTTGGCCTTAGGTGCACAAGACAAAGCCAAAATGTTGGCTAATGTTCATCGCTGAAGGATCCCATACATCTATTTCTCAGTAACTTAAGACTTTCCTAGAAATATTCCAGGGGTCTTTAGCCAATGTATTCAGTCTTTCTAAACCTCTTCTGCAGATTCCTATAATGCTCTTATCTGTGGCTGAATGACCTCCAAATTGCTTCTTGAAGAGAACTGTGGTTTCCTAGTGGCAAAATCAACCCAAACCACCCCAAAAAATCCCCTTACTTTGAGGATTCAATTCCCATTAATAGCTGCCAAGAAGGCATGAGCAACTAGCTGTCCCTGTGCATACATATGGTATAGAATAATCAAAAGCAAGCATGAGGCATTTGGTCCTGGCTTCCCTGCCAGTTAAAGAAAGGCAAATTCCTGTGCAATGGCAGCAAGACACTGCTCATAAGCTGTGACTCCAAGCAGAGGTGTTTCGCTTGTTCCCTGGGATCCTTCGATGCCACAGAAGCGCACCCACAGTTTCAGAGTGAGATTGTATTTTTCTGTTGCCCCACGTTCTCCTCTTGCCTCTTGTGTTCAGCTGACAGCACTGTGCAGTGACAAGTGGAGGTAAATCTCTCTCTTTGCTGAGTAGGTAATGCCTTCTCATGCAGGTATGGCAGCTGCTGAGTTTAAGGTATCAGCTTATTCTGTTAACACTCCTCCTTTGTTTGTTCACCTTTCTTTCTTTCTCTTTCTTTCTTTCTCTCTTTCTCTCTTTCTCTCTTTCTCTCTTTCTCTCTTTCTCTCTTTCTCTCTTTCTCTCTTTCTCTCTTTCTTTCTTTCTTTCTTTCTTTCTTTCTTTCTTTCTTTCTTTCTTTCTTGTTTTAGGCATTATGGACAGGAGATGGTGAAAATGATGCTGAATCACCCAAAATTTAAAAGGCTTTTGGAACAATCTCTTTCCACCCGTGACCTGGAAGATATTCTGACAAGAATGAAGAAGAAAGTAAGTGCTTGGTCGGAGAAATGTCTCCTTTGTGCAAGTATTGCCACTGCTGATATGCGATCAAACATACCTAATCTGACTTTATCTCATTCCTCTTCTGCCAAATCATTTTGCTCCTGGGAATGAACTGTTGATCCTCAACCTGTTCATCTGCAGAGCACAAAGGAACTGATAGTATTAGGGGAAACGTGGGGTATTGGATATTTTGAATATCGGCCACAAACAGGGAAGGGAAAGAGGAGAAAATGGGTTTACATTTAAGCATAACCCCCCACCCCACTATCCCTACTCTGCCCCCAGTGATGCAATTAAGTGAGAACAGTGCTTCTGGAGATAACAGAGTCTTTGCAAAAGACACAGGAAGCAGTAGTGCCAAGAAAATTTCCAAATATACAAAAGTCCAGTCCCAGTCAATCCCAATTCCTACAATTACTGTCTGTCTTCTGGGAATACTGCCCTGCTGTCATGCCCTGTGGAGCTGGAAGAAGCTTGGTGAATTCAGCAGCATCCAGTGGAAAATCATTTGTTTGCCTGGGGGTTTTTTTATTCTTTTTACCTACATTATAGAAGGGAGTGTGCCTTTGTGCAGCAACAGGGAGAGTGAGTGTGGAACCAAATCAACTTCCAACACAATGGGCCAACCTCCAAAGAGTCCAAATTTTTCTGCAGCTTCCTTTAAGAGCATTAGTTCCCTACCAGTTTGCATTATTCCCATTTATGCTCAAGAGGAATGAATTTGGGATTTTAGACTGCTGCTCAGTATGGTAGCAGCCATAACCTGCCTTGGGCTATTGAAAACAAAGAGTTGGCATCACTGAACCTCTGGCCTGTTTCCTTCTGTAAGTTTGGAAATGTTTGCCCAAGCCTTGGTAGCAGTGATCCTGCTTATAAGTTGTGTTTTAAACAGGTAATATCCTATTTTACATTCTAAAGATCCATGGGGTTTCTTTATGCCTTTGTAGGGGATGGAAACGCAGAAGGATGAACACCCATCTGTCGAGAAGCCTGTGAAGAAGAGGAGCGATGGCTCGAAGAAGCCCCAGGCCACATTGCCTTCTAGTAAACGGTACTGAGCACTTTAGTTAGATGTGACAAAGCACATGGCAAACTTTACATGTCTCTTCCTCAGGAAAATCTTTCTGGTGGAACTGACCTGTGCCAGAGATTGTTTCCTTTCCCTACAAATGCTCTATCATAAAAAATGTCTCCTTCTGCATTACGCTGAACACAACTTCTCTGGAAGGCTTTCCACAAAAAATGGGCGACAAAAAGACACCCATTGGTTGCAGCTCAGAAGATCCAGTGCAGTGGCAAGGACAGTGCTGTGGAGGCTGTGAGAGGGCCATGTCTCCGCTGCCTCACTTGGGACAAGTAAATTCAAGCAGGGTTTTTTTCCTCTGAGAGCAGGCTTTTTCAGATGGGTGTTTTGATGAGAAGTCCCAGTCTAGAAGCAAGATGCCATTCCCCAAAATAGCACTTCCCATGCATGTGGTTTGGCCTCCCTGACTCATGGTTTTCTTACCCTCAGACAGTACCAAGAGGAGTGGTAAGTAGCACGCCAGTTCCTGAGCAACTTTGGTCAACAGGTGTCTCAATGTGGACGTTTGGTCTTGACATTCCTGTCCTTCATACTGTTTGCTTGATGGACAGCATGTTTGGTTTATTTCCCCCTGTGCTGCAATCAGCATTTGAGATAGGAATTTGGTCCTTGCTGTCTCTTCCTGCCAGTGGGAGAGCTACTTGTACCTGTTGTCCACTGATAAAAGAGGGGAGTTATTTAGCTCTCTCATGCTCAGCGCTGGCAGGAGAGTGACCACATGCCTCAGTAGCATAGTCAGGATCTTCCCATGCTCATGGAAGGGACAGGCTGATCCAAGAGAGTTGTTCCCAGTGGGTTTGTTAAGCTGTGGATCTAGTCTCTAGGGAAGCAATCATGTGAGCGTAGTGCTGGGATGTCTGGCTTCTGTTTTTATCCCTGTTACGGATTTTCTGGATCCTTCAGATATGCCCCTATCCATCTGTTCAGATGCATCTGAGCTACTTTTCCAGATTGTCATGCCTGCTGTAGAGACACTTCTCCAGAGGGATGAGTTTCCTTATTATAAGACACACACCTCCCTTATGATGAGGCATTTAAACTTGGAAGTAGCGTCTCTCTTTCCTCACAAAGCAGTACGACATGTGTACCTGGGAAGCTGTCTGGAGATAAGTGAGATGCATCTCATCCTTGGTTTTCCTGAGTAAGCACTGGTGAGAAAGTTGCTTGCAGATTGTCTCCTGTAATGATTGTCATGAGGTCTCCCGTTGTTTTTCAGGTCAGGATTTTCTAGCTTGAAATCACATCATTAGGAAACCTCCCCCAGATGTTCTGCTCACAATTAACTGAAGGTATGATCACCAACAGGTCCTCATTTGGTTTTATTCTCCAGGGTGAAGTCTACCTCTGATGGACGCCTCCTACGCCGCCCAAAAGCCCAGGTCACGTTACCTCCGGCTGGGGAAGAAACGGAGCCGCTCCAGAAGCTGTACAATCTCCTGGAAGCCAAGGAGTTTAAGACACGGATGGAAGGAGTGGCACTCCTCCTAGACCTGTGCAAAAGCAGCCCCCAGCTCGTCTCCACTAACAGTGTCCAAGTATGCAGGGTGTCTTCATTGTTCCTTTCCTTTAGCTCCTTTCCCAAGCCTGTAGCAGGAAAGTTAATTCAGTGTGTCTTGGCACTACATCCTGGCTGTGTGGGACAGGCTGGTGCCTCTTCCCCTGAAATATTTAATTCAGGTCCACGCTTCATGACAAGTGATTTCAGTCCAGATGTATTTGTCTGGCAGGTGCCTATTGATGCTGTTCATCAGATGAGGACAGAGTTTTCTGCTGGTGTAACTTCTGCTGTCTCCTACTCCCACTCGGGTTAAGTGAAGGGAATCCAGCCACTGAAAGCGTGGCAATTATTCTCTAGACAAAAAAAAAGGGGTTGGATGGGGAAGAGAAGTATCAGGCTGGGCTGGTTTAAACCAATTTTTTTTAAAAGGATACTTCTGTAAACTCCATCTTGTCTTGCACAGGCACAACTCTGGCTACTCGTTTCCATCGGCATCCCTATTCCTCTTGGTAAAGACGGTGCTCACCCTTCTTGGGGGGTCTTTTTTTCTCTTTGGAAAAGGAGGGAAATGGCTAGGCACAGATCTCTTCCTTCTCCTCCCAGCAGCTGCTTTTTCCCTTTGTCCAGAAAATGGTGCCTGATAATGTGGCTGTCAAGGGACTGAACCTGCTCTAATGAGAGCGGTACAGCACATTAAATTTCAGAAGTCTACCTGCTAGGTAGACAATTGGTCTGGATCCTGGAAGAGTTGATCAGAGCCCTGCACTTCTCCAGACACAGGTTCTGAGACAGATGGAACAAAACCTGGATCTCCTCCAGCCATAGTTTTGGCAAAATCATAACTGCCCTCAGAACTTGAGGCAACTGTGTAGAAAAAGGGGCATTGTAAATATCTGGTTCCATACTTCAAAAGCAAAGATACTGTTTTGCATCAATAAATGGGATTAATTTAATGACTGAAATGTGGAGAGAAACACCATAGGAACTATCCTGTCCCCACCCAAACCTCTTCAAAATATATGAAAATCTTTCAACCAGCATGAGGTTGCGCAACCATTCCAGAGAGTGGCCCACAGGAAAATTGTGCAAGCAAGTGCTGACCTGACAGGAAGGATCACTTTCATCTTTTACATTGCTGAGTGCTCACTTCTGCGTCCCTTCCTCAAACAAGGACATTTTAATCCAACTTTCATGTTGTTTGTTCTCTTCACAGATTTTTGATTATTTTGTCCCGAGACTTGGTGATACGCACAAGAAAGTGAAGCAGAAGGCGCTGGACGTGCTGGCTGAAATCATAGGCGTCCTGAAAGATGGCTTAAACCCGGTGATCATCTGTTTGGTTGAAGGAATAACAAACAACCTAAACTCAAAGGACCCCGGGGTTTATGCCGCAGCTGTGAAAGCGCTGGAAGAATCCATGGCTCACTTAGGTAAGGCTGAGCCCTGGCATGGACTCTCCTCAAGTGTGTCTCTGCCTCTGCGAGTCAAGAGAACGCTGAGTGCCTTGACAGCTGTTGTTGTCTGTGGAAACCTCCAGCTGACACCCACCAGAAGCTGTGCAGGTGCAGTCCTTATGCACCAGTCCCCCAACAGGCTTGAATGTGCATCCGCATTTCCCAAAAGTCCCAGGAGCCCTTGGCTCTGTGCTGCTTGTCTGAAGAGGAAGTGCTGGACTACAGCTTTGCTGGAATTCAGGGCCAAAGGGATTTTTGGAGTTTGCCTGGGCCCCATTTGACTTCCCAAACGAATAGCTTTGCTGTTGGCATGAAGGGACACTGGCGCATCAGAACCTCTGCAGAGCAGCCTCCTGGAAGGCTCCACATCATAGGCATTAGCTTCTTTAGGACAGCAGGATCACTTCTTTACTGCATGCTTGCATGAAGATCATTTGGGACCTCCTTTTTGTATCTCATGCAGGAAAGGAGCTCTTAATAATACCCTGCTACTGAAACCCACCCTGGGGTGTAGCTCTGCAGTGGTTCCCAATGAAGCAGATTGCCTGCTTTGTCACTGCCAGCCCTGTGACCCTGTGAGGGACCACAGTTCATCCCACACATGTTCTGTCTCCAGGAAAAGCTTGCCTTGGCTTATTAGAGTGGCAGGACTGGAGGCTTGCAGGCCAATGCAGGCAACAGCAAATTCAAACAAGACCCCCAAAACCGCAACAGATAGGCACAAGAAAAACTAAAATACATACGCCAGTCAAGTATTGGGAAATCTTCCAGTCTCTCTGCCAAGATCTGATTTCACAGCTGTTACAGAAACCCACAGGCTACTGAGGCACTGAGCAGTAATAGCTCTTGTATGAGTAACTTGGAGTCTTGTCCCTAGATCCACACAGGTAACCTGACAATTTAAAAACAGCTTATCCTTCAGGTGGCAATGGAGGTGTGCATTTTGGAGCCTTCTCACCCTTTTCCATAGGGGAGAGAGAAGATCACTTCTGCAAAGCTCTGGGATGCAAAACCTTTTCACTGCTTACGTGTGATTGAACTCTTGAGGTCCCTGATGTGAAATGTTTAACATAGCTCCTGGTACAGCAGACAACTTTGGATTTAAAATGTGAAAGGAGAGCTTTTCTTTTGGAATTTAAAATCCTCCCAAGCAGGCTGGAAGGAAAGAAGAAAAGGATTCAAAAATCAGCAGGAATTTCCTTTCTTTTACAAAATGTAGTTGCCCCTGCCCCTTCCCTCCCCACTGTCCTTTCTCTTATGACCTCAGAAGAGAGAGCAGAAATGTGTGTTTCCCTTGTAGATAAAGTATCCCTGCTGAAAGAGTTCAGCCACCGAAGGAGTGAACTGAAGGGCCAAGCTCTGCTGGATGTCACGGAGCATCTCTCAGGTATGGCCTCCCCTTCTAAGGCAAGAGGTCTTCCGAGGCAGAGTTTACAGGGAATGCCAGTGAATAGACACTAGAGTGGCTCCTCCAAATCAGGAGGTGCTGAGCTTGTCCCTCCTGCCCAATAGCCATGGAAGGTGTATTGGGCAGGTTTTCCCTGGCTGCTGCAGAGGTGTGCAGCACCTGAGATGGGGGCGGCGCTCGGCCTCAGGGCTGAGCTCTCACTGGGGCATCTCAGAAGCTGCCTCCAGGAAAGGGAGGGGCTAAAAGTTCCCAAGCTGGCTCCTCTCTTGGAAGCTCCGGGACAGCTCTGATCCTTTAGGGAAAATGGTGGCAAATGCTGTTTCAGGGGACGGGTTTGTTTTGTCCTCACAGAATTCTTGCTTTGCTCTTGGAAAGTTTTGAGGCGGAAGCCTGCAGTGCCTGGGGGTCACAGCTTAGGCCAAAACTCAGCACACATGTTAGAGGCACGGATTTTGTGCAAGGCAGCCTTTGGGGGCAGAGGGGCAGAAGCAGAGTGCTGAGGCTCCCTGCCTGTGCTGGGGAAGTGCCATTGGACTGAGCACTTCAGGGTGTGCAGTCAGGGTCTTCCTATGTCAGCGCTGCCCAAAATGCTCCAAATGCAGCTGATAATTGATTGCTCAGAGGAGCTTGCTATGTCAGCAATAGCCAAGGGATGGGAAAATGATAATCTCAATATATGCTAGAGAAGACAGTGTATAGCCTTGCTTTATTTATAGCCTTGCTTTAGCTGGGGCTAAATCCACTGCTAATTACGCCAGCATCTTTAAATGCAAGGTTTAATACACCTTGTGTCTTCATTCTGAATCTCAAAAGGGCACCTTCCGCGATTGGGAGTGTCAAAGGCCCTTTAAAGAGCATTTGAATAAAGTAGATCTCCAGGAATAGGGAATTTAGTTTTGCAGCTATTTTAATCTCTTTTTCAAATAAAGGAATTAAACATGAATTAGGACTTCTTTAGAAAGAGCAGATGTTCCCTCTGAGATTTAGTGGGAACAGACGGCTCTTTCTCTGCGCAAGTTGCGTAGTGACCGATGTCTTTAATTGCATGTAAGCTCAAATGAACTCCCATTTTAAAATGGATCCCGTAAGCCTTTTCCTGCTTAGCAGAATTGGTTTGAGGTACTTTCAGGAGGTGTTTAAATGTTGATGACTGCTGGTGGATTAACAGCATAGAGAAAATGAAGTCTCTTCCACCACAGAATAATAAATGGCGACTACATAACATTTTGCCTGGTCAGAAAATAAGAATGGTCCCCAGACCATATCAGGTTTTGGTCTCTCAGCCAAATCTGCCATGCAAGGAGCCTGTTGGTAGGAAATTTTTGTCTGTGTTTGATACAGTTCAGTTCAGAAAATGAGCAGAGAGCAGGCTTCGGAGACAGCGGGAGAGAACACTTGTGTTTTGGTTACATTTCCGTCCCCTCTGTAGCATTTTTCTCTCTCTATTCCACTATTTCAGCACACATTGTAAGAAAACAATTAACATTGTGAGGGGAAATGCCATTAAAGTTTGGAGATGCTCCAATGCCATGGCAATGGGGTCTGGCCAATTACCTAAGACACCCTGAGGTTTGAAACAGCTGTTTGTTAGAAGCCACAAAAGCCTTCTGCCAAAGACACCGGCTAGTCACTGATGTTTCAAATCCAGCTGTCAAGCAACAGCCATCTCTGGTGCTGGAGTTTCCAAGTGTGGTCTAATACTGCCCTTTGCCGTGTGCCACCAAGCAAAGGGAAGAGCCAGATTAGACTTGTGGCACTTGACATCAAAGGTCACAAAAAGGGAATCATCCCTTTTATTAGAAATCTTTCAACTGCCTCTCTATGGTGCATTTCAAAATCTTTGGCGTGGGTTTAGACAACTTCTAAATGGAAATAAACAGCAATTTGACATTTCAGTCTCTGTTCATGCAGAAACAGATTGTGGAATGATTTAGTAAAGGTGTGAAGTCTGCCACAGGTACAAGGCTCGGATCTGGAGAAATTAGTCCTGAGGGCTTGGTGGTTCTGTTTTGGGGATGTTCAGCTGCTTTGCCCATTCCTGGATCATGGGGCTCTCACTGTTATTTCACTGATCTTAGCCAGAGAGACTCCCAAAATCACAACTAGAGGTAGATCCTTGTTTGCATTAAGGCTGCTGGTTAAGAAGTTTGTGTCTCTCTTCCGGCAGCGCTTGTGGGATGGGTTTATCCCAGGAGCCCCGAAGTCGTCCAGCGCTACGCCCTGCCCGTGCTCTGGTCCTTCCTGGGGAACAAGGCGCTGCCTGTCCGAAGCGCCAATGTCCGCACTGTGGTCACCAAGCTTGCCTGCGCCCTCTACAAGGTGATGGGCGCCAAGCTGAGGAAGCACGCTGCCAGCCAGCCTCCGCATGTGCGGGAAAACCTCTCCGACATTTTGGGCTGGTGAAGGCTCGATAACCTGCAGAGAGATGGCAAAGTGCTGAGTTGGACACCTCCGGACGTGACTTCTTAGCTGTGCCAAAAATGACAGAACGCAAAGGAAGGGTGTGCACCTGCCCCCGCTCTCTCCACCCCCCTTCCTAGTCGTGGCATGGGGTGCCTGAAGCAACTTCCGACTGAGGACAAGGTGAAGGCTGAGCATGGCTCAGCCTCACAAAGAGGTAAGGTGGGAGCTGGGCCGCTCTCTGGCGGGAGGAAGGCTCTTGTGCCAGCCTAGAGAGCCTGGGCACATTGCCAGGGAACAGTTCTGCCCTGCATGTGCCCCCTGCAATGAGCTGTGCTGCTCCCAGTGCCCCGTGTAGCTGTAGGGCTGCTCAGCTGTGGGGCCGCGAGAGGAGCAGGAGGGTGCGTGTGCAGCTGAGCCATTCCTGGAAAGCACAGGCCTCTGGGCTCCCTGCTGTC
The DNA here is from genome assembly GCF_965178545.1 of Coloeus monedula. Lineage (NCBI taxonomy): Eukaryota > Metazoa > Chordata > Aves > Passeriformes > Corvidae > Coloeus > Coloeus monedula. The sequence continues at coordinate 12,698,951 of NC_138782.1, read as the reverse complement.
CCAGGGCAGCCCAGAGGCCAGGCTGCTCCTGTGCTGGCTCTGTGCAAGTGGGTCAGGGTGTCCCCCTGGCCTGCCTCAAGTGGCTGCTGGCAGGAGCGTGTTTCCCTGTGCAGCTCTTTAGAAGTTTCCAGGGAATCTCTCCAATGAAACACTGTAGCTTCAGATGCTTTAGGTTTGCATTGCAGCCTCTGTTATATTTTGTGTCTCCACTTTGCAGGCGTGACTGGCTACAGTCTTATCAAGAAGTTTTCCTTGGACATTTCCTGTGTTCCGTAACCGACAAAGCCCTTGCCTCCTGTCCAGAAGAGCTCTCTTTCCTCGAGCTCAGGAAGAGGGTTCTGCCGGTCTGAAGAAAGTTTGAAGATTTGGATTTCTACGTTAGGCTTTGTAGTTACAGATGTACATATGTTCTGACATGTAGATGTAGGTTTGAATAAATGTGTTGTCATTTTATCTTTTAAATTTTGAAAATAGATTTTCCACAGTATATCTTTTATTTTGAGGTGTTTTCTTTGTTTGTTTTAAATAAAATAATTTTTTAAAAAACCAAGCCGAGAATGTGAGACCTGCTAGCCTAGAGGTTGTCAGAGTGCAGCTGACTCAACGTGCCACTGTCTCACGGTATTCTTTCCTCACAGCGCCTCTCCTCTTCCTCTTTTGCCATGTTTTCTTCATGTCATTTGTGCTGCTGTTTGTTATTTAGCATGACAATGGGGCCACCTCTTACCATGTTTGGGGGACACGGGACCCAGAAGATCCTGTGTAGTCTACAGTTTTCTGCCTCAATGTGTTCTGTGCTCACAAAAGGCCTGAGCAAAGCAACAAAGAGAATGTGCCCAAATCCTGAAGCTTTGCTCCTTTGCAATGTCAGACAGATCTGGCTCAGAGGTGTCTTCAATCACAATTCCATAGGTAAGAAGAGGACGTGTATTTCACTGGGAAAAGAGGCACTGCTTTGGAAAAGGCATCTGTATGTATATTTACCCAGGACAGCAGTCCAACGGCGTTGTTTGCAACTTGTTTGCAGAAGCATGAGCGGACTGTGAGGTTATTGAACAGGTGACAAGGGTTCCTCAAATCTGTACCCTAGCCTGGGTGCCATTCAGCCCAGAGTTATGGGATAGTGGCGTAGTACATCCCACACACATTCTACCTCCAAGAAAAGCTTGGCTTGGCTTAATCGAGTGAAATAAAGAGAAGAGCAATGAAATGGACATTGAAACTCGTCACTTTAGAGTGATTCTCCTGCTTTCCAATGTCAGCCCTGTACCTCATGCTCCCAAGGCTTGTTATGAACGAGTGTTTGAGATTGCTTAAAAATTCACTGTCAAGGTTATCAGTAAAACCAGATTGAATATGTCCTAGGTTACAGTGTAAGATGCAACCAAGAGTATGTATTCTATTGTCACCTTCACAAGCTGTTAAAACAGATGGGGCTGTGTTTCTGATCTCCTACCATGACTCATCCTTGATAAATCCCTCTGGGGGCTATCTCTGTTTAATGGGCAATCAATGGCCCACTGCATGACTCACAGAATTACATCAGCCCATTGGGAGATGCTCCACCCAGGGGGAGGAGCCAAGCATTCCCACCTGGATATAATCAGGTAGGATTGAAGCACAGGCAGCTCTTCCCTACTGGATTCCCAGAGGATAAGAGCTACTACTGGACCTCTTCTGAAAACCAGATCCTTCTACAGGATCACTGCTTCAATAGGACCACTTCATCTGGGCTGCTACCACCACCCTGACTAACAGGGTGTCAGGTTGTATCCTGACTCTGTCAGTGTTCTTGTACTATTGCAATTATTTTAATTTTCCTATTAAATTACAGTTCTGTCTTGTGATCTCTCACTGGTTTGTTTTCAAACTAGTACAGAATGTTAAGTAACAGCTCAACAAAATTTGTTGGCAACATTCACACTGTTACTTACTAGTCCTTTAAGGCACAACAAGGGAAAAAAGCAACAAACAAAATGCAGTCAATCAAACCAGACATGAACTGAGAACTGTGTGTGGGTGTGTGTGTGTTTAGACGGGTTTGATAAAGGGAGAGAAAGGACAAGGATGAAAAGGAATGTGGCCTAAAAGCTTAACAGCACTCAAGCTTAACAGTAGTTAAACTGGAGCCGTGAGGAGTGGGGGTATTGGCCCAGGATCCATTGTTATCGACAATCCTGTGAGTACAGGAAACTTGAGCTCGCTGGCTCTGAGAGGCCCCACGGGAGGTTGCCAGTGGCAGCCGCTGTGGTCCAGGAGAGCTTCGAGGGCTTCCTTTTGGACCGCTGTTTATGGGCCACGAGACAGTGGGCTTCAGTCATAAAATGCTTCATCATGGCCGCACTTTGGGTCAGCGCCCTGTCTTTGGAAGTGCGAGAAGAAGGATGTTATGGCATTCAGGCAAGAAAAGTAGTTTCCAAGACTGTCCACAGAAAACCCCAGGAGCTGGTTAGACAGCACAAGTTCCTGGGAGCACTCAGTGTTTTGGGCAAGCTCAAGAGGAGCTGAGTCCAGGGGCTGTTCATCAAGGCTGAGGCCTAACAAGCATTTTCTGAGATCACAGTGTGGCCTGACAAGGCCAGGGAAGATTCACCACCCCAGTGTGAAGCATGAAGTTTTGATGTGGAGTAAAAAGCCATGGCCCAGTGGAAGCCCGGGGCAGTTTCCTCAGGCCTGCGGGAGAATCCCACTGCAGATCCTCGTGCCACTGATTCCATCTCTCCCCACTTTTCTCAGTTCTTGGTGGCAAGGTCACTTAGGTTAGACACACAGCTCACAAGAAGTGCTCCTGTATTTCCCTATACAATGAATTAAAGTGAGATTACACATCCCAAATCTGTGTTTTCTTTCTGGCAATCTGATTGATTGCAGGAATTTCTGGAACAACAAACTTGCTTCCTCAAATATTTCCTGTGCATGGTAATGAGCACAGAGGAAAGATTTAATGTTAAAAGCTTTGCCCAGGCAATGCTCTTTTGACAAGTTCCCTCCTTAGCTCTCCTTGGGAAGATCTGAAAGGTTCAATGGCCCCAGCTAAAGCTCCTGCAATGGCTGCCCGCCAGCAGAGCAGGGCTGTCAGCTGTGAACCAAGTGTTGCCACAGGCAGCAGCTTACCCAGGGCAGCAAATCAGGAGCTAGGAAGGAGCTGATCTGAAGGCCAAACCTCCTTAGCTCCTTCCAAGAGCACTGCAACAATTCCTCATTCCAAGGAGGTGCAGTGCTGGACACCAGAGCTCCGTGTGAGGACTGGACACAAGTTTGCTCCCACCGAGTGCTGTGATGGTTTCTGCAGGAGCTCTGGGCTCCTGTGCCTGCCGGACACCATGAGGAGAGAAGGAGCCGAGTACACTGACGCACCTTTGCCTCAAGCATAGGCCGGCCTTGACCAAACACACTGAAAGGTTTCCCCTTTGGCCCATGTCTCGAAACGTCCGGCCAGCTGTTTGACGACTCCGGTTGGTGTAAAAGAATTTCCCTCAGAAATACTAGTGTCTTGGCATGACTTTATGATGTGTATCCCATATTGCTGCCCTATGCCCAGAAATTAATTTTTGTGCCTTTTTATGCCTTTAAGCTGAGCCTGAGAGGGGGAAGGAAAATATGAGCAAAACTTTTTCAAAGCAGTTTGCAGCTTGTTCAAGGTCACACAGAGATAGTGACTTTTTTCCAGCTGTGGCAGGGGAGGGAGGAGGCACCCGGCTTGCAGCTGCCCGGTCAGCTTTTTGGCCAGTTGTTCAGTTTCTTTTTCTCCAGAGAGAGACTGAGAGTTGAACTTTTTTCCTTCCCGGGAATTTCAGATTTTCTCCCTTTCCTACTGGACTGCTTCAATATCAGAGCACGTCGGGAGGACTTTCCATCAAGCACAGAGGGCCTGGCCCTGGGCCAAGTCCCAGCTCTGAGGAGACCAAAGGGAGGACTCTTAACACTTTGCCAGGTTTTTTCTCCACAGCGAGAGATTTTTATTAGTTAGCATTATTTTCCTTTTCCCGTGTGTTTGTTAAAGAAATAGTTTTTATCTCTTTCACTTTCCTTTGGGGAAAATTTATTTCTTCCCGAACCTGGTGGGGGAGGGGTGGTGACCTGCCTTCTCTCAGGGGATATATTTCTAAATTTGGCCAAACCGGCACAACTAGGTTTGTCTTCCTCCGTGCCTTCCTCTCAGCAGCCTTGGGGATGTTCCTATGTGAAGCCATTTGTCTCAGTTTGAGAAAACTTAGGGCAGTCTGGAATAAGTTGTCTCCTCTAAACTGTTCCAACAATCCCTTTCCAGCAATAGGAAATGAATACTAATAGATGAAAGTGGAAAAAACCCAACACTTTATTAACAAACAGAATGCCCACAAGGCAAGGAAAAATAAGTAAGTAACTTGTAGATATCAAACTGTCAGACCTCACCGTCCTCCCACTGGAACAAAGACCCAAAATGCCAGAGGAAAACCCGCCCAGGACACGCGTTACAAGATGGCGCCGGCTTCTCTCTCGGGAAAAACAGGAGCTATCACGGAGTAGTTCTAGCAGCAGATGAAAGCTCGGTGGCTCGCCCAGCGTCGACTTCCACCCCACGGCAGAGCTCCGCAGAACGGTCACGGCAGGTGAGGCGGCTGGGCTGGTGCCCCTCGGGGTCTTTTCTCCCCGGCGTGGCTCAGCTCACAGACTCTTGGGCTGGGAGCGGGGCCACTCCACTTCTGCAGGCACGATGTCCCTGGTCTTGGACAAACAGTTTTCTCCTAGGAGAGCCCTGCATACTGTTCCACACATCTTTCCTAAAGGCCCAAACCAACTCCAGACACTGTACCTACAGCAGGTTTCCACAAAGGGCTGCAGAAATCCAGGACAGCTGCAAGTGAGTGTCGGAAGGGTTTTGTCCTGGTCCTGACAGGAGAATTCTTAATAATCTGAAGGAATTTCATTCAGATGTAGCATAGGATCTGAGTTTTTTCTATTGATATGTTTCAGGATGACTAACAAGCCGGTACAAGGCTGACATGTGAAAGCATGAGCATGTCCTCCAAAGTCCATTTTATTATTTTTCTGGTTTTTCCCCTCTAATAAGCCAAGGCAAGCTTTTCCTGGAGACAGAACATGTGTGGGATGAACTGTGGTCCCTCACAGGGTCACAGGGCTGGCAGTGACAAAGCAGGCAATCTGCTTCATTGGGAACCACTACAGAGCTACACCCCAGGGTGGGTTTCAGTAGCAGGGTATTATTAAGAGCTCCTTTCCTGCATGAGGTACAAAAAGAAGGTCCCTGATGATCATCTTGCAGCCATGCAGTAAAGAAGTGATCCTGCTGCCCTAATTAAGCTTTGGCTGTGGCAATGACACTCTTCCCACTCATCTTTTTACACAGACACTTCAGGTTTTCCCCACACTCTTGCAATACTGGCAGTCGCTGTTTCCTATTTACTGTTCTTCCCCCGAGAGTGATGGTATAGCTGCAGCTTGGAAACAAAATGCCCTGAGATCTGGGTGTCCTGAAGGAGCATGAAATGCTAATTAAATGTTAATCTGGGTAGCTACCCAGATCTGCACTTACCAGTATTCTGAGGCAGCAGCAGGAGGATCATGCATCATTCCCGTTTGTTGGTGTTCCTGTTTCTGGTGTGCAAGAGCAATGACTTAGCGGAGAGACAAAAATGCCCCTATTCAAACAGTGGGTGTGCAAGTAGACATGAAGTTTCACTGCCTTTTCTAGGATATTTTAGAAAGATCTAAGAGAATATTGCAGGAGGGAGCAGGTGCCTAATTTGGTCTCCAGAGGAATCCTTAAAGGACACATCCACTCTGCTGGTGATGGCAACCCCATAAGCTCACAGACTAGTTTTCCCTGACGCATGCCAGCCTTCCCAGGCTTTACTAGTCCGGGATTTGACCCATAGCTAAGCAAACACACGCAGTCACGTGACACAGAGTTGTTCCTCCAGAAAACCTAAGTAACACATTCACATGCATTTTCTTCTCTAACATCTGAACCTGGAAACCATGAAGACTTTGGTGTCAAAAGGTTACAGTTTGCACTGGGCTCAGAATTGTTTTTCCCTAAGGCAGAGCAAATTGACATGTGAGGTTTAAAAGCTTCAAATGACTATGAAAGGCAACTGAGAAATAAATTCTGGAAAGGCAGCATTGTCAGTGATCATGCAGCCCACCAAGAGCTGGAGCTGAAGCCAGAATTGCTTCTTCCAGCTAGGCAGGAATTCAATATGCTGACAAGCACTGGTCCATGGTACCAAATGATCCCATAACTCTGGGCTGAATGGCACCCAGGCTAGGGTACAGATTTGAGGAACCCTTGTCACCTGTTCAATAACCTCACAGTCCGCTCATGCTTCTGCAAACAAGTTGCAAACAACGCCGTTGGACTGCTGTCCTGGGTAAATATACATACAGATGCCTTTTCCAAAGCAGTGCCTCTTTTCCCAGTGAAATACACGTCCTCTTCTTACCTATGGAATTGTGATTGAAGACACCTCTGAGCCAGATCTGTCTGACATTGCAAAGGAGCAAAGCTTCAGGATTTGGGCACATTCTCTTTGTTGCTTTGCTCAGGCCTTTTGTGAGCACAGAACACATTGAGGCAGAAAACTGTAGACTACACAGGATCTTCTGGGTCCATTGTCCCCCAAACATGGTAAGAGGTGGCCCCATTGTCATGCTAAATAACAAACAGCAGCACAAATGACATGAAGAAAACATGGCAAAAGAGGAAGAGGAGAGGCGCTGTGAGGAAAGAATACCGTGAGACAGTGGCACGTTGAGTCAGCTGCACTCTGACAACCTCTAGGCTAGCAGGTCTCACATTCTCGGCTTGGTTTTTTAAAAAATTATTTTATTTAAAACAAACAAAGAAAACACCTCAAAATAAAAGATATACTGTGGAAAATCTATTTTCAAAATTTAAAAGATAAAATGACAACACATTTATTCAAACCTACATCTACATGTCAGAACATATGTACATCTGTAACTACAAAGCCTAACGTAGAAATCCAAATCTTCAAACTTTCTTCAGACAGGCAGAACCCTCTTCCTGAGCTCGAGGAAAGAGAGCTCTTCTGGATAGGAGGCAAGGGCTTTGTCGGTTACGGAACACAGGAAATGTCCAAGGAAAACTTCTTGATAAGACTGTAGCCAGTCACGCCTGCAAAGTGGAGACACAAAATATAACAGAGGCCACAATGCCAACATAAAGCATCGGAAGCTACAGTATTTCATTGGAGAGATTCCCTGGAAACTTCTAAAGAGCTGCACAGGGAAACATGCTCCTGCCAGCAGCCACTTGAGGCAGGCCAGGGGGACACCCTGACCCACTTGCACAGAGCCAGCACAGGAGCAGCCTGGCCTCTGGGCTGCCCTGGGACAGCAGGGAGCCCAGAGGCCTGTGCTTTCCAGGAATGGCTCAGCTGCACACGCACCCTCCTGCTCCTCTCGCGGCCCCACAGCTGAGCAGCCCTACAGCTACACGGGGCACTGGGAGCAGCACAGCTCATTGCAGGGGGCACATGCAGGGCAGAACTGTTCCCTGGCAATGTGCCCAGGCTCTCTAGGCTGGCACAAGAGCCTTCCTCCCGCCAGAGAGCGGCCCAGCTCCCACCTTACCTCTTTGTGAGGCTGAGCCATGCTCAGCCTTCACCTTGTCCTCAGTCGGAAGTTGCTTCAGGCACCCCATGCCACGACTAGGAAGGGGGGTGGAGAGAGCGGGGGCAGGTGCACACCCTTCCTTTGCGTTCTGTCATTTTTGGCACAGCTAAGAAGTCACGTCCGGAGGTGTCCAACTCAGCACTTTGCCATCTCTCTGCAGGTCATCGAGCCTTCACCAGCCCAAAATGTCGGAGAGGTTTTCCCGCACATGCGGAGGCTGGCTGGCAGCGTGCTTCCTCAGCTTGGCGCCCATCACCTTGTAGAGGGCGCAGGCAAGCTTGGTGACCACAGTGCGGACATTGGCGCTTCGGACAGGCAGCGCCTTGTTCCCCAGGAAGGACCAGAGCACGGGCAGGGCGTAGCGCTGGACGACTTCGGGGCTCCTGGGATAAACCCATCCCACAAGCGCTGCCGGAAGAGAGACACAAACTTCTTAACCAGCAGCCTTAATGCAAACAAGGATCTACCTCTAGTTGTGATTTTGGGAGTCTCTCTGGCTAAGATCAGTGAAATAACAGTGAGAGCCCCATGATCCAGGAATGGGCAAAGCAGCTGAACATCCCCAAAACAGAACCACCAAGCCCTCAGGACTAATTTCTCCAGATCCGAGCCTTGTACCTGTGGCAGACTTCACACCTTTACTAAATCATTCCACAATCTGTTTCTGCATGAACAGAGACTGAAATGTCAAATTGCTGTTTATTTCCATTTAGAAGTTGTCTAAACCCACGCCAAAGATTTTGAAATGCACCATAGAGAGGCAGTTGAAAGATTTCTAATAAAAGGGATGATTCCCTTTTTGTGACCTTTGATGTCAAGTGCCACAAGTCTAATCTGGCTCTTCCCTTTGCTTGGTGGCACACGGCAAAGGGCAGTATTAGACCACACTTGGAAACTCCAGCACCAGAGATGGCTGTTGCTTGACAGCTGGATTTGAAACATCAGTGACTAGCCGGTGTCTTTGGCAGAAGGCTTTTGTGGCTTCTAACAAACAGCTGTTTCAAACCTCAGGGTGTCTTAGGTAATTGGCCAGACCCCATTGCCATGGCATTGGAGCATCTCCAAACTTTAATGGCATTTCCCCTCACAATGTTAATTGTTTTCTTACAATGTGTGCTGAAATAGTGGAATAGAGAGAGAAAAATGCTACAGAGGGGACGGAAATGTAACCAAAACACAAGTGTTCTCTCCCGCTGTCTCCGAAGCCTGCTCTCTGCTCATTTTCTGAACTGAACTGTATCAAACACAGACAAAAATTTCCTACCAACAGGCTCCTTGCATGGCAGATTTGGCTGAGAGACCAAAACCTGATATGGTCTGGGGACCATTCTTATTTTCTGACCAGGCAAAATGTTATGTAGTCGCCATTTATTATTCTGTGGTGGAAGAGACTTCATTTTCTCTATGCTGTTAATCCACCAGCAGTCATCAACATTTAAACACCTCCTGAAAGTACCTCAAACCAATTCTGCTAAGCAGGAAAAGGCTTACGGGATCCATTTTAAAATGGGAGTTCATTTGAGCTTACATGCAATTAAAGACATCGGTCACTACGCAACTTGCGCAGAGAAAGAGCCGTCTGTTCCCACTAAATCTCAGAGGGAACATCTGCTCTTTCTAAAGAAGTCCTAATTCATGTTTAATTCCTTTATTTGAAAAAGAGATTAAAATAGCTGCAAAACTAAATTCCCTATTCCTGGAGATCTACTTTATTCAAATGCTCTTTAAAGGGCCTTTGACACTCCCAATCGCGGAAGGTGCCCTTTTGAGATTCAGAATGAAGACACAAGGTGTATTAAACCTTGCATTTAAAGATGCTGGCATAATTAGCAGTGGATTTAGCCCCAGCTAAAGCAAGGCTATAAATAAAGCAAGGCTATACACTGTCTTCTCTAGCATATATTGAGATTATCATTTTCCCATCCCTTGGCTATTGCTGACATAGCAAGCTCCTCTGAGCAATCAATTATCAGCTGCATTTGGAGCATTTTGGGCAGCGCTGACATAGGAAGACCCTGACTGCACACCCTGAAGTGCTCAGTCCAATGGCACTTCCCCAGCACAGGCAGGGAGCCTCAGCACTCTGCTTCTGCCCCTCTGCCCCCAAAGGCTGCCTTGCACAAAATCCGTGCCTCTAACATGTGTGCTGAGTTTTGGCCTAAGCTGTGACCCCCAGGCACTGCAGGCTTCCGCCTCAAAACTTTCCAAGAGCAAAGCAAGAATTCTGTGAGGACAAAACAAACCCGTCCCCTGAAACAGCATTTGCCACCATTTTCCCTAAAGGATCAGAGCTGTCCCGGAGCTTCCAAGAGAGGAGCCAGCTTGGGAACTTTTAGCCCCTCCCTTTCCTGGAGGCAGCTTCTGAGATGCCCCAGTGAGAGCTCAGCCCTGAGGCCGAGCGCCGCCCCCATCTCAGGTGCTGCACACCTCTGCAGCAGCCAGGGAAAACCTGCCCAATACACCTTCCATGGCTATTGGGCAGGAGGGACAAGCTCAGCACCTCCTGATTTGGAGGAGCCACTCTAGTGTCTATTCACTGGCATTCCCTGTAAACTCTGCCTCGGAAGACCTCTTGCCTTAGAAGGGGAGGCCATACCTGAGAGATGCTCCGTGACATCCAGCAGAGCTTGGCCCTTCAGTTCACTCCTTCGGTGGCTGAACTCTTTCAGCAGGGATACTTTATCTACAAGGGAAACACACATTTCTGCTCTCTCTTCTGAGGTCATAAGAGAAAGGACAGTGGGGAGGGAAGGGGCAGGGGCAACTACATTTTGTAAAAGAAAGGAAATTCCTGCTGATTTTTGAATCCTTTTCTTCTTTCCTTCCAGCCTACTTGGGAGGATTTTAAATTCCAAAAGAAAAGCTCTCCTTTCACATTTTAAATCCAAAGTTGTCTGCTGTACCAGGAGCTATGTTAAACATTTCACATCAGGGACCTCAAGAGTTCAATCACACGTAAGCAGTGAAAAGGTTTTGCATCCCAGAGCTTTGCAGAAGTGATCTTCTCTCTCCCCTATGGAAAAGGGTGAGAAGGCTCCAAAATGCACACCTCCATTGCCACCTGAAGGATAAGCTGTTTTTAAATTGTCAGGTTACCTGTGTGGATCTAGGGACAAGACTCCAAGTTACTCATACAAGAGCTATTACTGCTCAGTGCCTCAGTAGCCTGTGGGTTTCTGTAACAGCTGTGAAATCAGATCTTGGCAGAGAGACTGGAAGATTTCCCAATACTTGACTGGCGTATGTATTTTAGTTTTTCTTGTGCCTATCTGTTGCGGTTTTGGGGGTCTTGTTTGAATTTGCTGTTGCCTGCATTGGCCTGCAAGCCTCCAGTCCTGCCACTCTAATAAGCCAAGGCAAGCTTTTCCTGGAGACAGAACATGTGTGGGATGAACTGTGGTCCCTCACAGGGTCACAGGGCTGGCAGTGACAAAGCAGGCAATCTGCTTCATTGGGAACCACTACAGAGCTACACCCCAGGGTGGGTTTCAGTAGCAGGGTATTATTAAGAGCTCCTTTCCTGCATGAGATACAAAAAGGAGGTCCCAAATGATCTTCATGCAAGCATGCAGTAAAGAAGTGATCCTGCTGTCCTAAAGAAGCTAATGCCTATGATGTGGAGCCTTCCAGGAGGCTGCTCTGCAGAGGTTCTGATGCGCCAGTGTCCCTTCATGCCAACAGCAAAGCTATTCATTTGGGAAGTCAAATGGGGCCCAGGCAAACTCCAAAAATCCCTTTGGCCCTGAATTCCAGCAAAGCTGTAGTCCAGCACTTCCTCTTCAGACAAGCAGCACAGAGCCAAGGGCTCCTGGGACTTTTGGGAAATGCTGATGCACATTCAAGCCTGTTGGGGGACTGGTGCGTAAGGACTGCACCTGCACAGCTTCTGGTGGGTGTCAGCTGGAGGTTTCCACAGACAACAACAGCTGTCAAGGCACTCAGCGTTCTCTTGACTCGCAGAGGCAGAGACACACTTGAGGAGAGTCCATGCCAGGGCTCAGCCTTACCTAAGTGAGCCATGGATTCTTCCAGCGCTTTCACAGCTGCGGCATAAACCCCGGGGTCCTTTGAGTTTAGGTTGTTTGTTATTCCTTCAACCAAACAGATGATCACCGGGTTTAAGCCATCTTTCAGGACGCCTATGATTTCAGCCAGCACGTCCAGCGCCTTCTGCTTCACTTTCTTGTGCGTATCACCAAGTCTCGGGACAAAATAATCAAAAATCTGTGAAGAGAACAAACAACATGAAAGTTGGATTAAAATGTCCTTGTTTGAGGAAGGGACGCAGAAGTGAGCACTCAGCAATGTAAAAGATGAAAGTGATCCTTCCTGTCAGGTCAGCACTTGCTTGCACAATTTTCCTGTGGGCCACTCTCTGGAATGGTTGCGCAACCTCATGCTGGTTGAAAGATTTTCATATATTTTGAAGAGGTTTGGGTGGGGACAGGATAGTTCCTATGGTGTTTCTCTCCACATTTCAGTCATTAAATTAATCCCATTTATTGATGCAAAACAGTATCTTTGCTTTTGAAGTATGGAACCAGATATTTACAATGCCCCTTTTTCTACACAGTTGCCTCAAGTTCTGAGGGCAGTTATGATTTTGCCAAAACTATGGCTGGAGGAGATCCAGGTTTTGTTCCATCTGTCTCAGAACCTGTGTCTGGAGAAGTGCAGGGCTCTGATCAACTCTTCCAGGATCCAGACCAATTGTCTACCCAGCAGGTAAACTTCTGAAATTTAATGTGCTGTACCGCTCTCATTAGAGCAGGTTCAGTCCCTTGACAGCCACATTATCAGGCACCATTTTCTGGACAAAGGGAAAAAGCAGCTGCTGGGAGGAGAAGGAAGAGATCTGTGCCTAGCCATTTCCCTCCTTTTCCAAAGAGAAAAAAAGACCCCCCAAGAAGGGTGAGCACCGTCTTTACCAAGAGGAATAGGGATGCCGATGGAAACGAGTAGCCAGAGTTGTGCCTGTGCAAGACAAGATGGAGTTTACAGGAGTATCCTTTTAAAAAAAATTGGTTTAAACCAGCCCAGCCTGATACTTCTCTTCCCCATCCAACCCCTTTTTTTTTGTCTAGAGAATAATTGCCACGCTTTCAGTGGCTGGATTCCCTTCACTTAACCCAAGTGGGAGTAGGAGACAGCAGAAGTTACACCAGCAGAAAACTCTGTCCTCATCTGATGAACAGCATCAATAGGCACCTGCCTGACAAATACATCTGGACTGAAATCACTTGTCCTGAAGCGTGGACCTGAATTAAATATTTCAGGGGAAGAGGCACCAGCCTGTCCCACACAGCCAGGATGTAGTGCCAAGACACACTGAATTAACTTTCCTGCTACAGGCTTGGGAAAGGAGCTAAAGGAAAGGAACAATGAAGACACCCTACATACTTGGACAGTGTTAGTGGAGACGAGCTGGGGGCTGCTTTTGCACAGGTCTAGGAGGAGTGCCACTCCTTCCATCCGTGTCTTAAACTCCTTGGCTTCCAGGAGATTGTACAGCTTCTGGAGCGGCTCCGTTTCTTCCCCAGCCGGAGGTAACGTGACCTGGGCTTTTGGGCGGCGTAGGAGGCGTCCATCAGAGGTAGACTTCACCCTGGAGAATAAAACCAAATGAGGACCTGTTGGTGATCATACCTTCAGTTAATTGTGAGCAGAACATCTGGGGGAGGTTTCCTAATGATGTGATTTCAAGCTAGAAAATCCTGACCTGAAAAACAACGGGAGACCTCATGACAATCATTACAGGAGACAATCTGCAAGCAACTTTCTCACCAGTGCTTACTCAGGAAAACCAAGGATGAGATGCATCTCACTTATCTCCAGACAGCTTCCCAGGTACACATGTTGCACTGCTTTGTGAGGAAAGAGAGACGCTACTTCCAAGTTTAAATGCCTCATCATAAGGGAGGTGTGTGTCTTATAATAAGGAAACTCATCCCTCTGGAGAAGTGTCTCTACAGCAGGCATGACAATCTGGAAAAGTAGCTCAGATGCATCTGAACAGATGGATAGGGGCATATCTGAAGGATCCAGAAAATCCGTAACAGGGATAAAAACAGAAGCCAGACATCCCAGCACTACGCTCACATGATTGCTTCCCTAGAGACTAGATCCACAGCTTAACAAACCCACTGGGAACAACTCTCTTGGATCAGCCTGTCCCTTCCATGAGCATGGGAAGATCCTGACTATGCTACTGAGGCATGTGGTCACTCTCCTGCCAGCGCTGAGCATGTGAGAGCTAAATAACTCCCCTCTTTTATCAGTGGACAACAGGTACAAGTAGCTCTCCCACTGGCAGGAAGAGACAGCAAGGACCAAATTCCTGTCTCAAATGCTGATTGCAGCACAGGGGGAAATAAACCAAACATGCTGTCCATCAAGCAAACAGTATGAAGGACAGGAATGTCAAGACCAAACGTCCACATTGAGACACCTGTTGACCAAAGTTGCTCAGGAACTGGCGTGCTACTTACCACTCCTCTTGGTACTGTCTGAGGGTAAGAAAACCATGAGTCAGGGAGGCCAAACCACATGCATGGGAAGTGCTATTTTGGGGAATGGCATCTTGCTTCTAGACTGGGACTTCTCATCAAAACACCCATCTGAAAAAGCCTGCTCTCAGAGGAAAAAAACCCTGCTTGAATTTACTTGTCCCAAGTGAGGCAGTGGAGACATGGCCCTCTCACAGCCTCCACAGCACTGTCCTTGCCACTGCACTGGATCTTCTGAGCTGCAACCAATGGGTGTCTTTTTGTCGCCCATTTTTTGTGGAAAGCCTTCCAGAGAAGTTGTGTTCAGCGTAATGCAGAAGGAGACATTTTTTATGATAGAGCATTTGTAGGGAAAGGAAACAATCTCTGGCACAGGTCATCTCCACCAGAAAGATTTTCCTGAGGAAGAGACATGTAAAGTTTGCCATGTGCTTTGTCACATCTAACTAAAGTGCTCAGTACCGTTTACTAGAAGGCAATGTGGCCTGGGGCTTCTTCGAGCCATCGCTCCTCTTCTTCACAGGCTTCTCGACAGATGGGTGTTCATCCTTCTGCGTTTCCATCCCCTACAAAGGCATAAAGAAACCCCATGGATCTTTAGAATGTAAAATAGGATATTACCTGTTTAAAACACAACTTATAAGCAGGATCACTGCTACCAAGGCTTGGGCAAACATTTCCAAACTTACAGAAGGAAACAGGCCAGAGGTTCAGTGATGCCAACTCTTTGTTTTCAATAGCCCAAGGCAGGTTATGGCTGCTACCATACTGAGCAGCAGTCTAAAATCCCAAATTCATTCCTCTTGAGCATAAATGGGAATAATGCAAACTGGTAGGGAACTAATGCTCTTAAAGGAAGCTGCAGAAAAATTTGGACTCTTTGGAGGTTGGCCCATTGTGTTGGAAGTTGATTTGGTTCCACACTCACTCTCCCTGTTGCTGCACAAAGGCACACTCCCTTCTATAATGTAGGTAAAAAGAATAAAAAAACCCCCAGGCAAACAAATGATTTTCCACTGGATGCTGCTGAATTCACCAAGCTTCTTCCAGCTCCACAGGGCATGACAGCAGGGCAGTATTCCCAGAAGACAGACAGTAATTGTAGGAATTGGGATTGACTGGGACTGGACTTTTGTATATTTGGAAATTTTCTTGGCACTACTGCTTCCTGTGTCTTTTGCAAAGACTCTGTTATCTCCAGAAGCACTGTTCTCACTTAATTGCATCACTGGGGGCAGAGTAGGGATAGTGGGGTGGGGGGTTATGCTTAAATGTAAACCCATTTTCTCCTCTTTCCCTTCCCTGTTTGTGGCCGATATTCAAAATATCCAATACCCCACGTTTCCCCTAATACTATCAGTTCCTTTGTGCTCTGCAGATGAACAGGTTGAGGATCAACAGTTCATTCCCAGGAGCAAAATGATTTGGCAGAAGAGGAATGAGATAAAGTCAGATTAGGTATGTTTGATCGCATATCAGCAGTGGCAATACTTGCACAAAGGAGACATTTCTCCGACCAAGCACTTACTTTCTTCTTCATTCTTGTCAGAATATCTTCCAGGTCACGGGTGGAAAGAGATTGTTCCAAAAGCCTTTTAAATTTTGGGTGATTCAGCATCATTTTCACCATCTCCTGTCCATAATGCCTAAAACAAGAAAGAAAGAAAGAAAGAAAGAAAGAAAGAAAGAAAGAAAGAGAGAAAGAGAGAAAGAGAGAAAGAGAGAAAGAGAGAAAGAGAGAAAGAGAGAAAGAGAGAAAGAGAGAAAGAAAGAAAGAGAAAGAAAGAAAGGTGAACAAACAAAGGAGGAGTGTTAACAGAATAAGCTGATACCTTAAACTCAGCAGCTGCCATACCTGCATGAGAAGGCATTACCTACTCAGCAAAGAGAGAGATTTACCTCCACTTGTCACTGCACAGTGCTGTCAGCTGAACACAAGAGGCAAGAGGAGAACGTGGGGCAACAGAAAAATACAATCTCACTCTGAAACTGTGGGTGCGCTTCTGTGGCATCGAAGGATCCCAGGGAACAAGCGAAACACCTCTGCTTGGAGTCACAGCTTATGAGCAGTGTCTTGCTGCCATTGCACAGGAATTTGCCTTTCTTTAACTGGCAGGGAAGCCAGGACCAAATGCCTCATGCTTGCTTTTGATTATTCTATACCATATGTATGCACAGGGACAGCTAGTTGCTCATGCCTTCTTGGCAGCTATTAATGGGAATTGAATCCTCAAAGTAAGGGGATTTTTTGGGGTGGTTTGGGTTGATTTTGCCACTAGGAAACCACAGTTCTCTTCAAGAAGCAATTTGGAGGTCATTCAGCCACAGATAAGAGCATTATAGGAATCTGCAGAAGAGGTTTAGAAAGACTGAATACATTGGCTAAAGACCCCTGGAATATTTCTAGGAAAGTCTTAAGTTACTGAGAAATAGATGTATGGGATCCTTCAGCGATGAACATTAGCCAACATTTTGGCTTTGTCTTGTGCACCTAAGGCCAAGCAAAACTGTTTGACTGGCTCATCTGATGGCTCTTTTGATCTCAGGAAGGAATCATTCAAGTCCCAGGAAGTTGGCAATGCTCCCTCTTGTGGGACAACCTCAGGTTCCCCAGCACAGTCATTTCCCCAGACAAGCCAGGGCAGCGGTCACAGCACCAAGGCTGACAGAGCTCAAGAAGCCTTTGGACAATGCTCTTGGGCACATGGAGTGACCCTTGGGGGGCCCTGCCCACGGGCAGGAGCTGGACTCGATGACCCTGATGGGTCCCTTCCAACTCAGCGTATTCCGTGACTCTGTGAACCTCATCCACACAGTGAGGGAACTTGATATTTCCTTTAGCTTCCACTCTTTTGTGGTTTTGCCCTTTACAGCCAGACACCCAACAGTTTTCCTGTTTTAGGAGGTGAAATGAAGATCATTACCTTGTGTCCTTGTGACAGTCCTGAGCAAGCGTCCCTGCCGCGTGCGCCAGCCTCTCAGCCCTGGGCGTTCCTGCGAGCTTCGTGACTCCAGTTTTCTCCATCAAGGACAGGAGGAGTTGGGCCGCGCACTTCCGCACCTGGACGTGGCGGCTCCTGGGAAGAAGAGAGCGGACACTGGGGCACAGGGAGCAGGGGGACACAGCGCAGGCCTTGGCCAGAGCATGCTCCCTGTCATTGCTGGGGGAAGGAGGCCTGGGCTCTCCCTGACACTTGGGACACCTGTAGAAGGTTCTGTCCGCAGAGAAACACAAAGTTAGCACTGTACAGAAGGACTGCCTGCAAGCAAGAGCGAGGAATTCAGTCTCCTTGCACTATCTGATACTCAACATCTTTCCCCAAATTCACTCTGAGAAAGAGGGAAATTAAAGACAACCCAGGCTGACCCATCAGGGGCCAGCCACTACACAGACAGCCGCAGCAGGATTGAGGATATTTCCACCCATTTACCCCCAAATCTGCAGACCTTGGGAAAGAAACAAATGCAGGGAAAACACGCTGTGGGACATGAAGTTGCAGAATATCCAGCAATGCAGCCAGTTTCTTCTGTGAGGCTTGGCAAGAGATACCTCTGAACGTTTGCCCCTTTTCCAAAGCTGAGGAAAGGGTGGCAGTCAGTTTAGCCAGGTTGTCCTGTTCTAGACAGTGTCTCTTGGGGACTATCAGGCCCAGCACCAACACTTAAGGCAGCACCTGCTTCAGCTGTCCCATGGCAGTCGGCCTGTGAAGGTGCCTGTACAGTGATTCATCATCTCAAGGCTAACATGAGACATCAGTTGGAATAGCAAGTGGGGCTCTAAGGCCAGGACAGTCCTACAAGACTCCTCTTGGCAGGAGCTGCACCTGCTGTGCAGGCTGTGCCACACCCAGCACGTTCTCCCCCATGTGCTCCATGCTGCAGCAAGAACCCTCCTTACTTCTCAAGTGAATGGCATAATGAGGATGCATGGTTTTTCCCAGGGCCTCTGTGGTTAGGGCTGTGAAATATCAAAGAGCGCTCACAGCTGCAGTTGCAATTGTCCCTCTTCCCACAAAACCACAGGGCTCTATCCTTAGCCTTTGCAGGCACTTGCACTTGCCCACCATTCACCACATCTAGGCAACTCGGACAGACTGGGAGAACTCCAGGAAGCAGCAGCAAGCTGAGTCAGGGGAGGCTGAGGTTGGATATCAGGAAAAAGTTTTTCACCCAGAGGGTGGCTGGGCACTGGAACAGGCTCCCCAGGGCAGTGGTCACAGCACCAAGCCTGAGAGAGTTCAGGAAGCCTTTGGACAACGCTCTCAGGCACATGGTGTGACCCTTGGCGTGTTTGTTCTGTGCAAGGCCAGGAGCTGGACTCAATGATCCTGATGGGCCCCTTCCAACTCAGCATATTCTACAGCTCTGTGATTCTGTCAACTAAAGGGCTGCACGAGGGCAGAAATAGGTGACAAGAGGAAAGAAGTGAGGTTGCTTGGAGAATCAAGACACTGAGTTCACAGAAGATGCAGGATACAGGACCCTTCCCTCCCACCATTCCCATTCTCTCTCAGCCCTTCTCCCGCACACACAATAGAAGGTGAAGAATATCACTAAGAGAAGAAGAACCTACTGGACTCCACTGTCCATGAGAGCAGTCATTGCTCGTGCAGGAGTCACATGCTCCACCATGACTCCCAGGGTGTGACTGGCTGCTTCCTGAACAAACTCTGGGGAGTTCCACACCATCTGGAGAAGGACCCGAGCAACCTCATCCACCTCCGAGTCCATGTCCTTCTGCAAAGTCACAAAGAGCTCTCCAAGAGTGACGATTGCAGAGTAAGACACCTTTGAGCGAAGGTTGGTCACCTGGGGAAGTCATGAGGGGAAACAAAAGAATCACCTTGAAAAGAAAACCAGTTGCCTTAGACAAAAGTCCCAGGAAATGACAACACTTCCCGCTGTGTCCAGGGGAACACAAAAGCACAGGCAGAGCAGAAGAGCACAAGCACAGAAAGGCACTTCACTCTGGCACCAATTTGTGCTAGGCCTCAGGCCTGCTTCCTGCAGGCCTAAAACATATTCTTTCACTTAAAGTGTTCTACTTAACTCTTCTGGAATGTCCACTGCTTTGGTTTTAGGCCCTTTTATTCAAAAAACAAAGAAACAAATTAAAGCAAGGGCTGCTCTCAAGCCATAAAGGCACAAGTCATAAAGACAAAAGAGTCATTTGCTCCTGTTTGAAAAAGCAACAGCAGCAGTTGAAGCCCTCAGCCAGGAAACAGAAAACACAGGCTCAAGTCTACAGACTAATTGGCAGTGTTGAATTACAGCTTGGGCAGAGATTTGGACTGCAGCAAATAACAGAATTAGTGTCTCCGTTTCTGCATTTGCACGTTGCATTGTAATGGCAGCTCGCTCCAAGAGGAGAGTGTCAGATGCCCGACCTACCAGTAAATAGAGCTACATGTGCACACAGATCCTATAGAGAGCTGACAGACATGAGAAAGATAAGGTCTAGAAACAGAAATGAAGGCAGTCCCTGAGCACACAGGGAGATGAACAAGCACATATCTACTCTACACACCGTGTATGAAGCACAGAGGACGATTCAGAACAAGGTTCTTACCTCGTTGGTAAGTGCCAAGCAAACCTCACGAAGTCTACAAAGAAGGACTTCTGAGTGGGACTCAGCCAGGTGTTTGATGCTGAAGAGTCCCTTCTCCTTCAGCTCCCTGAAAGGCAAGTACCAAAAAGATTGACTTTCTCTCCACCCAAGAACTAGGCAGCACCCTCTGAATTTACCAGGCTGGCGGCTCAGTCAAACAAAGGGAGGTGCTTTTCAAGCAGTACTTGATGAAATCGTGGAACTCGCTGCCACAGGTTGCTGTGGCTGTCAAAAGCATACACAAATCCAAGAGGCAAATAGAGGGCTTTCAGAGTCTTCATTTGTGGCTGTTTAACAAGACAGCCTTTCTGAAGTCTCTGGCACATGAAGTCCCTATGTCAGTGCTTCCTGGAAGCTGTGAGACCGTGCCATGCTGCTGTTTCTTGTCACCTCCCTGTACCCGTCCCTGAGACACAGTCCCATTGGGCTGTGTCTGGCGCAATTTCCTTCTTTGCCAGCCCCAGCAGGCAGTTCAGCAGTGAGAGCCTGCACTGGCACTCTGTAGCTGAGTTTCCACTCTGCAATCTAGGCCTGTCTGTCACCCACTCCACTCCACCTCAAACATTCCCCAGGAAAGCAGCAGGATGCCCCAGAAGATTCCACACCAGGGCAAGAACAGCTGAAAGTCTGGCTTTTCCCAAAAGCCCCTACCTAAAACAACAGCAACATGTTATTTACAAGGTGCAAACAACTCCCTCTCTCAGCACTTGCTTTGTGCAGGACCTGAGCTGCAGGAAGGCGCGTGATGCATCGGGGCTGCAGCGCAGGGCTGGCGGCCGACGCCACGGCCATCCCTGAGTGTCACCCGGACCCCCCCACAGCTGCAGAAGCTCTCTGCACCTCACAGGGCACCAAAGAGAAATGGGGAAGAGAAAGCAGAAGAGAAAGGGCAGAGCAAAGGCGACTGCACAAGGAGATGCATCGCTGCAGATTTTTCATGCTTATCCCAGGGTGAAGGGAGTCCTTATCCCAGTGTGAATGAAGCATCCAGCAGTGAGTAGATGATAACCCAGACATCAAAAAGACAACCAATATCACCTAACATTTGTAGGGTTATCACCTCTGGGCCTCTACAGGCCTCCTTCTGTCTCTGTTTAAGTTTGGGACACATTGTGAGTATTGACAAAACATCTCAGGCCCATATGAAGCAGTGAGAAGGAAACAGTTGAATTGCACAAGTGCAAGATTCCTAGAGGATTTTATTTCTTTTTCCTTCTCTTCTGCCATGAGCCCCTCAGGACTAATGACAGGCTGAGTGACTCTATAGCACAACTCAGTGCATTTCTCAGAAAGAAGAGCTCCCTGTAGCTGCTCCTGGGACTCACATGCAGAAGGTCACAGGCAGACCTTGACTCCTGCCACTGCTGCCAGCAGTGGGACCAGAGACAAATCTTACTCAGTCCCACTGGGCCCCGAGGCACCCAAATCTCTACACTCCAAACTGCTGCCATCCTGCTTCTGGCTTCAGCCAGCAAATCATCTTGTCCCACAGCTTTCTCTCTTCCCTCAAGATATCCTTTGCAGCCCCACAGAGCAGCAGGCAAAGCCAGGAAACAGCACGGACCTGCTGCAGCTGGAGCACTGCTGCAGACCAAGGCCAAGAAAAGGCTGCTCTCCAATCTTTATCCTCTCTCTGCTCTGGAGTGGTTTCACTGGTGCCCCGCGGCCCTCTGGGCTGTTGGGGCTCAGAGGCACTAGCAAGATACTCTCCTAACCTACCTTAACGCTAAGAGGGAGACAGAGTGAACGGGGCCTTTCTTACCAGTCATCGCTGCTGAGCAAGGAGAGTGCCTCGAGCAAGGACTGCTGTGGCTCCAAAGAGGCTCCGTCCTTCTGCCCCTTCCCACGGAGCGGCTCCTCTCGGCGCTCGGCACCAGTGGCCGTCTGCGGGGTCACTGTAAGGAGAGGGTCAGCCATGAGCGCTGCAGCCCCGGGCAAGGCACCCCGCCATGGAGCGGCCTGCAGCCCCATCTCCCAGCCAGGCTTCCATGAGGTACAAACTGGCACTGGCCCAGAGAATTCCCTGCTCTCTGGCTCCTTGCTTTCTCCCAGCCCCCCCCAGCTGGGCACAGCTCCTTGGCTCAACCTGACAATTGCCCACACAGCGCCAGCTCCCAAGTGCCACAGGTACCACAGCCAGCGGCACCTTCCTGAGGCCGCAGAGCTCCCACTCCCTGGGAGACAGTGCCCACCAGCAGGACTTGCTCCCCAGGAGGGACCCCTCAGCTGCCTCTCCTGTCTCAGCGCCCTGATTTCCCCGAGCCCTGAGGACAGAGGCACTCTGCAACTCCCTGAGGAAAGACCTGCAGCTGCCTCGTGACAGCACCAAGCCGAGCCTGAACAACCGAGTCCTGCTGGGCCCGGCTGAATCCCCTCAGAGCAGCTACCAGGGAACAGCGATACCTGACCCTTCACACCTCACAGCGCCTCTGTTCCCATTGGCTTCAAATATTCTAGACAGAGGGCAGCTGAGTGCACTTACATTTCAGCCTGCTCTTGGGAAGGGAGTAGTTCATGGATTTTGTTCTTTCTAAGCATCATGGATCTTTACTATTTCAGTAAAGTACACACTGGCTGTATTTGAAAGATGCTGAGGTGAAATTTGTTTGTCATCAAATGGACTTGTGTGCACACTGTGCAAGCCTAAGCTTTCTCTTGTGGAAAAATGGAATCTCTAGTCCAGATGGTGGATAAAAAAGCCTTCCAAATGCAAATTGATGATAAGAATATGTAAATACAGATGCAAATTGTTGGCAGATTAACTCTCTTGATAGTCAGTTTACAAGGTATGAGAAAAGTCAGATGATAAATGCATTTCTTATGAAACCCACTGGTCATCAAAAGGACTGTTGATCATAAATTTCATGTCATGCACTCAACAGGTCGTTTTCTAATGTGTACAAGGAAACATCTGAGCTGTCTCAAATGATGGAGTTTGAATATTGCACAGAATCTAGAGTATTCAGATGGGAGCTAATCTGGCTGTCACTGGTGTACCCCTGTCACTGCCATCAGTGGTGTCACTGCAGAAGGATGTCGATGTACACAGCTATATTCAATAGGAATGGGGAGCCCCGTCAGGCTAGTTCTGGTCAATTGTGACCATGGAAGTAGTATCACTAGAAAAGAGCACTCAAAGTATCATTCCTAGCTCCCTTCTTCTTATCTCACCCTACTCAGGATCATAGCACAGGCAGGCTGCCCTCACAGGAGAGGCAAGAGCCACCAGGGACTATGTGCTGTGTATTGACTGCGGGCAGCAAACAGCCTGGGAGCAGCAGGCAGCCCCTCCTGGCTGTCACCTGCTACACAGGCCGCTGTATTTGGGTGGGGTGACCCAGGAGGCGCTGCTTGTTCCCTCTTGGCATTGCAGGCCGTGGGATGGCAGCGGCGAGAAGCCATTGGGCACTTCTGGGAGCAGCAGCACGGCTGCACCAAGTGGCTGACTGCCATGCAGAGACAACCCTTGCTGGGAGAGCAGGAAAGCTGGCTGCAGAGCCGGACAGCAGCACAGGCAGAGGGCCAAGATGGAGAGTGGACAATTGATCGTGGTGGTACTCGTAGGTGCACAGTGAGCACACCCTGCCAGACTGCCCCGAGCTCATCCCTGCAGTTACAGCTGCCTCCTGGCACCAGTGCTGTAGTTTGCTCTATCAGGATGGGCAAAAGCCAGAGCTTAGGTCTTTACCACTACTTTATGCAACTCAGCTTTCCAATGGATCAATAAGAACCAACTGCTCCAGTACTGCCGAGCTGGAGTAACTCAAGAGTAGATTTGCTGCTCATTCTCAGCACAGGCTATGAACCCAAGATCCCAGCTGTGGTGGCTGAGGCAGGAGGTGGTTTGTGCTCCTTGTGCAAGGAAAACCGGTGATGGAAAAAGCTGCTGTGGAGCAGGCTTACCTGAGGAGTTGCGTGGGAAGCTGCCGTCTCCATGGATGATGGGCTTCTTGGGCAGCAAGGGCACGTTGTCCTGCTTCCCCAAGACCTTCTTCTTCAAGGCACTACCAGGGTGTTTTCTCTGCACACTGGAAGCTGTGCCATTGACAGGCAGTAGGCTAAAGCCTGCAGGGACCAAAGAGGAGCTTGGGAGTGGAGGGTGACAATGGAAAGGCCCAGAAAACTTGCTGGAGCTGGGTAACATCTCTTTGTTATCCCAAAGAACTTCAAGTATAACAGTGGCACAGTTCCATGGGAAAGTGATCACAGACTCCTAGAAGAGTTTATGTGGGAAGGCACCTTTAACCACCATCTAGTCCAGCCCCCACGAGCAGGGACATCTTCAGCACGAGCAGGTTCCTCAGGGCCCCATCTAACATGGCCTTGAACACCTTCAAGGATCCATCAACAACAGCTTCTCGGGGCAAACTCTTCCAGTGTTTCATCCCCTTCATTATAAAAAATTTCTTCCTAATATCTAATTGAAATCTACCCTCTTCTGGTTTAAAACCAAACTGCAGTGATGCTTCCCCGAAGAAACAAGGAAACCCCAGTAGTGCTTTGCTTTTGTTTTCCTGTTTCAGAGGCTGGCTGGGGAAGTTACCAAAAGAAAGCGCAGATAACCTTGCGTGATGCCCTCGGGCTGAGTGCTGCCTCCTGAGGTCCCTGCTGCTGCCCTGGGGCAGCGCACACAGCACTGCAGTCAGGGCCCCTCAGCCGGGATTCAGTCGGGAACGCTGCTTGCTCCTGGGGCAACACCAGAAGCTCTGGCTCGGGGCTTCAGCACAGCTCTACAGCGCCAGCTCTGTCGCAATAGAGGGGAAACCCAGACGCCCAATATGAGTGATCAGCAGGAATCTGATTTATTGATTGTACCAGAACTCCTTATATCCTAACAATAATAGGCTCTATGCATATTCGTAACGGCGCATTCTGAGTGGTTCACATCGACTAAGCTGATTCTAAACCCCTCCTTAGACCCCCTTTCGTTGTCAGCAGTTCTGCTTTTTTCCCTGGCCTTCTAACCACAGATGTCTATTGTTTATACTGCCAAAACCTAACCTTGCTGGCTCTGCAAATAAACCCATAGTTCAGCAGTAAGACTCAATGGTGGTTCAGTTACTGAGCAAGATACATGTAATATTCTGTAACTTCAGTTGTTACACAGGATGTGTGGTGCATTGTCTTATGAGACCTTGCTCAGCTAGCTGCAAGGGTCTATGTGCCCGTTCTCACGTAGCCAGCTTCTCAGATCAGTAACCTGCAAAGAATCTGTATATCCTGAATCTATATGTCCCTTTTCACGTAACCAATCTCTCACAATTCCCCCGTTTATATTAGTTTGAGCAAGCAAAACTCCCTGAGTTAGTTGATCTACACATTTGGCTAAACAAGAAAATATAATGCGTGCTCCAAGCAATAGCAAAAGTATGATGCCGACCCATCTAAGACTTTCTTTTATGAGACTTACGGCCCAGACTCCAAGTCCTCCAAAGGTCCCTTGAAACCATCTATCGAAAGGACTGTCCTGAACAGTGAGCTTTTTGGTATGTTCAGTGAGCCATTGAAGCTGAGAATGTATGGATTTATTGTGATCTGATAAGTTAAAGCAGCACATTCCTTCTATGTCTTTGCATCCATGTCCATGTGCTAACAGTAGGAAATCAATGGCTGCACGATTTTGCAGTAAGGCGTGGCGTAAGCTATCCACGTCTGCAACAAGCTCACCTATCAGGTGTGAGGTGACATTTGCTTGCTTGCCTGTCCAACATGCCAACCTTCTAAGCTGAGTGAGGGCACGTGCTGATGCAGCTCCTGGGACCAAAAGAGAAGCAAAAAAGACAGCAGGAGTTTTCCATAACTGCACATCGTCTCTGCAATTAGGATCTAATGGAAGAGCGCTTTGTCATGCTCGCTTGTGTGTGATATTTAACAGTTGTTGAATGCTAGGGGCAAACATTGTTAGTTTCCCAAAATAGCACAGTCCTCCCACTGGTTTAGAAGGCACTCCTGGCCATGCCCTGTCCCCACAAATGAGGAAAGTTCCTGGGGGCAAAGCCCTAGGTACTCGTGGAGGATTATCAACTGGCCATACTGAGCCATTGCAGTACACTGTGATGTTAAAGTACCATGAGGTGGTAGGGCTCAGCCATGTGCTGTCTTTGTTTGGCCTTTGGGGGCTGATATTGCTGTCAAAGTGACTGCCTTTAAACATAAGGCAATAGGGACTAGGCTGAGAGCCTAAGAGATCTAGCTCTTGTGGCTCAAACATAGATGTATTAAGGCCTAAGGCAATTGCTCATGCTTGGGCAGCTAAAGGGTTCTTCTTTATTTTAAGGTCATTGCAGATGTTAGAAGTAGAGAGGTGAGTATCGAGATAGTTATCAGTGAGGGTAGAATGGCTTGCGTTACAAAAGATTGAGAGTGCAATTTCTGGCTCTGAGTAGCTGAGGGTGTATTTTTTAAGGCTACTAGTTTCTGCTAACGGAACCCCAATAAGGCAAGTGCGGAAAGGGTCAGAAGGCGTTGCTAAGGATAAGCAAAAAGAATCTTGGCCTATTTGGTTAGCCCAGGTAATCCACATGTTCTTTCAGTGGTCTATAGCGCTAACGTGGTGTGGATCGGTAGCATGCACAGTTAACACATTTATCAGCAATGCTGCAAGCACTAAAGCGATGGCACATGCGTTCCCACTCATGGGTACGCACCATCCATTGGCGTGGTATCTCAATGCTATCTCCGCAAACTTTACGCACTATTGCGGATTCAAGCTGTAAAGGAATGCAAGCAACCTCGCGGGTAATTCACCAGCGAAACTCAGCAACAGCTTGCTGTTCAGCTGACTCATAAAGAGTAAGACCCTGAAAAATTGGTAAACCAGTTTCCCATTCTAAAGCTCTCTGTAACGTGTCACGTTGCCAAGTTCCCTCACAAATAATACACCATGCTCCCCCTAACAGAAGTGTCTGATGAACCCGCCACTCTTTGTTACAACCCCCACATCGGAGAAGAGACCACGCAAAATGCCCTGGTCTCCCACAAACACCACAGGTTCAAGGGCATCCAGTAGTTGTTCTGCTTCCTCCCAGGATTCAAAGTGCCTAAGTCGGGTAGGCACGATGTTTGCAAGACGTGCGATCACCGGATCAGCTACTAGATGTAGCCGAAGCAGACTCAGCTCTGGAAGGTGGTATTGTGGAGGCTCCAGGCTTGAGCGGTGTCAGTTTGACCCAGCAGCTGGGTATCCACTGCAGACCTGTAGGAGTAAGCACACAAACATAGCCACGACCAAAATATAACACCTGCTGGGCCTTTCCATTCCCCTGTAGCCATGTCCTTAAAGTGAACATAGCTTCCAGTCCCTCCTTGAGCTGGTGGAGAGAAAAAGTCCAAGCAATGGCCACTCCTAAAAATTTTGGTCTGTGGTAAGAACCATGCCCATTTGAGCGAGTATGTCTCGTCCCACTAGAGCAGCGACACCAAGTGGCAGTGGGATGATGGACACACTGCAATTTATCACTTGCTCAGCTATAGTCCATTGCAATGGAGGGGACTTGTGAGCGAGGGTAAGTCCTCCCACTCCGGTGACTGTAGATCCAGATTCAAAGGTGGGCCAATGCTGAGGCCAATGGTGACTGCTGATGATGGATACATCAGCGCCAGTGTCCAAGAGTGCTGTCAGGGTAACAGTCTGTCCTTGGTATGTTACTGTCACCATGCGGCGTGGCCGACTTTTCAAGCTCACAGTGAGCATGGCTGCCGGTCCCGTAGATCCAAAGGCTCCCTCACCCCTGGGGATCGGAGTGTATGGGTGATAGTCCTTCAGTGAGAACCGGCAAAGGCACCAGTTGGGCTAGTCAGGTGCCCTTTTCTATGAACACAGGTGGAAAAAGAGTCTGTATCATAATTTGAATTTCTCCAGTATAATCCGCGTCAATTAGTCCTGTAAGTATTTGTAATCCTTGCATAGTAGCTGATGAGCGTCTGATTAAAAGTGCTCCGACCGCTTTCCCATTTATAATTATAGGTCCTTTGATCCCGGTGGGGACACGCTGCGGTCGATTGTCTATAAGAGTACAGTTTATTGAGATTGCCAAGTCCAATCCGAGGCTCCCCCGGGTTGCAGGCTGGAGACGAAAGTGCTGCTCAGAGTCGGTAGAGGCACGCAGGTGTTGATTTCCTGGGTCACTGGGTATGCTGCTGCTTTTGGTGTCATCGCAGGGTGGGCCTTCCTGCTCGGCTTCCCATTTCCCGACTTTGCCCTCCTGCAGGCAGCGCTGGCATGGGTGTCCGACCAGCAATGCTGACACCAGACGTTACCGGCGTTGCAATCTCGTCTCATGTGACCGGAGACTCCACAGCGAAAACATCGCAGTCGGGTGGTCTGTCGTCGAGGCCCGCTCCAGTGATTTTGCAAAGGTGCAAGGGCAGCTAAAACCTGACTCTGATTTGCCTCAATCTGCCTCTGAGCTACTTCAGCCTGCTGTTTCATCCCTATTCCCAGTTCCTTTCCAAGTTCCTTTATTGCATTAACAAGCATAGCTTGTGGACCTACAGGGACCTGTGACATCCTCTCTAATGCCTCTTCAATCGTCCAAGTAGCAGGCAGAGTAACTAACACACTACGTGCAGTGGGGTTACAATTCTGAATGACACGTTTAAGCAAGGCACCATGCAGAGCTTCTGGAACCCTGGCTGCAATAATAGCATTTGCTATTTGATCGATAAAGGTACCAAATGGTTCTTCTCTTCCCTGTTTGCTACTCATATATGATGGTAATCCCCCTGAGTCCTTAATCTGATCTATTGCTCACCGAGCCAGCTGCATGCTTTCCCGGACCTTGTGAGGACCTACGTGAGCCTGTGTCTCTATCTGCGTATAATTTCCCGTACTCATTAGTTTATCTAGGGTTACCCCATGCAAAGGATCTGCTGCTCTCCGCTGCGTTGCTACCGACTGCTGGCATAAAGTCTGCCAGTAAGCTCCAAACAGCATGCGCTGGTGCTGTGTTAATATCAGCTTAGTAATATTTTTAACATCATTCGGTAGCAAAAGCATAGAGCCCCACAAAAAATCAAGCACTTGACGAGTTGGTTCCCCTTTTATCCCGGATTCATTAACAGTGACTTGCAGTTGGGTAAGCAATTTCCAATCTAAAGGTTTAATATTAACAGTAACCTGTCTTTGAGCATCAGAGGGTGAAAATTCGACTGGAAAAGCATGTGCAACCTCTCCGGCATTATCTATGTCTCCCTCAGCAGCAATATTTTTAGCAACCTCCCTCCAAAATTCCTCTCGTTCCTTGGCTATCTCTTGACTCTCTGAGTTTGTTTTTACAAACAGCGGGGGGGGCTGTGGGCAGCTCTAACGAAGGAGCTGTAGGCACTATCTCATGCTCTAAAGGTGCTAATGGTGCACTAACAGCTTGAGGGGACGCGGAAGATGAAAAAACAGGATCTGAGGCCGCCCTCCCCGTTTGCATAGTAAAAGTATTCACAGAGGGGGGTAATGGGCAGCTGCTCTCACCCATGTCCCGCTCCTGGGTAAGCGGCATCTCTAAGCGTTTCGCAGCTGCTGCTGCACCCTTCTGCTCTGCCTCATACTGTTCTTAAGCATTGATTACTGCCTGCCACGGCTTCATCAACTTTTTAGCTGTTTTATCATCCTGAATAACCGCGTCAAAGATCTTATCTCTAAACACCCGCCATTTGTCCCTTTCGAAAACTTTATTTGGGTCAATAAAACAACCCTTGGCAACCCCATAAGCTAAAAGTCCAGGGAGATCTTTTTTACAATCTATCCCTGGTGTGCTCCGCTTTTCTAAAAAGCATTTGAGCAATTGATACACCGCTTGTCTATTAGCCATACCTAAACGTCAGCGCTGTTGCAGCTTTTGCAAGACCCGGCGGTGCGTGGCCAGCAGGACTCCTCTGTAGGTTCTCCTGAGCTCGGAGGTGTGACTTTTCACCACCTCTGCAGCCTCCCGTGCTGCTTATGGGACCGACGCAGACTCTCTATCGTGACGTGGCCACAGGTTGTCCGTCTCTATGGTCCCTTATTCCCCGCAGGCTGACGGACGTAGGCTATCCATCTCTACAGTCCCTTTTTCCGTCCCTGTTTGGGCGCCAGAATGTCGCGATAGAGGGGAAACCCAGACGCTCAATATGAGTGATCAGCAGGAATCTGATTTATTGATTGTACCAGAACTCCTTATATCCTAACAATAATAGGCTCTATGCATATTCGTAACGGCGCATTCTGAGTGGTTCACATCGACTAAGCTGATTCTAAACCCCTCCTTAGACCCCCTTTCGTTGTCAGCAGTTCTGCTTTTTTCCCTGGCCTTCTAACCACAGATGTCTATTGTTTATACTGCCAAAACCTAACCTTGCTGGCTCTGCAAATAAACCCATAGTTCAGCAGTAAGACTCAATGGTGGTTCAGTTACTGAGCAAGATACATGTAATATTCTGTAACTTCAGTTGTTACACAGGATGTGTGGTGCATTGTCTTATGAGACCTTGCTCAGCTAGCTGCAAGGGTCTATGTGCCCGTTCTCACGTAGCCAGCTTCTCAGATCAGTAACCTGCAAAGAATCTGTATATCCTGAATCTATATGTCCCTTTTCACGTAACCAATCTCTCACACAGCTCCTCAGCAGGGAGCAGTGGGAGAAGGGTCTCTGGGGTTTTCATTAGAAGGAGTTGAATTTTGTTTCTTCCAGGTTGCACCTTGGTTGAAAAGCATTCTTTTGGACCCACTTTTCCTGGAGGCTGCTATCCAGGAGAGAGTCTGAAGCCTCAGTGTACTTTGCAAGACAGAATTTTACACTCTGAAGGACTTCAGAGAAGAAGGTGGGAAGCTGATATTCTGTTACGGACTCAGTGAGGCCATGGGCAAGACACTTCATGCCTCTCCATTTTTCTTTGGGGACCAGAAATGCATCCTATGCAAACTCCCACTCAGATGCAAGTGTAACAGCCCCCCAGTCTGAGGGCAACACTGTGCAGAGGGCAAGCAAGTGATCAGAAAGGACCACAGGTGTAGCAACCACTTACTTGCTGCAGCTGCATCCCCGGGGTCAACTGTCTGTGGAGGCAGCTGCAAGGACGTTTCCTTTTCTCTCTCTGTCTTGATCTCTTTCTCCAAAAGCTCCATTGGCTTCCGCTCTAAGTTCCTTTGAGCCAACATGCTCAATGCAGCACGGATCTGCATGCAATGGGAATGCATCACAGACTGTAAGCAGAGACACACAAACCAGACACAACATCTCATCAGGAGCACAGGGTCCATAGAGTTCCACAGTCCTTGATGCAGCTCCATGTACATTCCAATGGTTTCTGAAGAATGTCTCCCATCCTCACCTTGGCAATTACACACAGTGAGGTGGAACACTTTATTGCCATAACCTCCCACTGCTCCAAGGTACTGTTTCTCAGCCTATGTCAGGAGGCCCTGCTTGAAGCAAGAAAATCACAGGAGTGCTCCAAGACAGATGAAGAGCCCACGTGACCAGTGAGCAGGCAGTTCCCTTCCTACAGGCCATGGCAGGAGAATAAGAACCATGTGCAATACGCAGCAAGGAGGGGTAATTAGCTGTTGCTTAACACTCATGGCCAGGAATTGCAGCTGTTTCTCACTTCTGGCTTCTGAAGGACTCAGCTGCTCTCTGAAACCATGAGGCCAAAAAGACGAGTCACGTGAAAACAAGTTGCAGAAACATTGATGTTAACGCGTGGAAAAATTGAGAATGAGAGGGCTGTGAGATACAGCAAGAAAGGTAACCAGGAAAAATCAAAGTCTCCCATTTTATTTTGCAGCCTTGCTGTCATACATGAAATCCCTATTTGTGCTTGGTCTTTGCATATTAAGTGCTTTAAATAATTATTTTTGAGTTAATTATTTTTAAATTGAATGTTACAATTAACCCATCAGCCCAGGTACAAAAATCCAGTTCCATTATCAGTGTTTCCATTTGTTTAAAGTTTATTAATAGAGTTGCACCCTTTCCAGTTAAAATTTTCCCAGTTAAAAATCACAAACTTGCCCCTTTTCAAGGTACAAACCACTGCTACACCATAAGAGTTACCTTCCCTGTGTTTACTGTATACTTTTACAAGTGTTTTGAGGTGTGTTGGATGTATTTTAATACTTTTTGTAGGTGTTTCACTTGCATTTTGATTCCAAGGCCAAACCCCCCACCCAGTCTTAATAGCCAGCAGTTATTTTTAGCTACAGAGCCATTACTCTGCAGGCAAGTTCCATGGCAACCTGAATACCTGAATTTTAATGAAGGCATTGCATTACCTTATCTCTAACTGATACCACCCCCCTTGACAACGATGAGCCATTGGAGGACAGAGATGATCCATCAAAGGGAAAGCACCAATCGCCTTGGACCGAAGGGGCGGGCTGTGGGCGGACTGGGGGGGGGGGGGGGGACGGAGCAAAAACTATAAAAAGGATGAAGCAAAGAGGTGGGCCCTCTTCTCTCTTCCCCTCTTGCTCTCTGCAGACTAGCTGTGGGAGACATCGGTGCTGGGGCATTCAAAGCCTTACCCCTTTTAAGGGGCTTTTAGTAATTTTTTTAAGTCAACCCAGGACTGCAAGTTTTTTTTCTCTACCTGAGGTCTAGTGCTGTCTCAGCCAGAAGATCTCATATCCCTGCGCTCCTGGGGCATACCATCTACCGAGCCATAGGATCCCAAATTTTTATATTTTTTTTTAATTTCTGTAATTTTTCAATTTTTCTGTTTTCAATAAATTAATCTTTTTAAGAGTTGTCTCATTTCTCACACTTGCTTACACTCAGCATTAGAATCCTTGCTTCTGTGCTTCCCAGGATGC
The DNA here is from genome assembly GCF_965178545.1 of Coloeus monedula. Classification (NCBI taxonomy): domain Eukaryota; kingdom Metazoa; phylum Chordata; class Aves; order Passeriformes; family Corvidae; genus Coloeus; species Coloeus monedula. The sequence goes on along the minus strand of NC_138782.1, from coordinate 12,666,409 downwards.
ACTTTGCCCACATTCACTGATGTGTAGCTTGCTCTGCCATTCAGAACTGCTCTACAAGGGCCTTTGCACATAAAGAATGCTTCTGGCATGACCTTAGCACCATCTCCAAACCAGTGACCTTGCCACCACTGGAAATAGCCAAGCAATTGCTCTGTAGCTGTCAAATATATGCCCAAGAGAATCCCCATCCCCCAAGAGTGGAAGATGATGATTTTCACGGACATTTTGGGCCTAGCACTAAACAGTCACTGGCAAGGAAGTCTGCTCATCCCTGTCCTTATCCCTCACCTTTCCAAAGCCATCCTTCAGGGCTTCAGCACTCGTAAGGCCAGCACTGGTGGGGTGATCCGTCTCCTTGGCCTGGCTCAGTGGGAGGCCTGTTAATGGAAGCAAAGGTTCCTGGAAATCTCTGGCACACTTCAAGCCCCCAACAGTGCCCCGCTGGGCAACAGGCAAGACAGCTTCCAGATTGCAGAGCTCTGATAAGACCCAGAGATTGTGTCTGAGAGCAGCAAGGTACATATGCCTAGAACCTCGCCCAATGGATGGGCTACTGCCACAGTGCACTGGCAGCAGACATGGCATTGCTCTGTTGGCCAGCAGAGTGAAACCTCCTGCATGATGGAGGCCTCAGCCCTGGATGCTGGAGAGCCGCTGTGTTTGATAGGGAAGGGCAGAGACAGAGCTTGCTCTTGACAGAGATTCTTATCTGCCCTAATTCATGCTGATTTTAGTAAACATCTTCTTCCTGGTTCCTAAAAGAACTCCCAGGTTCTAATGCCCGTAACCATTTAGATCAATATTTTCTTCTCTTTGTGGCAATATTTTAGAGGACATGAAAAGAAAAGCTTAGGATTGCCGGAGTTTTAGCCAAACGTGAATTGTGTTCTTGAAACTGGATAATTTGCTTTCCCCAAGGATTTTCATTCTAAACTGTGTGAGATTGGGTCACTTTCAGGCCAGTCTGACTAAAGGCTGAATTTCCTAATGGAAGTGGAACAATGTAGCTGGTTCTGAAACACTCTCCAACAGAGCCCTTAAAACTCAGAGGATGAATCACTCTTTACATGGCTTCAGAGAGGATAAAATCACATGGCAGCAAAGTAGCAAAAAAGCAATGTCTTAAATCAGGATTTTTTGCCCTGCAAAATGGTCAGCTTAATAATAAAAAAGACTTAGATATGGGCTTTGAGGAAGGAGGGCTATTCTGGATTGGGGACAAGTCCCTGGAATGTAAGAGCATCTGGGAAGTTGACAGGGAAACTACTGACTCCAGGGTAACCTCCTTGGGACCAGTGCAGTCAGCCCCAAGTGCAAAGTGGAGACACAAAATATAACAGAGGCCACAATGCCAACAGAAAACATCTAAAGTTACAGTATTTCATTGGAGAGATTCCCTGGAAACTTCTAAAGAGCTGCACAGGGAAACATGCTCCTGCCAGCAGCCCCTTGAAGCAGGCTGTTGGCATGAAGGGACACTGGCGCATCAGAACCTCTGCAGAGCAGCCTCCTGGAAGGCTCCACATCATAGGCATTAGCTTCATTAGGACAGCAGGATCACTTCTTTACTGCATGCTTGCATGAAGATCATTTGGGACCTCCTTTTTGTATCTCATGCAGGAAAGGAGCCCTTAGTAATACCCTGCTACTTAAACCCACCCTGGGATGTAGCTCTGTAGTGGTTCCCAATGAAGCAGATTGCCTGCTTTGTCACTGCCAGCCCGGGTGACCCTGTGAGGGACCATATTTCATCCCACACACGTTCTGTCACCAGGAAAAGCTTGCCTTGGCTTATTAGAGTGGAAAAAAAATAGAAGAGTAATAAAATGGACAATTATACTTGGATACGATCACACTGTCAATGTCAGCCTTGTACCTCATTCTCCCAAGGCTTGTAAGTCATCCTGAAACATATCAATAGAAAAAACTCAGATCCTGTGCTACATCTGAATGAAATTGCTTCAGATCATTAAGAATTCTCCTGTCAGGACCAGGACAAAACCCTTCCCACACGCACTTGTAGCTGTCCTGGATTTCTGCAGCCCTTTGTGGAAACCTGCTCTAGGCAGAGTGTCTGGAGTTGGTTTGGGCCTTTAGGAAAGATTTGTGGAACAGTATGCAGGGCTCTCCTAGGAGAAAAATGCTGGCCGGCGATCATATTTTAGTAGTCCCCTATGATGGTGTAATAAATGGTTAAAAGGTTTTTTTGTTTGAAAAGAAGTTAAAAGTTGCTTGTTAAAAGATTGGGGATATACAGTTAAGGGGTTAATCGTTATTGCGACTCTACAGGTGTAATGTTGCTATGTGCCCGCTAGATGGTGACACCAATGGGGGAAAGTAATGGGTCTATAGAAAAGAGGAAAATGTTCTAGAATGTTCTTAAGATGACTTAATAATTATGATGTAAACATTTTGAGGAATTATTGGTTAGGGGGCAAACCAATCACTCGACGCCCCAGACACTGACGGAACTGAACACCAATGAGGACCCTAGCAACGAGCCATCAGAGGGAGGATCTGAGCTGCACCAATCACAACATCAAGAGAGACTATAAAAACTGCCCCGGGACTCAGCCCCCGGGGGGGCCTTCCTGAGGAACTTGAGTCCGAGGGAACGCCCTCCGCGTCGCACTGTTTGTTTTTTTCAGGGTTGTCAAGTGGGACTTGGGCTTACACTGAGTCTCCGCTCTGGGTTTTCTTTTTAATAAACGAGCAGACTTTTACTCCACCCAAAAAGTCCAAGCCTCCTTTATAACAGCTTTCTGGGCACTCATCCGGGGTAAGCCACGCCCCCTGGGTGGTCCCGGAGAAGGACAGGTTCAGGGAAGACTCATCCACCAGAAATTTTTTTTTTTCTGCCGCCTGGACTTCGGATTTCTTCATGACCGTCGGGAGGACTGTTGGCTGTCCCGAGAGAAGATCAGGGGCCTGACAACCCGGAGGATTCCCCTCCGAGGAGTGGGGCTCGCAGATAAGGTCAGTACTGCAAGTGGGGTGAGGCATTAGGGGGTACGAGTGTGCGTGAAGTGGCGACTGAGTGAGACGGGGGCTGCGTAGAGCGGACTCCTGAAGCGAGTGAGGACCTCCGAGTACCGTGGTTCCGGTTCTCCGCGAGGATCCCTGCCGGGAAAGGAGGGAAGCGAGTGAAGAACGTGTGAGTGTTGTACCCCTAGGGACCCTTAAAGGTGGGAGACGGGGGAGTACCCTCCTTCTAGCCGCCCCGTACCCGTGAAGGCTCCAACTAGAGGTGGTCATTGCCAGATCGGGGGTGGAATCGCTAGGAGTCCCAGACGGGAAAGTAGCGATTCCATCAGCCAAGATCACCTGGGAGGAGGGGGTTCCTTAGGGCAGACCCCGGAGAGTCTGTGCCTAGGGAACTAGGACCCTTGTGGGCTGGAAGAAAGACTCCTAACCGGAGATTTTCAGAGTAAGGGGAACCACCGGTTAGGAGATTGCCTCCTTTCGGGCAGGGGAGGAGGGGAAGGTGCCCAGCACAAGGGGAATTAGGACCCCCGAGCTAGGAACCCCAAGTGAGGTTCGTAGCAGGGGGGGAGTTTCTCACGGCGCCTCAAGCTGGGATTCGTTGAGGGAGTGAGAAAAATTCCTCACAGCATGGTGACAAGGAGAGGCCACTGGTTGTGAGAAGCTCCTTCACTCAATAGGAGCGAGAGGGGGTGTTAGAACCTGCCAGGATAGGGATACGTTTTATTCTTATTTTATATATATGTCTAAGTGATTTTATCTTTTAATTTGGAATCCAAGACTACTTGGGTGTATTCTGTTAGTAGTGTTTGTTTTATCTAAATACTTATTTTATAACTTCTTATCAGTGATATATATATGAATTTTTTTTAGGGGGCGGAGAGATTGATTTGGTCGCGTGATTGCGGGAGGCTTAATAGGCAAGGTCCTGAGGTGAGGTTTATCCAATAGTTCTTAGGTCGTCTATTAAGGAGAGAGTGTATGAATGTAGAATATTTAGTTTGTGTAGGTGCTTTTATTTGTTTTGGAGTGTATTATACGTGGATAGGTTTGTGTATTTGTGTAAGACTGAGCTTGCTAGTATGGTGTTGGGATTTTATGTATTTCTTTAAATATAAGAAGGTTTTAAATCGCAGAGTTGTTGTTTACTTCACTGGAGCGGTCAGGGCTTGGTGAAAGGCTGTGAAAGGTGTCTTACAGCTAACGAGCGCCATTTTACGATAAAAGAAATTGTTCTGATTATTCTTTGGTGGCATTTTCTGTTGGCAATTTATGTTTTAAGTTAGAACTCAAGACTACTTGAGTGTATTCTGTTGGTCCTTTTTTTGTTATTCAGAAGATTTTTTTAGGTGCATATTAATTAAGTTAAAAGAGCCTTATAAATTATTTTAATTGCGTGGTTGCTGCGGTGAGCCTGACAGGTGAGGTTCTGGGGTGAGGAGGGTCCAATAGTCCCCAGACTGCCTACCAGGCAAAGAGGAGAGGTGTCTAGTGGAGTCTGGCGAACGCCATTTTACTTTTTGAGAAATTTTCGGTGTCTCGGCCATTTTAAGATCTAGGCTGCAGAGGAGGGGTGTTCAGTGGCGTCTGGCAGGCGCCATCTTAATTTTTGAGAGAACTCCCCGGAGGAGGGAGGGTCCCCCCCGCTCCGGCGAGGGGTGGAGTCTGTAATTGGGTCCTAGACGGGCCGGAAGAGCCTGATAGGGTTCATCCAGTTTCCAGCTGGGTCGCCATATTAATTGTAGTTTCTGAGGTCTCCGGTCGGATTTCCCACGGTCGGTAGATTTTCCCACGGGCAGTTGTAATTACAGTCATTGCTTTTAAGAACCTCCTCTGTTGACTGTTATTTTTTTTTTTGTGACCTTCATTCCTTTTACCAAAACCCCATCTGTTCTCTCATAGCTCTGCCTGGTTTCTTAGAATTTGTGGTAGCTCATCTTAGTTTTGTGAATTCATTTAGATATTAGTAGATTTGTGTGTTGTGTATTAATTTAGATTTAAACTAATTCTTTTTTTTAATTTAAAAAAAACCCTCCTCTGTTGATACTTAGGTACACTCTATAAATATTATCAAAAATCATGGGCCAGTGCATGGGAAAGAACAAAAAGATAAAGAAGGACAAAACTGACTTAAAAGATATTCCTCCTGAAAGCCCATTGGGAGAAGTGCTCGAAAACTGGGATTTGGATAAAAATTTAAAGAAGTTGGACAGAATTAAAATGATTAATTATAGCGTTGAAATTTGGTCAAAGGAAGTGATTCAGGAAGGGCCTGTTTATTGTCCCTGGTACGGATCCAAAGAAAAGTGGATGTGCAGGGCCTTAAACAGACATGTTAACTTAAAAGAGACCCAAAATGAGGAAGAGATATTATATGCAGCCTGCTGGCTTGAAAATGAGATCCGGGATAAGAAAGTAAGAGTGTACAAAGTATTAAAAGAGAAGGAAACAGATGAGAAAGAAACACAGGAAGCAGGAGAGAAAAGTAGTTCAAAAAGATGGGACCCTCTTGACTGTCTTCCACCCCTTTCTCCACCCACTCTACCTGTGGCTCACCCTCCTACTCCTCTGGTGCTTCCCCCTGCTCAGCCAGTGTCTCTCCCACCCCCTCCACTACCTGCTCCACACATCTCAATCCCCTCTGCTGCACCCTATTCCATCACCCCAGACCCCATCTGCTCCATCTGCTTCCCCAACCCCTGAGCCAATTTCTCCTGTACCCCAGCTAAGTATTCTTAATGTCCCAGCCATACCACAGAACCTGCCTACACCTCTTCTTGTCCCTCCTACATCTCAAACTACACCCTTTAGTTTCTCCTCGATACATAATGTCCCTGCTGAAGGGAGTACAGTGCAAAGTTGCAGCTGTGGGGGGGGGCGGGGAGGGGAGGAAGGAATCAGAGATGAAGAAGGGCCTAGATGAGATGGTAAAACACCATGGTTACAATACTAGGCTTCAAAACCAGAAGGGTGTGCCTCAAAGAGAGACAGTGGCCCGATTATTCCCCTTGAGAGAAGTGCCCATGGGAGGTGCTAGAGGAGGAACTGGGTTTGTTAATGCACCGCTGACAGCTTCTGAGGTGAGGAATTTTAAGAAAGAGTTAAAAAGTTTGCTGGAGGATCCACTAGGTATATCTAATCAAGTTGACCAGTTCTTGGGTCCTAGCATTTACACATGGGAAGAGTTGAATTCTATCATGGGTATACTCTTTTCCCCAGAAGAAATCCAACTAATCAGGGCAGCTGGCATGCGGATCTGGGAGCGAGAATGGACTTTGGGGGGAGGAGAAAATGCCGCATGTGCAACCAGACTGGGACCCAAATGATGAGCTAGGAAGGAGAAATATGAGAGATTATAGGGCACTCATAGTAAAAGGTGTACAAGTGGCTGTGCCCAGGACAAACAATGCCAGGCTGGCTTTTGATAGCCAGCGGGAAAAGGATGAGACCCCGAGTGCTTGGTTGGAAAGGTTAAAAAGGAATTTTCAGTTATATTCTAGTGTGGATCCAGATAGCCCAGAAGGGCAAGTATTAGTGAAGATCCAGTTTGTCACCAAGGCGTGGACAGATATTAGAAGGAAATTAGAGAAGATGGATGACTGGCAGGAAAAGAGTTTGAATGAATTGTTGAGGGAGGCGCAGAAGGTATACTTGAGAAGAGAGGAGGAGAAGACAAAAACTAAGGCGAAGATCATGGTAGCAATAGCTAGAGAAAGCACTGGGTTTGGAAGGGGAGATTCCAAAGGAGATGGGGAGGAGAAGGAAAAGATGTACAGGCAGAGAAAACAGAACTGGGACAAAATCATATGCTATTATTGTGGTGAAGAGGGACACACAAAGAGAAACTGCAAAAGAAGAAGTCTGGATGAAGCAATTGCAAGAGAACAGGATACATTGGAAAAGATTCTAAAGGAAAATGATTAGGGGTGTCAGGGGCTCTTTGCTCTGGGCGAAGGTTTTGAAAATCACACAGAGCCCTTGGTAAATCTAGAAGTTGGCCCCCAGAGCGAAGAATATGAGTTTCTTGTTGATACTGGAGCAGACAGATCATATATATCAAAACTTCCAGAGGGTTGTAAGTATAGAAAATGTAAGGTTAAGGGAGCTAAGAATGACCCATTTGATGTGGCCATGATTGAACAAGTACGAGTAAAAGGTAATTCCCGAGAAAGTTGTGTAGATTTATTATACATGCCAAAATTGGGATGCAATTTACTAGGCCGGGACCTGCAATTACAGCTGGGGATAGGGGTAGTCCCTGAGGAAGGCAGAATGGTGGCTAAAATAATGGTGCTAACAGAAGATGAGGAGGAGACTATTAACCCTGAAGTGTGGGCAGAAGGAGGAGGGCATGGATTGCTAGACATCCCACCCATTGAAATAAAGATGAAGCCGAATATACCACCCATAAGGGTTAAACAATACCATATATCAGCTGAAGGAAAACAGGGATTGGCCCCTGTAATTAAGGAATTAATTTTAGGTGGTATACTTGAGCCATGCATGTCCCCCCACAACACCCCAATTTTGCCAGTTAAGAAGCCAGACGGGACCTACCGCCTGGTACAAGACTTGAGGGAGGTGAACAAACAAACCATGGCACATTATCCAGTTGTCACTAACCCATATACCTTATTAAATAAAATATCATCACGACATGCACGGTTCAGTGTAATCGATCTGAAAGATGCCTTTTGGGCGTGCCCACTTGAAAAAGAGAGCAGAGGGTGGTTTGCCTTTGAATGGCATGATGAGACTACAGGGAGGAAACAACAACTACAACGGACTTGACTACCTCAGGGATTCACAGAATCCCCAAATTTATTTGGTCAGGCTTTGGAAGAACTGATGCGAGAATTTTTACCAATTGGACAAGTACAGATATTACAGTATGTGGATGACTTGTTGGTCTCAGGGGAACAAAAAGAAGAGGTCCAGGAAACGACAATTAAATTACTAAATTTTCTAGCAGAAAAGGGTTTGAAAGTATCAAAAAGGAAGTTGCAACTTGGAGAATCAGAGGTGAAGTATTTGGATCATTTAATTGGGCATGGCTACAAGAAACTAGACTCAAGTAGAATACAAGGAATATTGTCATTGCCAGCACCAAAACCAAAAACTGATGTGAGAAAATTGTTAGGGTTGATTGGGTACTGTAAATTATGGATAGAGGGACATACCAAACTAGTAAAATTCTTGTATGACAAATTAGTAGAGCAAGAACCCTTAACCTGGGATGAGAAAGATAATAACAGGTTGGAAGAACTGAAAGAGAAACTGATAACTGCTCCAGTGTTGAGTTTGCCTGATTTAGACAGGTTATTTGAATTACTTGTGAATGTTGAAGAAGGAGTGGCTTATGGAGTGCTTGAACAGGAGTGGTGTGTGGAGTAAAACAACCTATTGCTTATGTGTCAAAGTTATTAGACCCAGTGATAAGGGGATGGCCAACCTGTCTCCAGGCTGTTGCGGCCACAGTAACTCTGGTGGAGGAGGGATATAAGTTAACTTTTGGTAACAAGATTAGAGTGTACACTCCACATGATTTGAAAACCTGTCATAGGTTAGCAAGCATAGTCCCGGAAGGGACGTCCTTGCTAAGGGGTGCTTACAGTTTCCTCTGGGAACTGATAGAACCTATCAGCTGGCCAGTTTGAATATGGACAATTCTCTAAGCCACTTAAAGTTGTGACCACCTCTGTGATCCACATTTAAGAATGGGCAAACTCCCCCTCCAAGCTCTCTCTCGTTTCCGGCGCTGGCACAGGTGGCTGCAGGCCCCGTGTGGGGGCCAGCGGGCCCGGCCAGGCCCTGCTTGGGCCAGGCCTGGCTGGGCCACGGCCATCCTGGAGCCATGGACCTGTTCCAGCCGTGGAACCCCCCCTACTGCCTTGCCGTGGGCAGCTGGAGCGGCTCGGCTCTCCCCCCTCTCCACTGCGATAAGAAAAATTCAACATTCCAGCTGCAAAGCTGCAAGGCCGAGGTGAGATTAACCCTTTTACTGCTGTGAAGAGCTGAAACCTGAGGGAAGAGAGAGAAGAGATGCTTAAAGCTGAAATTCTGTTGTGAAGCTATGATATATCAGAGTATCCTGTTGTAATTTCATGAAGATATGGGGGGTGGAGTGTTCAACTCGTAAGCAAAAGCACCTGCACTGAGATAGGCAGATGCTGACGCAGCTGTAATTTCATGAGAAGTTTGGACAGGGAGAGATGAACCAGATGAGGACTTTTGCTCCAAATGGGAAAGGAGAAAACCTCAGTCCCTAGAGATGCTCCCAGAGATAGTTCTAAAGATGAAGATGATGAAGACCCTTTGCTCCCAGGGAAGGAGAAGGGCCTCTGTTTTTGTTTCTGAACGGCTCAACCTTAAAATTGTACCCCAAAAAACTTCAAGAGTGGACCCTCGAAAGCAGTTGCGGGAAAAGCTGCAAGTCGGGGGAAAGGACTCACACGCAGGCAGAGAGACTCCTCTTCCTAAATGGACTGAACAATATTTGGAAGTGGGCGGCTGTCTCGTTGTGATAATGTTTTCCTAGCATGAGCAAGAAGAGACTTCTCTTTCTAAACGGACTGAACAAGGTTATTATGGAAGTGGTAAACAGACTGAACATCTTAAGGTTTGTTTTTTTACATTGTCAGTGGGAGAAGGGAGGAAGGTGGGGGGAGGAGGAGAGTTCTGAAGGTGGTATAATTTTTTTTTCCTCTTTTAGGTCTGTTAATAAACTTCTTTATATTCTTTCAAGTTTGGTGCCTGCTTTGCATTTCTCCTAATTCTTTTCTCACAGCAGACAAACAGTAATGAGTATTTTGGACCAAACCACTACAAAACCATATCAAGTAAAAAAGCTAGCCAATGGATCTCTGACAGCAGGCTTTTAAAATATGAATTGATTCTGAATAATATGGAAAATTTAGAGTTAACCACAACCAGAGCAATAAACCCTGCCCAATTTTTATATGGAGAACCAGACAGGGGACTTGAGCATATCTGCATCAAAACCATTGACTTTCAAATGAAAGTCAGGGAGCACCTGACTTATTGGAACACCCCTTACCAGAAGGAGAGATCCTTTTTGTGGACGGTTCTTCCAGAGTAATAGAAGGAAAACGAGTTTCGGGGTATGCAGTGATAAATGGAAAAGACATGAATATTATAGAAAAAGGAAATGTTTCAAGACAATGGTCGGCACAGTGCTGTGAACTCTATGCTTTATTATGAGGACTACTGTGGCTTAGTTATCAAAAAGGAACTATTTCTACTGACTCAAAATATGCATATGGAGTGGTACACGCTTTTGGTAAAATCTGGACAGAGAGAGGATTTGTAAATTCAAAAGGAAAAACGTTAGTGCATGAGAATTTAATAAAAGAGGTACTTGAAGCTTTAAGAGACCCAGTGGAGATAGCCGTAGTGCATGTAAGAGGACATCAAAGAGGAGACTCCCTGGAGATGAAAGGAAATAATTTGGCCAACCGGATAGCAAAGAAAGCAGCCTTAGGAGATGAAGGAACCATCCTACATATAGCAAGTTTAGAAGACAAGGGCAAAGATGGAGACATCCCACATGTTAGAGAGAAAGAGCTAGAAGAATTCCAGAAGCATGGGGCAATCAAAAATGAGAAGGGTGAGTGGAGGATGCCAGATGGGAGACAAGTATTGAACAAGGCCCTAGCTAGAAAAGTGTTAGAAGAGTTACACTCCTCAACACACTGGGGAACGCAAGCATTGTGTGACCACTTTCTGAGGACATATGTGTGTGTTGGAATTTTTTACAATTGCAAAAGTGATAACACGGGACTGTATAACTTGTCAGTGAGTGAATAGAAAAGTGATGCGGAAAATGCCTCTTGGGGGAAGGGAATTAGCAAGAAGACCCTTTCAGAGTATTCAAGTTGATTTCACTGAGTTGCCCCAGGTGCAAAGATTTAAATATCTGCTAGTCATAGTCAACCACCTAACCCATTGGGTAGAGGCTCATCCTACAACAAGAACAACAGCTGAAGTAGTTGGGAAGATCCTGTTAGAGCAGATAATACCTCGGTATGGTATAATGCACACTATAGACTCAGATAGAGGTCCTAATTTTACAGCCCAAGTGTTACAACTGCTAGCTGAGGCCCTAAACATCACATGGAAATTACATACTCCATGACGACCACAAAGCTCTGGAAGGGTGGAAAGAGTAAATCAAACACTGAAAGTAGCCCTTACAAAGTTAGTAGAAGAGACTAAAATGAACTGGGTAAAATGTCTTCCCCTGGCCCTAATGAGGATCCGAACAAAACCTAGAGCAGACATAGGGGTTTCACCCTATGAAATGATGTTTGGACTACCTTTTCTCACTACTCCGGGCTATCTTGGAACTTATGAAAAGGGAGAACAGAGTGTGAGGAAATACGTACAAACTGTTGCAAAGACTCTCAAAGAACTGAGAGAAAAGGGGTATCTTCCCCAAACTATGCCCATTGATTTCGATATTCATAAATTCCAGCCTGGCGATTGGGTATTAATTAAAACTTGGAAAGATCAGCCATTGACCCCGAAATGGGAAGGCCCTTTTCAAATTTTGCTGACCACAGCAACAGCAATAAGAACTCAAGAAAAAGGATGGACTCATGTCTCCAGGGTGAAAGGACCTGTACAAACCCCAACTGAGTGGACAGTACTTAACTCGACCATCACCAAGCTGACACTAAAGAAGAAGCCATGAAAGGACAGACAAAGATGGAGTTTTTAAGATGATTTATACTTCATTAACTGTTTTAGCGATATAAGTTTTAAGAATTAGAAATTGTTTATTGCATGATTAATACTTGTTAATGTTTAAAGTTTAAAATAGTTATTTATTGAAGAATTTAAAAGAACTTTTTTTTAAATTTGTTTGATGCATCTCATTACAGATCCAAAGAACCCTGAAGGAATAGAGCATCCTCCCACACACCTAGCAATCAGACCCTAAAAGGAAAGAAAATAAGTTGACACAAAAGGGAGATTGTCACCGCAACAAGAGGGTAACAGTAAAATGTTACTACCCTTGTATGCGGGAGACTCTCTGACGGACATCCTAAGAACCCATTCGAATCCGAGCCCTAATTGTGCCAACTTTTAAAGCTGCAAACTTGCATAGAGGATGGCCGAACCTATTGGCTTTTTGAGAATGTAGGGACTTTTAAACAGAAATTGCTGAGAGAATGCCCTATGAAAGAGAAATGGATCTGCTCTGAGAAAGACCCGGTAAAGCAAAAAGAAAAAGCAGGAAAATGGGAGCCAGACTTGATTAGAGAAAAGGAGATAAAAGGGGTAATTAAGAAGGGACCTGAGATCAGAATGATGGAAGGAAAGAACTTGTTCCTAGATCTAGTTGAGAAAATAAGTCATGAATGGAATATAACTGATTGCTGGATTTGTGGAGATAACCCGGATGGCAGAGGTTTGGCCTTGGGAGGGGATTGCTTTGACCCCACAGGAGACCCTAAAGATAATGGAGAAGGAATCATCAGGACCAGATGAGAGGGAGGAAGAAGAAACTTGGAGCTTGAGGTCAGGAGTCATCGGAGAAGAATGTCTGTGGAGGAGAGGTCCTAAATACATAGCGTATGTGGGTGAGCTTCCCTGTATGAATGTATTACCAGGGAACCCAACCCCTTCCAAGATGAACCAAAAATCTCAAAATTTTGGAGTAAGATTGGCATAAACAATGTAAAATTTCATAATTATTGGCGAGCACCAAAAGGACTCTTCTGGTTATGTGGGAAAATGGCCTATGTTATGCTCCAAAAAGACTGGGCTAGAAGCTGTACCCTAGGCATAATTAGACCCTCCTTTTTCCTACTTCCAAGAATTGAGGGACAAAGTCTTGGGGTTCCTCTGTATGATGAGTTGGCACGGAGAAAAAGGGACATCCAGATAGGGGGAACCCAGAAGTGGGGGGAGGACGAGTGGCCACCTGAGCGGATCATAGCTACCTATGGTCCTGCAACTTGGGCCCAGGACGGATCATGGGGGTACAGGACTCCAATATAACTACTAACATCAGAAAATTGGCCCATGTTCCTGTACAAAGGTGGACCCCGCTGTTTAAGTCTAACTGGCGGGACAGCCTACTAACCGGAGAGTGGTGGAAGAAGGCATTGATAATTGTTGGACTCTCGTTTGCTGGTTTCATATTCCTGCCGTGTTTAATCCCCTGTTTCGTTAGACTTATAACTTCTGTTGTGCAGAATATGCCCCTCATTCAGGAATTACAGACACAAAACCGGGAGAAAATTGCAAGAATTAGAGTGCTGCAAGCGGATGAACTGGAAGAGGATCAAGAAGGAAAGAAAGCCCCTGAAGAGGCGAAAGAGATTTATAAGAAATACCAAAGGCTGCAAAAGATTTATAAGAATTATGAGGACACTGCCTAATGAAAAACTGTTAAACTGTGAGATGGTTGATGCGGGCAAAGGCCCGATCAAAGTTTTAGAGGTGGGAGTTGTAATAAATGGTTAAAAGGTTTTTTTTGTTGAGAAGAAGTTCAAAAGTTGCTTATTAAAAGATTGGGGATATACAGTTAAGGAGTTAATCGTTATTGCAACTCTACAGGTGTAATGTTGCTATGTGCCCGCTAGATGGTGACACCAATGGGGGAAAGTAATGGGTCTATAGAAAAGAGGAAAATGTTCTAGAATGTTCTTAAGATGACTTAATAATTATGATGTAAACATTTTGAGGAATTATTGGTTAGGGGGCAAACCAATCACTCGATGCCCCAGAGACTGACGGAACTGAACACCAATGAGGACCCTAGCAACGAGCCATCAGAGGGAGGATCTGAGCTGCACCAATCACAACATCAAGAGAGACTATAAAAACTGCCCCGGGACTCAGCCCCCGGGGGGGCCTTCCTGAGGAACTTGAGTCCGAGGGAATGCCCTCCGCGTTGCACTGTTTGTTTTTTTCTGGGTTGTCAAGTGGGACTTGGGCTTACTTCGAGTCTCTGCTCTGGGTTTTCTTTTTAATAAACGAGCAGACTTTTACTCCACCCAAAAAGTCCAAGCCTCGTTTATAACAAGAGGGTCTGTGGTGCTTCCTTGCTCACAGGGAGCCGCAGGAAGTAAAAATAGTAATAAACTAGTAAAAAACTAGTAAAAATAGTCATAACCCCATATTAATTGGAAGGAAAACCTGAGGAATTGGCAGCTAGCCCCTCAGAAACATGAGGAGCAAAAGCCAGTCTTCTACCTGAGAGCTGCCTGGGCAGGGGCAATTCTTCCGATTGCATCAGCGTGGCCGTGGCTAGAAAGGGCAGCGAGGAGAGGAATTCAGCTTCTCCTGGCAGCCCCGAAATCCCAGCTCTCACTTGCGTGCACCGGGGATTCTGCTCCAGACTCTGAACTTGCGCAGCTGCTCCTTGGGTGCTGTTTGCCCCCAGGCACAGCGGTGGGTGCTGCAGCAGCTGTCCCGCACACAGGGCTCTGGAGCCTCCCCGAGGCTGCCAAGGACTGGAGGAGGACACGTGCCCGGGATCTGGTGCAGCACCGCGGGGTTGTGGGGGATGCTTTGATCTCTTGGGGGGGGGAGCAGGGCAAATGGAATCAAGATGAGACAGGGATCAACCAGCGCCATGCCAGGCAGCGTTTTCTCCTACCGGGGCTCCTCTGAGTTTAGCGAGCTAATGAGGCCTGCGGAGCAAACGAGACCCGGGAGCGAGGAGGGAAGGGCTGGCTGGGAAGGAGTCAGATAAAGCCCTCGCAGGCATTTCTCTTTCCGAGGGGCTCCTGGGGAGACAAAGGAGACAAGAAGGATGTCCCATCTCGTGACACTCCCTTTTTTCCTTCAGTAGCTGTACCGCAATCACTGCTTACGAGAGTTTACGTGATCCCTTTGATGCCAGGGAGCACAAAGAACTTGGAACCTTGCCGGAGTCCAGCCCTGCCTGCCTATCTTGGAGCAGCGGGGAAAGATGAAGAAGTATTTGGGTGGGGGTTGAGCTGAAACGGCATTTTGCCACTTTTGCAGCGGGGCGACCACTGCATCCCTGCAAACCGCTCCCCTTTCCAAGGCACACGCGGGCCTGGCTGGCAGCTCCGGCTTCTCGAAGGGGCTGCTGCCGTTGGCAACAGGAGCTGTTGTTGACATTTTCGCCTTGCTTAACCCCCCCTGCCAAAGGCCACCAAGTGGCTGAGGAAGGACCCAAAAAGATTACCCTGGAGGAAGGGGCCAAAAGCTTGGAAAAGGATGAAAGAAACGCTCCGATGACAACGACGAGAACAAGATTTATTTTTTCAGCAAATTAACACCCGCTGCCCTCCAGCCCTCCCAGATTCACAGGCCGAGCGGTGCTGCTTCCGTGCCTGAGGTGCTGGCACCCTGGGGAGAGAAACCAGCAAGCCGCGGTCAGTTGGACAGGGCTCCTGTCCCCCCTGTCCCAGCATGGCCTGTGCCCGGGCCAGGCTGCTGGCTGTGCCAATTCTCTGTTTCTAGAGGAGAGCAGCATGGCAGGCCATGTTCCACCTCCTCCACTGAAACACGGCAGAGCAGTCTCCTCAGCAGCTGCAAGAACGGGATGCTCGTGTGCCCGCTGCCGTCTGCCGGGAGCCCTTCTGCCACCCGTTGCTGTGACGCCGGGTACCCACCTCTGGAGACCTGCTGCCAGGAGAGGAGCCGATCCCGCACGAGGTCCTCGTCCGTCTTGAAGGCGATGGCCCCGCAGACCGCGGCCCCCCGGGGTAGCGCCAGCACCGGACACACTCCACAGAGGGTGCCAGCGCTTCCCCATGCGGTCCGGGCACCCGGTGCAATCTTCCTGGAAAAAGCAAAGAACAATTGCATGAAAGTCAATTCAAAACAAGACCTGGAAGCAAGAAAAAGCGTCAAAGGTTATCACTGTATTGCGGGCCTGGGGAGTGTCTGAGCACTCCATGCAAGCATTAAGGCTCTCCACAGCTGGGGAAAAACCCCACCTTTCCCATGCATAAGCCCACCCCTTCCTCAAGGGCCCGCAAAGCAGACCAGCTGGGGCACGCCTTCGGAACCTGCCCCCCTCTGCTGCCTCCCTACGGATGGATGCTTTTGCCAGGCTGGCTCCCCCCGCCCCAGCCCGGGCCAGGCTGGGGGGCAGAAGCTGTCAGCAAGGCCGGGCGCTGGCTCCCCCTGCACAGCATCCGTCCCCTGTCCCGCCAAAAAGCAACTTGGCGGCCGGAGGAAAAATTAATATTCCCCAGCGCCGCCAAGCGGGGAAGCGCCGGCGCCTGGCCCGGCCGAGCCCTGCCACGCCTGGAACCACGAGCATCCCCCCACCCCTCCGCCGGCTGTGGACTCATCTTGATTTTGTCGGGGCGCAGAGCGTGTCCTCCAGGAAGGGGCCGCAACCAAAGCCAACCGGCTTTGCCCCGCCAGCGGCCAGCTCGAGGATGGTGTTGTCCGGCTCCAGGTCGTGCTCCAGAAGAACACCCTGGCGGTGCCTCGGCTTGCGGGGACATCACGATGCCATTGAGCTGCAGGGGGATGTTTCCCCTTTTCCAGTCTGTGGCAACTTCACCGCACTGCCACGACTTCTCCAATAGGATGGGGAGCACTGAGCCGCTTCCTCCACAAGTCGCTGAGGACCAGCGGAAGCATCTCCTCGGCTGTGCTCTCTCCTCCGTGCCACGGCCGCAGGGAAATGCTCTGCCCCGAGCGCCCCGAGATGTGTGCAGCTGGTGCTTGCTGGGCTCCTGGATCCTACTGTGCAGAGGGAAGGAGCTCTGCTGTCTCCTGGGCCAGGTGACGGTCCTGCAGCCAAGAATGCTCAAACAGGTCTTCCAAGGACGGCCTGTGCGCAGGGTCCATGGATAAACACCACCGGATGAGGTGCTGGCACTCTGGGGAGAGAAACCGGAAACCGGTGCTCAGCGGGACAAGGCTCCTGCCCCTGCTCTCCCAGATTCCACGGTGCCCAGGCCACACTAGGAGCGCTCGGAAGCTGCACCCCAACCTTCCCGTCGATCCTCCCTTTTGGACGAGAGCAGCCCAGAGGCACACGTGCCACCTCCTCCAGCTAACCCCCGGAGATCAACCTGCTCCCTAGCTGCAAGAGCAGGACACCTGCGTGCCACCTGCCCTCTGCCAACCCCGTCCTTCCCTCACCCCGCCCCGTGCCCTGAAGGCGCATCCCCACCTTGAGACAGCTGGGGCGGGAAGAAGAGCTGGCCCCGGATGATGTCCTCATCCGTGCTGAAAGGCAGGTGCCCACAGACCAGCTCATAGAGCAGGATGCCCGGGGACCAGATGGTGGCTGGCTGGCCATGGTAGCAGCCAAAGAGGATCCACTCCGGTGGGCTGTACCCCAGCGTGCCTACGGGACACGGGCGCAGCTCATCAGGCCCTGATGAGTGCTGCTCCCTCCCAGCCAGCTCCCGTTCCACAACACGCAGCCCCTGCCCCGCCGGAAAGCAACTTGGCTGCAGCCGGCTGCAGAAGGATTCCCCCTCGCTCCCTCCCTCTTCCCCCTCTGCCAGCATAGGGGGGAATCTCTGCTGCCCGGCTGGGCCCCGCCTTTGGGCTCACCTGACATTCGGGTGTAGAAGGTGTCCTGGAGGACCGTGCCGCACCCGAAGTCGATGAGCTTTGCCTCGCCGGTGGCCAGGTCGACGAGGACGTTCTCGGCCTTGATGTGGCGGTGCAGGACGCCGCGGCTGGTGCAGTGCCGCACGGCCTCCAGCACCTGGCGGAACAGCCCCCGCGCCACGGGCTCCGTCAGGAACGCCCGCTCCTCCAGGAAGTACCAGAGGTCCTGACAGCGCTCCGGACGCTCCATGACCAGCGCGAAGCCGTCGGGCAGCTCGAACCAGTCCAGGAGCCGCACCACGCCGCGGAAGCCAGGGCGCGACACCATCCAGAGCAGCGCCAGCTCCAGGGGCACAAGGGCGCCGCTGTGCTGTGGGGGGGACCACGATGCCGTCAGCGGGGCCGATGCTGCGCCGAGCCCTCGGCACCCCAGCCCGGCCCCACCGCCGCTCGCCACTGCCCGGCCCGGGACGCTCCGCGGCCCCCGCTCACTCCACGCTCGCTCCCCTCGCAGCGCCCCGGCTCCCACCCGCCCGGGCCTCGCCCCAGCCCCGCCCGCCACGCCCCGCCGGCTTTCACTCCCCAGCCGCGCCCACTCCGGGAAGCGATCGCGGGACACTCGCTTGATGGCCACCTGCAAGTGGGGAGAGAAACCGGAAACAACGCCCATATTTAATGTGACTCCTGCTGGGAAATCATCGAATCACAGATTGATTTAGATTGGAAAGGACCTGAAAGGTTTTCTACTTCCGAAGCCCTGGCTGTGGGCAGGGACATCTTCCACTAGACGGGGTTGCTCAGGGCCCCATCCGACCTGGCCTTGAACGCTTCCAGGCTTGGGGCATCCACAGCTTCTCTGGGTAACTTGTTCCCAGTACCTCAGCAGCCTCACAGTAAAGAATTTCTTCCTAGAAACTTGCAAAAGAGAGTAGAACTATTTCTGTAAATACAACAGCAACAAAAGGAGGGCTGAGGAGAATCTCTGCCTTTTACTGGATGTGGGGGGAAACATAGAACAAAGCCTGAGGAAAAGCCTGAAGTACTTAATGCACTCTTCCTTCCCTGGGTGAAGACTGTCCGGAGGGGCGGGCCCAGGGAGTGGTGGAATTAAATGGAATTAAATGCAGTTGGTGGCTGGTCACAAGTGGTGTTCCCCAGGGCTCAGCACTGGGGCCAGTCGTGTTTCATAGCTTTATCAATGATCTGGAGGAGAGGATCAAGGGCATCTCAGCCAGTTTGCAGACGACGCCAAGCTGGGTGGGAGTGTTGATCTGCTGGAGGGTAGGAAGTGTCTACAGAGAGATCTGGCCAGGCTGGATCATGGGCTGAGGTCAGTGGTATGAGGTTCAACAAGGTGAAGTGTCCCATCCTGCACTTGGGCCACAACAACCCCACGGAAGGCTACAGGCCAGGGGCAGAGTGGCTGGAAAGCTGCCCAGCAGAGAAGGACCTGAGGGTGCTGCTTGGCAGTGGCTGAACGTGAGCCAGCGTGTGCCCAGGTGGCCAAGAAGGCCAATGGCATCCCATCCTGGGATATGATTTAGTGGTGGCCTTGGCAGTGTTAGCGGTCTCAGGTTATTGGGGGAACTCTGTGAGCTTAAAGGTCTTTCCCAATGGAAACAGTTCTGTGATTCTAAACCTCCATTCCTTGTTTTGAAGGATGCAGTCCCAAACAGACCAGCATTTGTGTTTTTAAGGAATTTAGCATCTACCTTTCCATGCAAGTAAGAGGAATCAGGCTTGAAATGCTCTCGAAACACTTTTATTCCTTGATCTTAAGCTGTGTGTTTGAATTGAGGAGATTTTGTACAGAAAGGTTGGACCAGAAGATAAATGCAGGCAATTTAGCTGCAATGGCACTTGTTTCACCTGCTTTTCTGCTTCCTTTCCCCATGGGGGGCAGATTTGGGAGTATTTGTCTTGTGCTTTGAGTTCTGGCCCAGACTTGCTCATGGATGTGCTGTAAAATCTTATCTACCCCTTTCTACTGACAAAATCTTGCAGACTGGTGGGAATTGCTAGAGACAAGGCTTATAAAGCAGTCCCCAGTACGATTAGCCCAGTGTCCCTGCTTAAATCCAGGCCTGCTTGTATTAAAAAGGAGCAAACTCTTCTAACCACCCCGCCTTTTATTTGTATCTCTTGGGGCAAGTCCTGCATGCCATTCCAACTCTTTGTTATCAAATGTGTGAAGTGATGTTGCTGCTGTAGCAGCAGCCTGAGTTCAGTGGGAACAACTCCAAAGCACTGTCCTGGGTCCCACTGCAGTGGGCAAGGTCAGAGACTTGCCTCTGCTGCCATGGGCATCCTGCCATGGGGAGAGCAGCTGCTGGGGCTTCCCCCATTCTGCTGACAGCAGTCTGCCTCCAACATGTGGACTGTATGGCCGTGATTTTGACAGCATGTGGAAAATGCATCGTTTGAACATTTTATATGTTGCTCTAACATGACCTGACTCGAGCAGTTTGGTAGGCAGGACGCCCTGCGGGCAGGGCCATGGCAGGGATGGGTGGCTGTCACTTGCACTGGCAGTGTTATTTTTCCATGCAGGCTCCTGATGCTGCGGGGCAACGCACCAGCAGCTGTATCGGCCCAGTGACCAGCAGCACATCGAGGAGACCCTCATCTGCACAGAGCCCATCACCCCTTTGCTCCCCCCATGGCGGCACAAGACAATTCCGCCCCAGGTGAAGGGCTGCAGCAGACTGGAGACTCCTTCAGCCAGGACTCGTTGCAATCTCCTTCCT
This sequence comes from Coloeus monedula, assembly GCF_965178545.1. Classification (NCBI taxonomy): domain Eukaryota; kingdom Metazoa; phylum Chordata; class Aves; order Passeriformes; family Corvidae; genus Coloeus; species Coloeus monedula. Next base: position 12,646,148 of record NC_138782.1, on the reverse strand, counting down.
GCAGCTGTGCCTGGAGGATGTTGGCCTGCAGCGGCGGTGCCCATGCCCAGGAATGCTGCTCGGCTCAGGGAGGCGGAGTGTGTACAAAAGCTGCGCTCAAAGCGCTGATTGCGAGACCCCAGAGCCGCTGGCAAGTGCAGCAGCTCTTCTTCATTCCGTGCAAGTGAGAGCCCAGCCTTAGAGCCTGTCCCTGGGGACAGGGAAACACTCTGTGTATAGTTTTGAATTTTCAGGGACAGCCAAGATGAGAATTGTTTTGAGGCAGGTGATGTTAATGTTGGGTTTGGGTGTGTCTGCAGGAAAGAAAGCAGGAATAAACCCCTGCCACAAGGAAGGAGAACATTTGCATGGCCGATTTACACCCTGCAGATACACTGATCATATCGGCCCACTGAATACTGGGAGCATCTAGTGCAGGGGGCAAAGCTTCCTTTAAGAGATGGGAAAGATGAGATTTGAACAAATAATTTTGCTGATGCAGAAAAAGGGATCAGACCCACTGATCCCTTGCCTCAAGGTTAGTTCTGCCAAATCCTGGGCACGGCCCCTTTGGAATGGTTCCTTAATTGCTGATATGCAGCTGGAATGCTGAATGCATCTGGGGAGAAGAATTGCTGAGTATGTAAAGTGGCATTTTTGCTGGATTAATTCTGGACTAGGAGTGAGCTATCTCATGAAAGCTTATCTTTCTCTCTTTTATTATTGACTGTAATGTTCTACAGGGGGAAAAAAATCCTGATTTCAGAAAGTTATTCTTTTTTTTTTACTGCTTGGCAGTTTTATCATCGGTGGAGGACTGTACAGAATGATTAGTTCTCTGAGTTTTAGGAGCTCTGTTGGAGAGCATTTCAGAATGACCTGCCCAGTGGTATTTCCATTAAGAAGATTTTCAATTGTTAGGATTAGCCAAGATCAGAAATATTTTGAGGCAGGTCATGTTTATGTTGGGTTTGGGTGTCTCTGCAGGAAGGAAAGCAGGGAATAAACCCCTGGAAAAATGAAGTAGAGCAAAAGTGGATTGTTTGGATAGGCCAATGTGTTCCCTACAGATATGGGCTGCTTGAATAGTGGGGATATCTAATGGAAAGTGCAAAGCTTCTTCAACTTCTGACATGGGGTGCCATTGTTCATGTGCCAGCCCTTCGTTTGTTGTGAACAGAAAAAATCAAATCCAAAAAGTGCAAAACCCAGCCCAGATCTGAGTGGGAGTTACAAAAATAAATGCCTTGAAAAGTAGCTTTGGAAAGTGCCTTTCCTCCTAGACAGTGTCAAACCCAGAGGCCTGGCCTGCTGGGGCTTAGGGCTGGCTGCCCTTGGGAAGGGAAGGGAAGGGGATGGTGTTGGGATGGGGGTTTTGCGGCCATGGAGACGAGAGAACCACGGGCGAGCGCGTCACAAAGGGGCAGCCCCGCGCTGAGGTTGTGAAGGTCGCGGGTGTCACAGACACAGCGGCAGGAGACGCGTCTGGCTCTGCCTCTCTGTGCCGACTGCTGGCGATTGGAGTCCCCCGACCTTGTTCTAAGGCTGGGTACCAAGCTCCCGTCGCTGTCTACGCCGAGAGCGTTCCCAAATTCAAACCCCGATACTTCTGCGAGGCAGAAGCACGGGTTCCAACATGGACTTCACTGGAAAAGGAAAGACCGCTGAAGAAAAAGGTGAGGATAGAATGGAGAGGAAAGGCCTCAGCCAAATGGAAAAAAATCCCAGCAGATTTCAGGGAAAACTGGTCGATGGTGGTCAGTGCTGGCTCTGTGTCAGAGTAGGTGGCTGACAGGTACAGATGATCCTGCAAGGATGCCCAAGGCATCACAACATTCTGTCCTTAGTTTCCTCTGCTTTCTCCTTTTTCTCAGTAGCCAAATCACTCATACTGCCAGCCAGGACAGGGACTGTGGCCACAGCAGACCACAAAGTGGACATGCTCATAAGATGCAAGGCCTGTTTCTACCTTTGCCATCAATGTCAGGTCTCACTAAAAATAAATTTCCCGTTCTTCCACTGCTTGCTGATCAGCTCCAACCCTGAGGATGTTATAACGGTGCTATTAAAACACCAGCAAGGCCTGCCTGCTTGCTGAGAGGTCTTGCTGCTTTGCAGGAACAGCAGTCAGGACTGTGTGGGTCTGCACTTGGTATGCACAGAAGCCCAGTCTCAAGAAGGAATGGGTTTTTTCCCCTCTTATCATTGCAGCCTTCCACCTTGCCCTTCAGGCTTGCCAGGTCCATACTGTTAAGAAGAATTACAGCAATGCTAGTTTCATGAAAGATAAAAAGAAAGCGATCTTCTCAATATTTAAATAACCCCTCGAGTGCCTCACTCATTTGATGAGTAGATATCAAAGGCTGGAGTTGGACTAACTCACTTCTTCCCTTGTACCTGATCTACAGCTTCTTCTGTAGACAAAACCTCAAGGAAGAAGTGGATGGAGACCATGCCTAAGGAGGGCCCTGTGCGGCCTCCCCACCCTGGTGCCCTCCCGCCCCTGGCTGGCTGCAAGGATGCTGTGCAGACCCCCAGGCTTGGCAGTGCAGGTCTCCGCTCGCAGCCTGCTCAGGGGGCCTTGGCCCAGGAGCCCCGGCAGGGGCAGCTGAGCAGCGCTGCCCCCGGGGTCACTGCCAGGGAGCACCAGCTGAAGGCTGAGCATGGCTCAGCCTCACAAAGAGGTAAGGCGGGAGCTGGGCCGCTCTCTGGCGGGAGGAGGGCTCTTGTGCCAGCCTAGAGAGCCTGGGCACATTGCCAGGGAACAGTTCTGCCCTGCATGTGCCCCCTGCAATGAGCTGTGCTGCTCCCAGTGCCCCGTGTAGCTGTAGGGCTGCTCAGCTGTGGGGCCGCGAGAGGAGCAGGAGGGTGCGTGTGCAGCTGAGCCATTCCTGGAAAGCACAGGCCTCTGGGCTCCCTGCTGTCCCAGGGCAGCCCAGAGGCCAGGCTGCTCCTGTGCTGGCTCTGTGCAAGTGGGTCAGGGTGTCCCCCTGGTCTGCCTCAAGTGGCTGCTGGCAGGAGCGTGTTTCCCTGTGCAGCTCTTTAGAAGTTTCCAGGGAATCTCTCCAGTGAAATACTGTAGCTTCAGATGCTTTATGTTGGCATTGTGGCCTCTGTTATATTTTGTGTCTCCATTTTGCAGGACTGACTGACTACACTCTTGCCAAGAGGTTTACCATGGCATCTCCCTTTATGCTCCTTCCCTCCAAGCCATTGCCACCCATCCAGAAGAGCTCTCCTTCTTCTAACACAAACAAAATATGTAGCAGAGAGCAGGAGAATGGGAAAACTACCACTGGCAATGATGATGACAGTAGAAAAAAGCAGGAGCTGAGTTCAGAGGGAAAAGGACATATGGTAAGGACCAGCCTAAGTCCTGTCTGGTGGATTTTCAGTTTATGTGCTGTAGGCAGAGCTCTGAGACCTTCTGCTGTGGTGTGAGCCCAGGGAAGCAGCTGAGCAAAGGGAGAGCTCAGCAGGACACTGCACTTCAGGCTGTCTTTGCAGTGGGTGTGTAGTGCAGGCTTCATGTCCTCAGCGGGTGTCAATAGGAGGGGAGGTCTTTGAATGGTTTCTGGCTCTCTTGTGGCTGCTGCTCTGTCTTATGGCTGAGAAAACACCAACAGGCAGTCAGAGCAGCTGAAGTTGGCCGATCTTGTGAACCAATCCTTCTACAGTTAGTAAACTACGGGTATGTGTGAACCATCTCTGTGTCTTGGTGGTGTTCTCTGTCAGCTGTGTCCGGTTTGGACGGAGAAAGGTATTTGCTGGAACAGGCAGTCCTGCAAAGTCAGTTGCAGGTTGTGTCAGCTTTTGAGTTGTACAGCCATGCCCTTGTGCCCAGTTGTCTCTGATGCTATTTCTAGACTTCATCAGCTTCTGGGCAGCTTTGTGCATTCTGGCATGGCTTTGTCCAGAGGGAAGGGATGGCAGGTGGCCATGGGGAGAGCAGCCCAGAGCCCACCCCCACGATTGCCTTTGCAGCAGGGCCAGGACCTGCAGTTGTTCTGGGTTTGCTGTGGGGTGCAGGAGGAGGCAGATGAACAACAGCTTTGCTAAACAGAATGTCCAACCCAAGGCTTGTATACTTGATTCCAGCCTTGCTGAGAAAGGGCCCAGCGTATCCCTGACAGGAACTGATCCTTCCACTGAAGTTTGAACAGGGCCTGATTTGGCTCTTTAGCTGTGCCAGGAACAATGGGATACTAAGGAAGGGTGTGCATCTGCCCCCGCTGCCTCCACCCCCCTTGCTGGACATGGCATGGGGGCCCTGGAGCAACTTGGGCAGGCAGAGGCCTTCCAGAGAGCAGCAGGGCAGGGAGCTCAGCAGAACTTCCTAAATGCCAGTGAGCCTGAGATGATGGATGTGTGGGAGCTGGAGAGCACCGAGCATGCCCAGAGCTCAGCAGCATCGGGGCTCAAAGGCTGCTGGGGAACTGTACGAGGGAAGGGAAGCAGCAGCAGAAATGAGGGGCTTGAGAAAAGCAGGTTTGGACATCCTGCAGGATGGCTTTGTGGGGACTTGGCTGGAGATCAGCACTGGCTGTTAGGTGCTTTAGAGACAGGGAGAGAATAGGGATCCAAGGCCATTCCCATACGATCCAAAAGGCCAGTGGAGGCAGTGGCACCGCAGAACATCTTGGTGCCAAACATGTGGATGCCATCTGGGAATGTAGCCACATTTCCAGAGAAGTGAGCACAGGGATAGCGGTGGCAAATGTGGGACATGGTATCTCCCTCACCACTTCCCTTTCCATTCCCTGTCCTAGACCAAGCTGCTCCATCAGTTTGACATCTGTGCCAGGTCCCAGCTAAGAGCATGGCTAAATGTCTTCAGGCATGAATGGGGGCAAGCTGGATGCTTGATCTGAGGAGTATGGTGTTCTACTCTTTGCAGGCTTCCTTGCTGTGTTCCAGTGGTGGGGGTATGAAGAAGGGGTCATTGGGACCACCTTTGCTCCCCCCAATACGCAAGGCAGTGAGTCCCCCTGTGAGCAGTGCGGCAGCGTCTGTCCCAAGCTCTCCGCAGCTGGATTTCCAAGGGTCCCAGGAGATGAGGTAAGCCAAGGTGTCTGCTGCTCCAGTGTGCTGATCCCCTCGCTCTTCCCGTCTCGTGAGGTTATTTTCCACAGTCATCTCTCCCATGTATTTAGGCAAACCTCAGTGTAGTCCCCATTTTGCCCATCTGTGGTGATCCAGCACAATGGCAAACCCAACACCATATGCCCTAAGAGCAGAGGTGGTTGTGGGGAAGAGGAGGCAGGGCTTAAGAGCACCTCAGAACAGGTCCTCTGCTGGACGCGGCTACTGATTCCCTCTGTGGTGTTTGTGGTGTCATTTGGGAACTGTATTGCATGGATCTGGATACTGCGGTCCTTTGAGTACTGTGATCCTTGACTGTCAGCTTCTGCAGCCATGAGGATATGTCAGGGCAAATATTGGCTACTGAGGAGGTGTCTGCAAATTCAGGTGCTGCTTCTGTAAATGTCAGGCGTGACTTCTCTGTGCCTGGGCCTCCACCGTGAAACCAGAGCCCAGATAAAACTTGGGGTACAGATGTATAATCTGATCCATGTTTAGTGTTTCGATCTGGGCTTAAGATCAAAGAGGGCAAGGTGCTAGAGAAGAGTTATAGGACTGTGCCTGATGCAAAGATATTGGCTTGGATATATGTGTGAGAAAATGTAGCTGTCAAGCTTATCCTAGTGACAAGGATAAAGAAGGAGTCCCAGAAGTATCCTTCCAATTGAAAAGCGTCCGTAGGGCTTTTAAAGTGCAATCGGAATATCCTTACCTGGCAGCTGAGTTGGAAAAGGCCTTTTTGTCCTTGAAAGAGCAAGGAGGTGTACTGTCATTCTCAGGAGAGAGCAGTGCTATGACCCCATGTAGCCCGAGACTGTCACCAGTGTAAGGCATGAGCAGGCAAAGTCAGGCTTGGGCAGGAGAACAAAAGTAGCTGCCCTCCATACAGACTTGTGTCTCAGCTCAGCAGCTCTTGCTGCTTCACAGAGGCTGTAGGAGCCACTTGGCTCCAAAAGGAGAGAACTGGGCAGATCTGATGCAAGTTGAAGAATGACTGCTGTGTTTCAGCCAGAGCTTGGCAAGCTCTGTGGGACTCCAGCACCTGAAAGCTTAAGGACAATTCCTCAGCTTTGCATCGTGTTGGGTTTATTGTGTTGCATTTCCTCCTTCATCAGGGGGACCATGCTAAGAAGGTTTGCCTCCTTTGATGCTACACACATTCCATGCCCTTCTCTTTCTACCTGCTCATATGTTCTTTTGTCCTCCATTTTCTCAAGGCCAAGATCCAGCAGCAGAAGCAAAAAGAACTCTGAACATGCAGGTAGGTACAGGGCATGTCTGTCCTAAACTGACCATTGGAATGCTGACCCAGGGGTGGCATTGTGACAGTTTGGTTGAAAACCATCCTGGTTTAAATGTCTTCAAATTCCTTTCAATTCCTTGATGGGCTCAGTGCACTCTCCCAGAGCCTGGTCACTGGGAGTGTGCTCCGGTGGTGCAGTGAAAATTACTCCAGGAGCTGCACCGGTACCTTGGGGCTCGGGAAATGCACCACAGGAAAAAAAAACATTCCTCTCCATCCTGCACATGCCTTCATCTCCCTGCACCCTTTCTAAGGTCATAATTAGTAGAGAAAAAAAGGACATTTAGCATGAAAGGAGAAATGTTCCCACTCCTTCCTCCTGCCTTTGAAGGAGGACACCTTCCCTTGGGGCACTTTCTGTGCTGAGCCCTTTGAGATCTGAAGGAGATTCATGGATATTGCCTGGTTTTGCACGGGGAGAAATAGGGAAACCTCCTTAGACAGAAAGGCCTTGTGAATGTTCCAGTTAAGGGGAAGGAGACTTCCAAATGGATGCAGCCTATGCAGGATCAGGGTTTGTCATCCTCTGACAGCACAAGCCTAAAGCCACCTATGGCAGGTTCACAAGGACAAATCTCTTCCCCGACTCTCTCTGCCCGTGTCAGTATTGCAGGCTGAGGCTGGGGGAGGAGATGCCTTCTGCCTTGTCCCCCCTCCCTGCCTTGCCTGATCCCTGACAAGAAGAGTTGTGCCAGACAAAATGCGGTGTCTGGTGCATGTGTGTCAGCCCCTGCTTTCAAGTTCAAAGCCTCAATGCCAGTGTTGTTGTTCCTTTGCCATCTCTGGGCGTGGAATGATAGGAGAGATGAGATTTGAAGAAACAATTTTGCTGATGCAGAAGAAGGGATCAGATCCACTGGTCCCTTGCCTCAGGGTTAGTTCTGCCAAATCCTGGGCACAGCCCCTTTTGAATGACTCCTTTATTGCTGATATGCAGCTGGAATGCTGAATGCATCTGGGGAGAAGAATTGCTGAGTATGTAAGGTGACATTTTTGCTGGATTAATTCTGCACTAGAAATGAGCGATCTCTTTTAATATTGACCTGACCGTTCTACAGGGGGAAAAAAATCCAGATTTTGAGACAGGTCTTCCTTTTATGATCTGCCCTATGCCGCTTCCATTGGGAAAATTTTGAATTGTCAGGAACCACCATGATCAGAAACGTTTTGAGGCAGGTCATGTTTGTGTTGGGTTCCAGTTTCTTTGCAGAAAAGAAAGCAGGCACTAAATCCCTGGAAGAATGAATTTGAGCAAAAGTGGGATGTTTGGATGCCCCATTTGTTCCCTACAGATACAGGCTGCTTGAGTATTGGGGACATCTCATGGGGAGTGCAAAGCTTCTGCAGCTTCTAACACGTGGTGCCATTGTTTGTGTCCCAGCACTGCCTTTGTTGTAAAGAGAAATAAAACAACCAACAAAACCCAGTTGAGAACTGAGGGGGAGTTACAGAAACAAAGGCCTTGGACACTTGCTTTGGAAAGCAATTACTTCCTAGGTGGAATTGTCAAATTCTAGAGACCCCTGTGGGTTGCCAACTGTTTGGAAGGAAAGGGATCCCAAAGTAGAGGATGAGCCATGAGCAGCACAGAAGCAAAGTAGTGGAACCTCTCTCTCCTGTCCTGCCAGCTCCATACAGTTCAGAGCAATTATAGTGATGCTAGTTTCATGAAAAATAAAAACAAAGCGATCTTCTCAATATTTAAATAACCCCTTGAGTGCCTCACCTATGATTGTAAAGGTGGGAGTTCAACTAACTCACTGCTTCCCTTGTACCTGATCTACAGCTTCTTCTGTAGACAAAACCTCAAGGAAGAAGTGGATGGAGACCATGCCTAAGGAGGGCCCTGTGCGGCCTCCCCACCCTGGTGCCCTCCCGCCCCTGGCTGGCTGCAAGGATGCTGTGCAGACCCCCAGGCTTGGCAGTGCAGGTCTCCGCTCGCAGCCTGCTCAGGGGGCCTTGGCCCAGGAGCCCCGGCAGGGGCAGCTGAGCAGCGCTGCCCCCGGGGTCACTGCCAGGGAGCACCAGGTGAAGGCTGAGCATGGCTCAGCCTCACAAAGAGATAAGGCGGGAGCTGGGCCGCTCTCTGGCGGGAGGAAGGCTCTTGTGCCAGCCTAGAGAGCCTGGGCACATTGCCAGGGAACAGTTCTGCCCTGCATGTGCCCCCTGCAATGAGCTGTGCTGCTCCCAGTGCCCCGTGTAGCTGTAGGGCTGCTCAGCTGTGGGGCCGCGAGAGGAGCAGGAGGGTGCGTGTGCAGCTGAGCCATTCCTGGAAAGCACAGGCCTCTGGGCTCCCTGCTGTCCCAGGGCAGCCCAGAGGCCAGGCTGCTCCTGTGCTGGCTCTGTGCAAGTGGGTCAGGGTGTCCCCCTGGCCTGCCTCAAGTGGCTGCTGGCAGGAGCGTGTTTCCCTGTGCAGCTCTTTAGAACTTTCCAGGGAATCTCTCCAGTGAAATACTGTAGCTTCCAATGCTTTATGTTGGCATTGTGGCCTCTGTTATATTTTGTGTCTCCACTTTGCAGGCGTGACTAGGTTCGTTTTTGCCAAGTCTTTCCGGCCATCTCCCTTTATGCTCCTTCCCTCCAAGCCATTGCCACCCATCCAGAAGAGCTCTCCTTCTTCAAACACAAAGAAAATACGTAGCGGAGAGCAGGGGAATGGGAAAAATGGCACTAGCTACGATGAAGACAGTAAAGCAAACCAGGAGCTGAGTACAGAGGGAAAAGGATGTAAGGTAAGGAAATGAAGCTAGAGTCCTGTGTGGTGATTTTCAGTTTATGTGCTGTAGGCAGAGCTCTGAGACCTTCTGCTGTGGTGTGAGGCCAGGGAAGCAGCTGAGCAAAGGGAGAGCTCAGCTGGACACTGCACTTCAGGCTGTCTTTGCAGTGGGTGTGTAGTGCAGGCTTCATGTCCTCAGCGGGTGTCAATAGCAGGGGAGGTCTTTGAATGGTTTTGGGGCTCTCTTGTGGCTCCTGTTCTGTCTTATGGCTGAGAAAACACCAACAGGCAGTCAGAGCAGCTGAAGTTGGCCAATCTTGTGAACCAATCCTTCTACATTTAGTAAACTACAGGTATGTGTGAACCATCTCTGTGTCTTGGTGGTGTTCTCTGTCAGCTGTGTCCGGTTTGGACGGAGAAAGGTGTTTGCTGGAACAGGCAGTCCTGCAAAGTCAATTCCAGGTTGTGTCAGCTTTTGAGTTGTACAGCCATGCCCTTGTGCCCAGTTGTCTCTGATGCTATTTCTAGATTTCATCAGCTTCTGGGCAGCTTTGTGCATTCTGGCATGGCTTTGTCCAGAGGGAAGGGATGGCAGGTGGCCATGGGGAGAGCAGCCCAGAGCCCACCCCCACGATTGCCTTTGCAGCAGGGCCAGGACCTGCAGTTGTTCTGGGTTTGCTGTGGGGTGCAGGAGGAGGCAGATGAACAACAGCTTTGCTAAACAGAATGTCCAACCCAAGGCTTGTATACTTGATTCCAGCCTTGCTGAGAAAGGGCCCAGCGTATCCCTGACAGGAACTGATCCTTCCACTGAAGTTTGAACAGGGCCTGATTTGGCTCTTTAGCTGTGCCAGGAACAATGGGATACTAAGGAAGGGTGTGCATCTGCCCCCGCTGCCTCCACCCCCCTTGCTGGACATGGCATGGGGGCCCTGGAGCAACTTGGGCAGGCAGAGGCCTTCCAGAGAGCAGCAGGGCAGGGAGCTCGGCAGAACTTCCTAAATGCCAGTGAGCCTGAGATGATGGATGTGTGGGAGCTGGAGAGAGAGCACCGAGCATGCCCAGAGCTCAGCAGCATCGGGGCTCAAAGGCTGCTGGGGAACTGTACGAGGGAAGGGAAGCAGCAGCAGAAATGAGGGGCTTGAGAAAAGCAGGTTTGGACATCCTGCAGGATGGCTTTGTGGGGACTTGGCTGGAGATCAGCACTGGCTGTTAGGTGCTTTAGAGACAGGGAGAGAATAGGGATCCAAGGCCATTCCCATACGATCCAAAAGGCCAGTGGAGGCAGTGGCACCGCAGAACATCTTGGTGCCAAACATGTGGATGCCATCTGGGAATGTAGCCACATTTCCAGACAAGTGAGCACAGGGATAGCGGTGGCAAATGTGGGACATGGTATCTCCCTCACCACTTCCCTTTCCATTCCCTGTCCTAGACCAAGCTGCTCCATCAGTTTGACATCTGTGCCAGGTCCCAGCTAAGAGCATGGCTAAATGTCTTCAGGCATGAATGGGGGCAAGGCTGGTTGCTTGATCTGAGGAGTATGGTGTTCTACTCTTTGCAGGCTTCCTTGCTGTGTTCCAGTGGTGGGGGTATGAAGAAGGGGTCATTGGGACCACCTTTGATCCCCCCAATACGCAAGGCAGTGAGTCCCCCTGTGAGCAGTGGGGCAGCGTCTGTCCCAAGCTCTCCGCAGCTGGATTTCCAGGAGTCCCAGGAGACGAGGTAAGCCAAGGTGTCTGCTGCTCCAGTGTGCTGTTCCCCTCGCTCTTCCTGTCTCGTGAGGTTATTTTCCACAGTCATCTCTCCCATGTATTTAGGCAAACCTCAGTGTATTCCCCATTTTGCCCATCTGTGGTGATCCAGCACAATGGCAAACCCAACACCATATGCCCTAAGAGCAGAGGTGGTTGTGGGGAAGAGGAGGCAGGGCTTAAGAGCACCTCAGAACAGGTCCTCTGCTGGACGCGGCTACTGATTCCCTCTGTGGTGTTTGTGGTGTCATTTGGGAACTGTATTGCATGGATCTGGATACTGCGGTCCTCTGAATACTGTGATCCTTGACTGTCAGCTTCTGCAGCCATGAGGATATGTCAGGGCAAATATTGGCTACTGAGGAGGTGTCTGCAAATTCAGGTGCTGCTTCTGTAAATGTCAGGTGTGACTTCTCTGTGCCTGGGCCTCCACCGTGAAACCAGAGCCCAGATAAAACTTGGGGTACAGATGTATAATCTGATCCATGTTTAGTGTTTCGATCTGGGCTTAAGATCAAAGAGGGCAAGGTGCTAGAGAAGAGTTATAGGACTGTACCTGATGCAAAGACATTGGCTTGGATATATGTGTGAGAAAATGTAGCTGTCAAGCTTATCCTAGTGACAAGGATAAAGAAGGAGTCCCAGAAGTATCATTCCAATTGAAAAGCGTCCGTAGGGCTTTTAAAGTGCAATCGGAATATCCTTACCTGGCAGCTGAGTTGGAAAAGGCCTTTTTGTCCTTGAAAGAGCAAGGAGGTGTACTGTCATTCTCAGGAGAGAGCAGTGCTATGACCCCATGTAGCCCGAGACTGTCACCAGTGTAAGGCATGAGCAGGCAAAGTCAGGCTTGGGCAGGAGAACAAAAGTAGCTGCCCTCCATACAGACTTGTGTCTCAGCTCAGCAGCTCTTGCTGCTTCACAGAGGCTGTAGGAGCCACTTGGCTCCAAAAGGAGAGAACTGGGCAGATCTGATGCAAGTTGAAGAATGACTGCTGTGTTTCAGCCAGAGCTTGGCAAGCTCTGTGGGACTCCAGCACCTGAAAGCTTAAGGACAATTCCTCAGCTTTGCATCGTGTTGGGTTTATTGTGTTGCATTTCCTCCTTCATCAGGCGGACCATGCTAAGAAGGTTTGCCTCCTTTGATGCTACACACATTCCATGCCCTTCTCTTTCTACCTGCTCATATGTTCTTTTGTCCTCCATTTTCTCAAGGCCAAGATCCAGCAGCAGAAGCAAAGAGAAGAACTCTGAACATGCAGGTAGGTACAGGGCATGTCTGTCCTAAACTGACCACTGGAATGCTGACCCAGGGGTGGCATTGTGACAGTTTGGTTGAAAACCATCCTGGTTTAAATGTCTTCAAATTCCTTTCAATTCCTTGCTGGGCTCAGTGCACTCTCCCAGAGCCTGGTCACTGGGAGTGTGCTCCAGTGGTGCAGTGAAAATTACTCCAGGAGCTGCACCGGTACCTTGGGGCTCGGGAAATGCACTATAGGAAAAAAAACATTCCTCTCCATCCTGCACATGCCTTCATCTCCCTGCACCCTTTCTAAGGTCATAATTAGTAGAGAAAAAAAAGATATTTAGCATGAAAGGAGAAATGTTCCCACTCCTTCCTCCTGCCTTTGAAGGAGGACACCTTCCCTTGGGGCAGTTTCTGTGCTGAGCCCTTTGAGATCTGAAGGAGATTCATGGACATTGCCTGGTTTTGCACGGGGAGATATAGGGAAACCTCCTTAGACAGAAAGGCCTTGTGAATGTTCAGTTAAGGGGAAGGAGACTTCCAAATGGATGCAGCCTACGCAGGATCAGAGTTTGTCATCCTCTGACAGCACAAGCCTAAAGCCACCTATGGCAGGTTCACAAGGACAAATCTCTTCCCCGACTCTCTCTGCCCGTGTCAGTATTGCAGGCTGAGGCTGGGGGAGGAGATGCCTTCTGCCTTGTCCCCCCTCCCTGCCTTGCCTGATCCCTGACAAGAAGAGTTGTGCCAGACAAAATGAGGTGTCTGGTGCATGTGTGTCAGCCCCTGCTTTCAAGTTCAAAGCCTCAATGCCAGTGTTGTTGTTCCTTTGCCATCTCTGGGCGTGGAATGATAGGAGAGATGAGATTGGAAGAAACAATTTTGCTGATGCAGAAGAAGGGATCAGATCCACTGGTCCCTTGCCTCAGGGTTAGTTCTGCCAAATCCTGGGCACAGCCCCTTTTGAATGACTCCTTTATTGCTGATATGCAGCTGGAATGCTGAATGCATCTGGGGAGAAGTATTGCTGAGCAATTAAGTAATTAATTAAGTAATTAAGTTCTGGATTAATTCTGCACTAGAAATGAGCGATCTCTTTTAATATTGACCTGACCGTTCTACAGGGGGAAAAAAATCCAGATTTTGAGACAGGTCTTCCTTTTATGATCTGCCCTATGCCGCTTCCATTGGGAAAATTTTGAATTGTCAGGAACCACCATGATCAGAAACGTTTTGAGGCAGGTCATGTTTGTGTTGGGTTTCAGTTTCTTTGCAGAAAAGAAAGCAGGCACTAAATCCCTGGAACAATGAATTTGAGCAAAAGTGGGATGTTTGGATGCCCCATTTGTTCCCTACAGATACAGGCTGCTTGAGTATTGGGGACATCTCATGGGGAGTGCAAAGCTTCTGCAGCTTCTAACACGTTGGTGCCATTGTTTGTGTCCCAGCACTGCCTTTGTTGTAAAGAGAAATAAAACCACCAACAAAACCCAGTTGAGAACTGACGGGGAGTTACAGAAACAAAGGCCTTGAAAACTGGCTTTGGAAAGCAATTACTTCCTAGGTGGAATTGTCAAATTCTGGAGACCCTGTGGGTTGCCAACTTTTTGGAAGGAAAGGGATCCCAAAGTAGAGGATGAGCCATGAGCAGCACAGAAGCAAAGTAGTGGAACCTCTCTCTCCTGTCCTGCCAGCTCCATACAGTGCAGAGCAATTATAGTGATGCTAGTTTCATGAAAAATAAAAACAAAGCGATCTTCTCAATAATAAATAACCCCTTGAGTGCCTCACTCATTTGATGAGTAGATATCAAAGGCTGGAGTTGGACTAACTCACTTCTTCCCTTGTACCTGATCTACAGCTTCTTCTGTAGACAAAACCTCAAGGAAGAAGTGGATGGAGACCATGCCTAAGGAGGGCCCTGTGCGGCCTCCCCACCCTGGTGCCCTCCCGCCCCTGGCTGGCTGCAAGGATGCTGTGCAGACCCCCAGGCTTGGCAGTGCAGGTCTCCGCTCGCAGCCTGCTCAGGGGGCCTTGGCCCAGGAGCCCCGGCAGGGGCAGCTGAGCAGCGCTGCCCCCGGGGTCACTGCCAGGGAGCACCAGGTAAAGGCTGAGCATGGCTCAGCCTCACAAAGAGGTAAGGCGGGAGCTGGGCCGCTCTCTGGCAGGAGGAAGGCTCTTGTGCCAGCCTAGAGAGCCTGGGCACATTGCCAGGGAACAGTTCTGCCCTGCATGTGCCCCCTGCAATGAGCTGTGCTGCTCCCAGTGCCCCGTGTAGCTGTAGGGCTGCTCAGCTGTGGGGCCGCGAGAGGAGCAGGAGGGTGCGTGTGCAGCTGAGCCATTCCTGGAAAGCACAGGCCTCTGGGCTCCCTGCTGTCCCAGGGCAGCCCAGAGGCCAGGCTGCTCCTGTGCTGGCTCTGTGCAAGTGGGTCAGGGTGTCCCCCTGGCCTGCCTCAAGTGGCTGCTGGCAGGAGCATGTTTCCCTGTGCAGCTCTTTAGAAGTTTCCAGGGAATCTCTCACATGAAATACTGTAGCTTCAGATGCTTTATGTTGGCATTGCGGCCTCTGTTATATTTTGTGTCTCCACTTTGCACTTGGGACTGACTGCACTGGTCCCAAGGAGGCTACCCTGGAGTCAGTTGTTTCCCCATAAACTTCCCAGATGCTCTTATCTTCCAAGGCCTTGTCCCCAATCCAGAATAGCCCTCCTTCCTCAAAGCCCATATCTAAGTCTTTTTTATTATTAAGCTGACCATTTTGCAGGGCAAAAAATCCTGATTTAAGACATTGCTTTTTTGCTACTTTGCTGCCACGTGATTTTATCCTCTCTGGAGCCATGTAAAGAGTGATTCATCCTCTGAGTTTTAAGGGCTCTGTTGGAGAGTGTTTCAGAATGAGCTACATTGTTCCACTTCCATTAGGAAATTCAGCCTTTAGTCAGACTGGCCTGAAAGTGGCCCAATCTCACACAGTTTAGAATGAAAATCCTTGGGGAAAGCAAATTATCCAGTTTCAAGAACACAATTCACGTTTGGCTAACACTCCTGCAATGCTAAGCTTTTCTTTTCATGTCCTCTAAAATATTGCAACAAAGAGAAGAAAATATTGATCTAAATGCTTTCGGGCATTAGAACCTGGGAGTTCTTTTAGGAACCAGGAAGAAGATGTTTACTAAAATCAGCATGAATTAGGACAGATAAGAATCTCTGTCAAGAGCAAGCTCTGTCTCTGCCCTTCTCTATCAAACACAGTGGCTCTCCAGCATCCAGGGCTGAGGCCTCCATCATGCAGGAGGTTTCACTCTGCTGGCCAACAGAGCAATGCCATGTCTGCTGCCAGTGCACTGTGGCAGTAGCCCATCCATTGGGCGAGGTTCTAGGCATATGTACCTTGCTGCTCTCAGACACAATCTCTGGGTCTTATCAGAGCTCTGCAATCTGGAAGCTGTCTTGCCTGTTGCCCAGTGGGGCACTGTTGGGGGCTTGAAGTGTGCCAGAGATTTCCAGGAACCTTTGCTTCCATTAACAGGCCTCCCACTGAGCCAGGCCAAGGAGACGGATCACCCCACCAGTGCTGGCCTTACGAGTGCCGAAGCCCTGAAGGATGGCTTTGGAAAGGTGAGGGATAAGGACAGGGATGAGCAGACTTCCTTGCCAGTGACTGTTTAGTGCTTGGCCCAAAATGTCCCTGAAAATCATCATCTTCCACTCTTGGGGGATGGGGATTCTCTTGGGCATATATTTGACAGCTACAGAGCAATTGCTTGGCTATTTCCAGTGGTGGCAAGGTCACTGGTTTGGAGATGGTGCTAAGGTCATGCCAGAAGCATTCTTTATGTGCAAAGGCCCTTGTAGAGCAGTTCTGAATGGCAGAGCAAGCTACACATCAGTGAATGTGGGCAAAGTGCATCCTGGGAAGCACAGAAGCAAGGATTCTAATGCTGAGTGTAAGCAAGGCTGCAAAATAAAATGGGAGACTTTGATTTTTCCTGGTTACCTTTCTTGCTGTATCTCACAGCCCTCTCATTCTCAATTTTTCCACGCGTTAACATCAATGTTTCTGCAACTTGTTTTCACGTGACTCCTCTTTTTGGCCTCATGGTTTCAGAGAGCAGCTGAGTCCTTCAGAAGCCAGAAGTGAGAAACAGCTGCAATTCCTGGCCATGAGTGTTAAGCAACAGCTAATTACCCCTCCTTGCTGCGTATTGCACATGGTTCTTATTCTCCTGCCATGGCCTGTAGGAAGGGAACTGCCTGCTCACTGGTCACGTGGGCTCTTCATCTGTCTTGGAGCACTCCTGTGATTTTCTTGCTTCAAGCAGGGCCTCCTGACATAGGCTGAGAAACAGTACCTTGGAGCAGTGGGAGGTTATGGCAATAAAGTGTTCCACCTCACTGTGTGTAATTGCCAAGGTGAGGATGGGAGACATTCTTCAGAAACCATTGGAATGTACATGGAGCTGCATCAAGGACTGTGGAACTCTATGGACCCTGTGCTCCTGATGAGATGTTGTGTCTGGTTTGTGTGTCTCTGCTTACAGTCTGTGATGCATTCCCATTGCATGTAGGTCCGTGCAGCATTGGGCAAGTTGGCTCAAAGGAACTTAGAGCGGAAGCCAATGGAACTTTTGGAGAAAGAGATCAAGACAGAGAGAGAAAAGGAAACGTCCTTGCAGCTGCCTCCACAGACAGTTGACCCCGGGGATGCAGCTGCAGCAAGTAAGTGGTTGCTACACCTGTGGTCCTTTCTGATCACTTGCTTGCCCTCTGCACAGTGTTGCCCTCAGACTGGGGGGCTGTTACACTTGCATCTGAGTGGGAGTTTGCATAGGATGTATTTCCGGTCCCCAAAGAAAAATGGAGAGACATGAAGTGTCTTGCCCATGGCCTCACTGAGTCAGTAACAGAATATCAGCTTCCCACCTTCCCCTCTGAAGTCCTTCAGAGTGTAAAATTCTGTCTTGCAAAGTACACTGAGGCTTCAGACTCTCTCCTGGATAGCAGCCTCCAGGAAAAGTGGGTCCAAAAGAATGCTTTTCAACCAAGGTGCAACCTGGAAGAAACAAAATTCAACTCCTTCTAATGAAAACCCCAGAGACCCTTCTCCCACCGCTCCCTGCTGAGGAGCTGGCACTGTAGAGCTGTGCTGAAGCCCCGAGCCAGAGCTTCTGGTGTAGCCCCCGGAGCAAGCAGCGTTCCCGACTGAATCCCGGCTGAGGGGCCCTGACTGCAGTGCTGTGTGCGCTGCCCCAGGGCAGCAGCAGGGACCTCAGGAGGCAGCACTCAGCCCGAGGGCATCACGCAAGGTTATCTGCGCTTTCTTTTGGTAACTTCCCCAGCCAGCCTCTGAAACAGGAAAACAAAAGCAAAGCACTACTGGGGCTTCCTTGTTTCTTCGGGGAAGCATCACTGCAATTTGGTTTTAAACCAGAAGAGGGTAGATTTCAATTAGATATTAGGAAGAAATTTTTTATAATGAAGGGGATGAAACACTGGAAGAGTTTGCCCCGAGAAGCTGTTGTTGATGGATCCTTGAAGGTATTCAAGGCCATGTTAGATGGGGCCCTGAGGAACCTGCTCGTGCTGAAGATGTCCCTGCTCGTGGGGGCTGGACTAGATGGTGGTTAAAGGTGCCTTCCCACATAAACTCTTCTAGGAGTCTGTGATCACTTTCCCATGGAACTGTGCCACTGTTATACTTGAAGTTCTTTGGATAACAAAGAGATGTTACCCAGCTCCAGCAAGTTTTCTGGGCCTTTCCATTGTCACCCTCCACTCCCAAGCTCCTCTTTGGTCCCTGCAGGCTTTAGCCTACTGCCTGTCAATGGCACAGCTTCCAGTGTGCAGAGGAAACACCCTGGTAGTGCCTTGAAGAAGAAGGTCTTGAGGAAGCAGGACAACGTGCCCTTGCTGCCCAAGAAGCCCATCATCCATGGAGACGGCAGCTTCCCACGCAACTCCTCAGGTAAGCCTGCTCCACAGCAGCTTTTTCCCTCACCAGTTTTCCTTGCACAAGGAGCACAAACTGCCTCCTGCCTCAGCCACCACAGCTGGGATCTTGGGTTCATAGCCTGTGCTGAGAATGAGCAGCAAATCTACTCTTGAGTTACTCCAGCTTGGCAGAACTGGAGCAATTGGTTCTTATTGATCCATTGGAAAGCTGAGTTGCATAAAGTAGTGGTAAAGACCTAAGCTCTGGCTTTTGCCCATCCTGATAGAGCAAACTACAGCACTGGTACCAGGAGGCAGCTGTAACTGCAGGGATGAGCTCGGGGCAGTCTGGCAGGGTGTGCTCACTGTGCACCTACGAGTACCACCACGATCAATTGTCCACTCTCCATCTTGGCCCTCTGCCTGTGCTGCTGTCCGGCTCTGCAGCCAGCTTTCCTGCTCTCCCAGCAAGGGTTGTCTCTGCATGGCAGTCAGCCACTTGGTGCAGCCGTGCTGCTGCTCCCAGAAGTGCCCAATGGCTTCTCGCCGCTGCCATCCCACGGCCTGCAATGCCAAGAGGGAACAAGCAGCGCCTCCTGGGTCACCCCACCCAAATACAGCGGCCTGTGTAGCAGGTGACAGCCAGGAGGGGCTGCCTGCTGCTCCCAGGCTGTTTGCTGCCCGCAGTCAATACACAGCACATAGTCCCTGGTGGCTCTTGCCTCTCCTGTGAGGGCAGCCTGCCTGTGCTGTGATCCTGAGTAGGGTGAGATAAGAAGAAGGGAGCTAGGAATGATACTTTGAGTGCTCTTTTCTAGTGATGCTACTTCCATGGTCACAATTGACCAGAACTAGCCTGACGTGGCTCCCCATTCCTATTGAATATAGCTGTGTACATCGACATCCTTCTGCAGTGACACCACAGATGGCAGTGACAGGGGTACACCAGTGACAGCCAGATTAGCTCCCATCTGAATACTCTAGATTCTGTGCAATATTCAAACTCCATCATTTGAGACAGCTCAGATGTTTCCATGTACACATTAGAAAACGACCTGTTGAGTGCATGACATGAAATTTATGATCAACAGTCCTTTTGATGACAAATGGGTTTCATAAGAAATGCATTTATCATCTGACTTTTCTCATACCTTGTAAACTGACTATCAAGAGAGTTCATCTGCCAACAATTTGCATCTGTATTTACATATTCTTATCATCAATTTGCATTTGGAAGGCTTTTTTATCCACCATCTGGACTAGAGATTCCATTTTTCCACAAGAGAAAGCTTAGGCTTGCACAGTGTGCACACAAGTCCATTTGATGACAAACAAATTTCACCTCAGCATCTTTCAAATACAGCCAGTGTGTACTTTACTGAAATAGTACAGATTCATGATGCTTAGAAAGAGCAAAATCCATGAACTACTCCCTTCCCAAGAGCAGGCTGAAATGTAAGTGCACTCAGCTGCCCTCTGTCTAGAATATTTGAAGCCAATGGGAACAGAGGCGCTGTGAGGTGTGAAGGGTCAGGTATCGCTGTTCCCTGGTAGCTGCTCTGAGGGGATTCAGCCGGGCCCAGCAGGACTCGGTTGTTCAGGCTCGGCTTGGTGCTGTCACGAGGCAGCTGCAGGTCTTTCCTCAGGGAGTTGCAGAGTGCCTCTGTCCTCAGGGCTCGGGGAAATCAGGGCGCTGAGACAGGAGAGGCAGCTGAGGGGTCCCTCCTGGGGAGCAAGTCCTGCTGGTGGGCACTGTCTCCCAGGGAGTGGGAGCTCTGCGGCCTCAGGAAGGTGCCGCTGGCTGTGGTACCTGTGGCACTTGGGAGCTGGCGCTGTGTGGGCAATTGTCAGGTTGAGCCAAGGAGCTGTGCCCAGCTGGGGGGGGGCTGGGAGAAAGCAAGGAGCCAGAGAGCAGGGAATTCTCTGAGCCAGTGCCAGTTTGTACCTCATGGAAGCCTGGCTGGGAGATGGGGCTGCAGGCCGCTCCATGGCGGGGTGCCTTGCCCGGGGCTGCAGCGCTCATGGCTGACCCTCTCCTTACAGTGACCCCGCAGACGGCCACTGGTGCCGAGCGCCGAGAGGAGCCGCTCCGTGGGAAGGGGCAGAAGGACGGAGCCTCTTTGGAGCCACAGCAGTCCTTGCTCGAGGCACTCTCCTTGCTCAGCAGCGATGACTGGTAAGAAAGGCCCCATTCACTCTGTCTCCCTCTTAGCGTTAAGGTAGGTTAGGAGAGTATCTTGCTAGTGCCTCTGAGCCCCAACAGCCCAGAGGGCCTCGGGGCACCAGTGAAACCACTCCAGAGCAGAGAGAGGATAAAGATTGGAGAGCAGCCTTTTCTTGGCCTTGGTCTGCAGCAATGCTCCAGCTGCAGCAGGTCCGTGCTGTTTCCTCGCTTTGCCTGCTGCTCTGTGGGGCTGCAAAGGATATCTTGAGGGAAGAGAGAAAGCTGTGGGACAAGATGATTTGCTGGCTGAAGCCAGAAGCAGGATGGCAGCAGTTTGGAGTGTAGAGATTTGGGTGCCTCGGGGCCCAGTGGGACTGAGTGAGATTTGTCTCTGGTCAGCAGTGGCAGGAGTCAGGGTCTGCCTGTGACCTTCCGCATGTGAGTCCCAGGAGCAGCTACAGGGAGCTCTTCTTTCTGAGAAATGCACTGAGTTGTGCTATAGAGTCACTCAGCCTGTCATTAGTCCTGAGGGGCTCATGGCAGAAGAGAAGGAAAAAGAAATAAAATCCTCTAGGAATCTTGCACTTGTGCAATTCAACTGTTTCCTTCTCACTGCTTCATATGGGCCTGAGATGTTTTGTCAATACTCACAATGTGTCCCAAACTTAAACAGAGACAGAAGGAGGCCTGTAGAGGCCCAGAGGTGATAACCCTACAAATGTTAGGTGATATTGGTTGTCTTTTTGATGTCTGGGTTATCATCTACTCACTGCTTCATTCACACTGGGATAAGGACTCCATTCACCCTGGGATAAGCATGAAAAATCTGCAGCGATGCATCTCCTTGTGCAGTCGCCTTTGCTCTGCCCTTTCTCTTCTGCTTTCTCTTCCCCATTTCTCTTTGGTGCCCTGTGAGGAGCAGAGAGCTTCTGCAGCTGTGGGGGGGTCCGGGTGACACTCAGGGATGCCCGTGGCGTCGGCCGCCAGCCCTGCGCTGCAGCCCCGATGCATCACGCGCCTTCCTGTAGCTCAGGTCCTGCACAAAGCAAGTGCTGAGAGAGGGAGTTGTTTGCACCTTGTAAATAACATGTTGCTGTTGTTTTAGGTAGGGGCTTTTGGGAAAAGCCAGACTTTCAGCTGTTCTTGCCCTGGTGTGGAATCTTCTGGGGCATCCTGCTGCTTTCCTGGGGAATGTGTGAGGCGGAGTGGAGTGGGTGACAGACAGGCCTAGATTGCAGAGTGGAAACTCAGCTACAGAGTGCCAGTGCAGACTCTCACTGCTGAACTGCCTGCTGGGGCTGGCAAAGAAGGAAAATGCCCCAGACACAGCCCAGTGGGACTGTGTCTCAGGGACAGGTACAGCGAGGTGACAAGAAACAGCAGCATGGCACAGTCTCACAGCTTCCAGGAAGCACTGACATAGGGACTTCATGTGCCAGAGACTTCAGAAAGGCTGTCTTGTTAAACAGCCACAAATGAAGACTCTGAAAGCCCTCTATTTGCCTCTTGGATTTGTGTATGCTTTTGACAGCCACAGCAACCTGTGGCAGTGAGTTCCACGATTTCATCAAGGACTGCTTGAAAAGCACCTCCCTTTGTTTGACTGAGCCGCCAGCCTGGTAAATTCAGAGGGTGCTGCCTAGTTCTTGGGTGGAGAGAAAGTCACTCTTTTTGGTACTTGCCTTTCAGGGAGCTGAAGGAGAAGGGACTCTTCAGCATCAAACACCTGGCTGAGTCCCACTCAGAAGTCCTTCTTTGTAGACTTCGTGAGGTTTGCTTGGCACTTACCAACGAGGTAAGAACCTTGTTCTGAATCGTCCTCTGTGCTTCATACACGGTGTGTAGAGTAGATATGTGCTTGTTCATCTCCCTGTGTGCTCAGGGACTGCCTTCATTTCTGTTTCTAGACCTTATCTTTCTCACGTCTGTCAGCTCTCTATAGGATCTGTGTGCACATGTAGCTCTATTTACTGGTAGGTCGGGCATCTGACACTCTCCTCTTGGAGCGAGCTGCCATTACAATGCAACGTGCAAATGCAGAAGCGGAGACACTAATTCTGTTATTTGCTGCAGTCCAAATCTCTGCCCAAGCTGTAATTCAACACTGCCAATTAGTCTGTAGACTTGAGCCTGTGTTTTCTGTTTCCTGGCTGAGGGCTTCAACTGCTGCTGTTGCTTTTTCAAACAGGAGCAAATGACTCTTTTGTCTTTATGACTTGTGCCTTTATGGCTTGAGAGCAGCCCTTGCGTTAATTTGTTTCTTTGTTTTTTGAATAAAAGGGCCTAAAACCAAAGCAGTGGACATTCCAGAAGAGTTAAGTAGAACACTTTAAGTGAAAGAATATGTTTTAGGCCTGCAGGAAGCAGGCCTGAGGCCTAGCACAAATTGGTGCCAGAGTGAAGTGCCTTTCTGTGCTTGTGCTCTTCTGCTCTGCCTGTGCTTTTGTGTTCCCCTGGACACAGCGGGAAGTGTTGTCATTTCCTGGGACTTTTGTCTAAGGCAACTGGTTTTCTTTTCAAGGTGATTCTTTTGTTTCCCCTCATGACTTCCCCAGGTGACCAACCTTCGCTCAAAGGTGTCTTACTCTGCAATCGTCACTCTTGGAGAGCTCTTTGTGACCTTGCAGAAGGACATGGACTCGGAGGTGGATGAGGTTGCTCGGGTCCTTCTCCAGATGGTGTGGAACTCCCCAGAGTTTGTTCAGGAAGCAGCCAGTCACACCCTGGGAGTCATGGTGGAGCATGTGACTCCTGCACGAGCAATGACTGCTCTCATGGACAATGGAGTCCAGTAGGTTCTTCTTCTCTTAGTGATATTCTTCACCTTCTGTTGTGTGGGGGGCAGAAGGGCTGAGAGAGAGAATGGGAATGGTGGGAGGGAAGGGTCCTGTATCCTGCATCTTCTGTGAACTCAGTGTCTTGATTCTCCAATCAACCTCACTTCTTTCCTCTTGTCACCTATTTCTGCCCTCGTGCAGCCCATTAGTTGACAGAATCACAGAGCTGTAGAATATGCTGAGTTGGAAGGGGCCCATCAGGATCATTGAGTCCAGCTCCTGGCCTTGCACAGAACAAACACGCCAAGGGTCACACCATGTGCCTGAGAGCGTTGTCCAAAGGCTTCCTGAACTCTCTCAGGCTTGGTGCTGTGACCACTGCCCTGGGGAGCCTGTTCCAGTGCCCAGCCACCCTCTGGGTGAAAAACTTTTTCCTGATATCCAACCTCAGCCTCCCCTGACTCAGCTTGCTGCTGCTTCCTGGAGTTCTCCCAGTCTGTCCGAGTTGCCTAGATGTGGTGAATGGTGGGCAAGTGCAAGTGCCTGCAAAGGCTAAGGATAGAGCCCTGTGGTTTTGTGGGAAGAGGGACAATTGCAACTGCAGCTGTGAGCGCTCTTTGATATTTCACAGCCCTAACCACAGAGGCCCTGGGAAAAACCATGCATCCTCATTATGCCATTCACTTGAGAAGTAAGGAGGGTTCTTGCTGCAGCATGGAGCACATGGGGGAGAACGTGCTGGGTGTGGCACAGCCTGCACAGCAGGTGCAGCTCCTGCCAAGAGGAGTCTTGTAGGACTGTCCTGGCCTTAGAGCCCCACTTGCTATTCCAACTGATGTCTCATGTTAGCCTTGAGATGATGAATCACTGTACAGGCACCTTCACAGGCCGACTGCCATGGGACAGCTGAAGCAGGTGCTGCCTTAAGTGTTGGTGCTGGGCCTGATAGTCCCCAAGAGACACTGTCTAGAACAGGACAACCTGGCTAAACTGACTGCCACCCTTTCCTCAGCTTTGGAAAAGGGGCAAACGTTCAGAGGTATCTCTTGCCAAGCCTCACAGAAGAAACTGGCTGCATTGCTGGATATTCTGCAACTTCATGTCCCATAGTGTGTTTTCCCTGCATTTGTTTCTTTCCCAAGGTCTGCAGATTTGGGGGTAAATGGGTGGAAATATCCTCAATCCTGCTGAGGCTGTCTGTGTAGTGGCTGGCCCCTGATGGGTCAGCCTGGGTTGTCTTTAATTTCCCCCTTTCTCAGAGTGAATTTGGGGAAAGACGTTGAGTATCAGATAGTGCAGGGAGACTGAATTCCTCGCTCTTGCTTGCAGGCAGTCCTTCTGTACAGTGCTAACTTTGTGTTTCTCTGTGGACAGAACCTTCTACAGGTGTCCCAAGTGTCAGGGAGAGCCCAGGCCTCCTTCCCCCAGCAATGACAGGGAGCATGCTCTGGCCAAGGCCTGCGCTGTGTCCCCCTGCTCCCTGTGCCCCAGTGTCCGCTCTCTTCTTCCCAGGAGCCGCCACGTCCAGGTGCGGAAGTGCGCGGCCCAACTCCTCCTGTCCTTGATGGAGAAAACTGGAGTCACGAAGCTCGCAGGAACGCCCAGGGCTGAGAGGCTGGCGCACGCGGCAGGGACGCTTGCTCAGGACTGTCACAAGGACACAAGGTAATGATCTTCATTTCACCTCCTAAAACAGGAAAACTGTTGGGTGTCTGGCTGTAAAGGGCAAAACCACAAGAGTGGAAGCTAAAGGAAATATTAAGTTTCCTCACTGTGTGGATGAGGTTCACAGAGTCGAGTCACGGAATATGCTGAGTTGGAAGGGACCCATCAGGGTCATCGAGTCCAGCTCCTGCCCGTGGGCAGGGCCCCCCAAGGGTCACTCCATGTGCCCGAGAGCATTGTCCAAAGGCTTCTTGAGCTCTGTCAGCCTTGGTGCTGTGACCGCTGCCCTGGCTTGTCTGGGGAAATGACTGTGCTGGGGAACCTGAGGTTGTCCCGCAAGAGGGAGCATTGCCAACTTCCTGGGACTTGAATGATTCTTTCCTGAGATCAAAAGAGCCATCAGATGAGCCAGTCAAACAGTTTTGCTTGGCCTTAGGTGCACAAGACAAAGCCAAAATGTTGGCTAATGTTCATCACTGAAGGATCCCATACATCTATTTCTCAGTAACTTAAGACTTTCCTAGAAATATTCCAGGGGTCTTTAGCCAATGTATTCAGTCTTTCTAAACCTCTTCTGCAGATTCCTATAATGCTCTTATCTGTGGCTGAATGACCTCCAATTTGCTTCTTGAAGAGAACTGTGGTTTCCTAGTGGCAAAATCAACCCAAACCACCCAAATCCCCTTACTTTGAGGATTCAATTCCCATTAATAGTTGCCAAGAAGGCATGAGCAACTAGCTGTCCCTGTGCATACATATGGTATAGAATAATTAAAAGCAAGCATGAGGCATTTGGTCCTGGCTTCCCTGCCAGTTAAAGAAAGGCAAATTCCTGTGCAATGGCAGCAAGACACTGCTCATAAGCTCAGACTCCAAGCAGAGGTGTTTCGCTTGTTCCCTGGGATCCTTCGATGCCACAGAAGCGCACCCACAGTTTCAGAGTGAGATTGTATTTTTCTGTTGCCCCACGTTCTCCTCTTGCCTCTTGTGTTCAGCTGACAGCACTGTGCAGTGACAAGTGGAGGTAAATCTCTCTCTTTGCTGAGTAGGTAATGCCTTCTCATGCAGGTATGGCAGCTGCTGAGGTTAAGGTATCAGCTTATTCTGTTAACACTCCTCCTTTGTTTGTTCACCTTCTATTCTTTCTTTCTTTCTTTCTTTCTTTCTTTCTTTCTTTCTTTCTTTCTTTCTTTCTTTCTTTCTTTCTTTCTTTCTTTCTTGTTTTAGGCATTATGGACAGGAGATGGTGAAAATGATGCTGAACCACCCAAAATTTAAAAGGCTTTTGGAACAATCTCTTTCCACCCGTGACCTGGAAGATATTCTGACAAGAATGAAGAAGAAAGTAAGTGCTTGGTCGAAAAAATGTCTCCTTTGTGCAAGTATTGCCACTGCTGATATGAGATCAAACATACCTAATCTGACTTTATCTCATTCCTCTTCTGCCAAATCATTTTGCTCCTGGGAATGAACTGTTGATCCTCAACCTGTTCATCTGCAGAGCACAAAGGAACTGATAGTATTAGGGGAAACGTGGGGTATTGGATATTTTGAATATCGGCCACAAACAGGGAAGGGAAAGAGGAGAAAATGGGTTTACATTTAAGCATAACCCCCCACCCCACTATCCCTACTCTGCCCCCAGTGATGCAATTAAGTGAGAACAGTGCTTCTGGAGATAACAGAGTCTTTGCAAAAGACACAGGAAGCAGTAGTGCCAAGAAAATTTCCAAATATACAAAAGTCCAGTCCCAGTCAATCCCAATTCCTACAATTACTGTCTGTCTTCTGGGAATACTGCCCTGCTGTCATGCCCTGTGGAGCTGGAAGAAACTTGGTGAATTCAGCAGCATCCAGTGGAAAATCATTTGTTTGCCTGGGGGTTTTTTAATTCTTTTTACCTACATTATAGAAGGGAGTGTGCCTTTGTGCAGCAACAGGGAGAGTGAGTGTGGAACCAAATCAACTTCCAACACAATGGGCCAACCTCCAAAGAGTCCAAATTTTTCTGCAGCTTCCTTTAAGAGCATTAGTTCCCTACCAGTTTGCATTATTCCCATTTATGCTCAAGAGGAATGAATTTGGGATTTTAGACTGCTGCTCAGTATGGTAGCAGCCATAACCTGCCTTGGGCTATTGAAAACAAAGAGTTGGCATCACTGAACCTCTGGCCTGTTTCCTTCTGTAAGTTCGGAAATGTTTGCCCAAGCCTTGGTAGCAGTGATCCTGCTTTATAAGTGGTGTTTTAAACAGGTAATTTCCTATTTTACATTCTAAAGATCCATGGGGTTTCTTTATGCCTTTGTAGGGGATGGAAACGCAGAAGGATGAACGCCCATCTGTCGAGAAGCCTGTGAAGAAGAGGAGCGATGGCTCGAAGAAGCCCCAGGCCACATTGCCTTCTAGTAAACGGTACTGAGCACTTTAGTTAGATGTGACAAAGCACATGGCAAGCTTTACATGTCTCTTCCTCAGGAAAATCTTTCTGGTGGAGATGACCTGTGCCAGAGATTGTTTCCTTTCCCTACAAATGCTCTATCATAAAAAATGTCTCCTTCTGCATTACGCTGAACACAACTTCTCTGGAAGGCTTTCCACAAAAAATGGGTGACAAAAAGACACCCATTGGTTGCAGCTCAGAAGATCCAGTGCAGTGGCAAGGACAGTGCTGTGGAGGCTGTGAGAGGGCCATATCTCTGCTGCCTCACTTGGGACAAGTAAATTCAAGCAGGGTTTTTTTCCTCTGAGAGCAGGCTTTTTCAGATGGGTGTTTTGATGAGAAGTCCCAGTCTAGAAGCAAGATGCCATTCCCCAAAATAGCACTTCCCATGCATGTGGTTTGGCCTCCCTGAGTCATGGTTTTCTTACCCTCAGACAGTACCAAGATGAGTAGTAAGTAGCACGCCAGTTCCTGAGCAACTTTGGTCAACAGGTGTCTCAATGTGGACGTTTGGTCTTGACATTCCTGTCCTTCATACTGTTTGCTTGATGGACAGCATGTTTGGTTTATTTCCCCCTGTGCTGCAATCAGCATTTGAGACAGGAATTTGGTCCTTGCTGTCTCTTCCTGCCAGTGGGAGAGCTACTTGTACCTGTTGTCCTCTGATAAAAGAGGGGAGTTATTTAGCTCACTCATGCTCAGCGCTGGCAGGAGAGTGACCACATGCCTCAGTAGCATAGTCAGGATCTTCCCATGCTCATGGAAGGGACAGGCTGATCCAAGAGAGTTGTTCCCAGTGGGTTTGTTAAGCTGTGGATCTAGTCTCTAGGGAAGCAATCATGTGAGCGTAGTGCTGGGATGTCTGGCTTCTGTTTTTATCCCTGTTACGGATTTTCTGGATCCTTCAGATATGCCCCTATCCATCTGTTCAGATGCATCTGAGCTGGTTTTCCAGATTGTCATGCCTGCTGTGGAGACGCTTCTCCAGAGGGATGAGTTTCCTTATTATAAGACACACACCTCCCTTATGATGAGGCATTTAAACTTGGAAGTAGCGTCTCTCTTTCCTCACAAAGCAGTGCAACATGTGTACCTGGGAAGCTGTCTGGAGATAAGTGAGATGCATCTCATCCTTGGTTTTCCTGAGTAAGCACTGGTGAGAAAGTTGCTTGCAGATTGTCTCCTGTAATGATTGTCATGAGGTCTCCCGTTGTTTTTCAGGTCAGGATTTTCTAGCTTGAAATCACATCATTAGGAAACCTCCCCCAGATGTTCTGCTCACAATTAACTGAAGGTATGATCACCAACAGGTCCTCATTTGGTTTTATTCTCCAGGGTGAAGTCTACCTCTGATGGACGCCTCCTACGCCGCCCAAAAGCCCAGGTCACGTTACCTCCGGCTGTGGAAGAAACGGAGCCGCTCCAGAAGCTGTACAATCTCCTGGAAGCCAAGGAGTTTAAGACACGGATGGAAGGAGTGGCACTCCTCCTAGACCTGTGCAAAAGCAGCCCCCAGCTCGTCTCCACTAACACTGTCCAAGTATGTAGGGTGTCTTCACTGTTCCTTTCCTTTAGCTCCTTTCCCAAGCCTGTAGCAGGAAAGTTAATTCAGTGTGTCTTGGCACTACATCCTGGCTGTGTGGGACAGGCTGGTGCCTCTTCCCCTGAAATATTTAATTCAGGTCCACGCTTCAGGACAAGTGATTTCAGTCCAGATGTATTTGTCAGGCAGGTGCCTATTGATGCTGTTCATCAGATGAGGACAGAGTTTTCTGCTGGTGTAACTTCTGCTGTCTCCTACTCCCACTTGGGTTAAGTGAAGGGAATCCAGCCACTGAAAGCGTGGCAATTATTCTCTAGACAAAAAAGGGGTTGGATGGGGAAGAGAAGTATCAGGCTGGGCTGGTTTAAACCAATTTTTTTTAAAAGGATACTTCTATAAACTCCATCTTGTCTTGCACAGGCACATCTCTGGCTACTCGTTTCCATCGGCATCCCTATTCCTCTTGGTAAAGACGGTGCTCACCCTTCTTGGGGGGTCTTTTTTCTCTTTGGAAAAGGAGGGAAATGGCTAGGGACAGATCTCTTCCTTCTCCTCCCAGCAGCTGCTTTTTCCCTTTGTCCAGAAAATGGTGCCTGATAATGTGGCTGTCAAGGGACTGAACCTGCTCTAATGAGAGCGGTACAGCACATTAAATTTCAGAAGTCTACCTGCTAGGTAGACAATTGGTCTGGATCCTGGAAGAGTTGATCAGAGCCCTGCACTTCTCCAGACACAGGTTCTGAGACAGATGGAACAAAACCTGGATCTCCTCCAGCCATAGTTTTGGCAAAATCATAACTGCCCTCAGAACTTGAGGCAACTGTGTAGAAAAAGGGGCATTGTAAATATCTGGTTCCATACTTCAAAAGCAAAGATACTGTTTTGCATCAATAAATGGGATTAATTTAATGACTGAAATGTGGAGAGAAACACCATAGGAACTATTCTGTCCCCACCCAAACCTCTTCAAAATATATGAAAATCTTTCAACCAGCATGAGGTTGCGCAACCATTCCAGAGAGTGGCCCACAGGGAAATTGTGCAAGCAAGTGCTGACCTGACAGGAAGGATCACTTTCATCTTTTACATTGCTGAGTGCTCACTTCTGCGTCCCTTCCTCAAACAAGGACATTTTAATCCAACTTTCATGTTGTTTGTTCTCTTCACAGATTTTTGATTATTTTGTCCCAAGACTTGGTGATACGCACAAGAAAGTGAAGCAGAAGGCGCTGGACGTGCTGGCTGAAATCATAGGCGTCCTGAAAGATGGCTTAAACCCGGTGATCATCTGTTTGGTTGAAGGAATAACAAACAACCTAAACTCAAAGGACCCCGGGGTTTATGCCGCAGCTGTGAAAGCGCTGGAAGAATCCATGGCTCACTTAGGTAAGGCTGAGCCCTGGCATGGACTCTCCTCAAGTGTGTCTCTGCCTCTGCGAGTCAAGAGAACGCTGAGTGCCTTGACAGCTGTTGTTGTCTGTGGAAACCTCCAGCTGACACCCACCAGAAGCTGTGCAGGTGCAGTCCTTATGCACCAGTCCCCCAACAGGCTTGAATGTGCATCAGCATTTCCCAAAAGTCCCAGGAGCCCTTGGCTTTGTGCTGCTTGTCTGAAGAGGAAGTGCTGGACTACAGCTTTGCTGGAATTCAGGGCCAAAGGGATTTTTGGAGTTTGCCTGGGCCCCATTTGACTTCCCAAATGAATAGCTTTGCTGTTGGCATGAAGGGACACTGGCGCATCAGAACCTCTGCAGAGCAGCCTCCTGGAAGGCTCCACATCATAGGCATTAGCTTCTTTAGGACAGCAGGATCACTTCTTTACTGCATGCTTGCATGAAGATCATTTGGGACCTCCTTTTTGTATCTCATGCAGGAAAGGAGCTCTTAATAATACCCTGCTACTGAAACCCACCCTGGGGTGTAGCTCTGCAGTGGTTCCCAATGAAGCAGATTGCCTGCTTGGTCACTGCCAGCCCTGTGACCCTGTGAGGGACCACAGTTCATCCCACACATGTTCTGTCTCCAGGAAAAGCTTGCCTTGGCTTATTAGAGTGGCAGGACTGGAGGCTTGCAGGCCAATGCAGGCAACAGCAAATTCAAACAAGACCCCCAAAACCGCAACAGATAGGCACAAGAAAAACTAAAATACATACGCCAGTCAAGTATTGGGAAATCTTCCAGTCTCTCTGCCAAGATCTGATTTCACAGCTGTTACAGAAACCCACAGGCTACTGAGGCACTGAGCAGTAATAGCTCTTGTATGAGTAACTTGGAGTCTTGTCCCTAGATCCACACAGGTAACCTGACAATTTAAAAACAGCTTATCCTTCAGGTGGCAATGGAGGTGTGCATTTTGGAGCCTTCTCACCCTTTTCCTTAGGGGAGAGAGAAGATCACTTCTGCAAAGCTCTGGGATGCAAAACCTTTTCACTGCTTACGTGTGATTGAACTCTTGAGGTCCCTGATGTGAAATGTTTAACATAGCTCCTGGTACAGCAGACAACTTTGGATTTAAAATGTGAAAGGAGAGCTTTTCTTTTGGAATTTAAAATCCTCCCAAGTAGGCTGGAAGGAAAGAAGAAAAGGATTCAAAAATCAGCAGGAATTTCCTTTCTTTTACAAAATGTAGTTGCCCCTGCCCCTTCCCTCCCCACTGTCCTTTCTCTTATGACCTCAGAAGAGAGAGCAGAAATGTGTGTTTCCCTTGTAGATAAAGTATCCCTGCTGAAAGAGTTCAGCCACCGAAGGAGTGAACTGAAGGGCCAAGCTCTGCTGGATGTCACGGAGCATCTCTCAGGTATGGCCTCCCCTTCTAAGGCAAGAGGTCTTCCGAGGCAGAGTTTACAGGGAATGCCAGTGAATAGACACTAGAGTGGCTCCTCCAAATCAGGAGGTGCTGAGCTTGTCCCTCCTGCCCAATAGCCATGGAAGGTGTATTGGGCAGGTTTTCCCTGGCTGCTGCAGAGGTGTGCAGCACCTGAGATGGGGGCGGCGCTCGGCCTCAGGGCTGAGCTCTCACTGGGGCATCTCAGAAGCTGCCTCCAGGAAAGGGAGGGGCTAAAAGTTCCCAAGCTGGCTCCTCTCTTGGAAGCTCCGGGACAGCTCTGATCCTTTAGGGAAAATGGTGGCAAATGCTGTTTCAGGGGACGGGTTTGTTTTGTCCTCACAGAATTCTTGCTTTGCTCTTGGAAAGTTTTGAGGCGGAAGCCTGCAGTGCCTGGGGGTCACAGCTTAGGCCAAAACTCAGCACACATGTTAGAGGCACGGATTTTGTGCAAGGCAGCCTTTGGGGGCAGAGGGGCAGAAGCAGAGTGCTGAGGCTCCCTGCCTGTGCTGGGGAAGTGCCATTGGACTGAGCACTTCAGGGTGTGCAGTCAGGGTCTTCCTATGTCAGCGCTGCCCAAAATGCTCCAAATGCAGCTGATAATTGATTGCTCAGAGGAGCTTGCTATGTCAGCAATAGCCAAGGGATGGGAAAATGATAATCTCAATATATGCTAGAGAAGACAGTGTATAGCCTTGCTTTATTTATAGCCTTGCTTTAGCTGGGGCTAAATCCACTGCTAATTACGCCAGCATCTTTAAATGCAAGGTTTAATACACCTTGTGTCTTCATTCTGAATCTCAAAAGGGCACCTTCCGCGATTGGGAGTGTCAAAGGCCCTTTAAAGAGCATTTGAATAAAGTAGATCTCCAGGAATAGGGAATTTAGTTTTGCAGCTATTTTAATCTCTTTTTCAAATAAAGGAATTAAACATGAATTAGGACTTCTTTAGAAAGAGCAGATGTTCCCTCTGAGATTTAGTGGGAACAGACGGCTCTTTCTCTGCGCAAGTTGCGTAGTGACCGATGTCTTTAATTGCATGTAAGCTCAAATGAACTCCCATTTTAAAATGGATCCCGTAAGCCTTTTCCTGCTTAGCAGAATTGGTTTGAGGTACTTTCAGGAGGTGTTTAAATGTTGATGACTGCTGGTGGATTAACAGCATAGAGAAAATGAAGTCTCTTCCACCACAGAATAATAAATGGCGACTACATAACATTTTGCCTGGTCAGAAAATAAGAATGGTCCCCAGACCATATCAGGTTTTGGTCTCTCAGCCAAATCTGCCATGCAAGGAGCCTGTTGGTAGGAAATTTTTGTCTGTGTTTGATACAGTTCAGTTCAGAAAATGAGCAGAGAGCAGGCTTCGGAGACAGCGGGAGAGAACACTTGTGTTTTGGTTCCATTTCCGTCCCCTCTGTAGCATTTTTCTCTCTCTATTCCACTATTTCAGCACACATTGTAAGAAAACAATTAACATTGTGAGGGGAAATGCCATTAAAGTTTGGAGATGCTCCAATGCCATGGCAATGGGGTCTGGCCAATTACCTAAGACACCCTGAGGTTTGAAACAGCTGTTTGTTAGAAGCCACAAAAGCCTTCTGCCAAAGACACCGGCTAGTCACTGATGTTTCAAATCCAGCTGTCAAGCAACAGCCATCTCTGGTGCTGGAGTTTCCAAGTGTGGTCTAATACTGCCCTTTGCCGTGTGCCACCAAGCAAAGGGAAGAGCCAGATTAGACTTGTGGCACTTGACATCAAAGGTCACAAAAAGGGAATCATCCCTTTTATTAGAAATCTTTCAACTGCCTCTCTATGGTGCATTTCAAAATCTTTGGCGTGAGTTTAGACAACTTCTAAATGGAAATAAACAGCAATTTGACATTTCAGTCTCTGTTCATGCAGAAACAGATTGTGGAATGATTTAGTAAAGGTGTGAAGTCTGCCACAGGTACAAGGCTCGGATCTGGAGAAATTAGTCCTGAGGGCTTGGTGGTTCTGTTTTGGGGATGTTCAGCTGCTTTGCCCATTCCTGGATCATGGGGCTCTCACTGTTATTTCACTGATCTTAGCCAGAGAGACTCCCAAAATCACAACTAGAGGTAGATCCTTGTTTGCATTAAGGCTGCTGGTTAAGAAGTTTGTGTCTCTCTTCCGGCAGCGCTTGTGGGATGGGTTTATCCCAGGAGCCCCGAAGTCGTCCAGCGCTACGCCCTGCCCGTGCTCTGGTCCTTCCTGGGGAACAAGGCGCTGCCTGTCCGAAGCGCCAATGTCCGCACTGTGGTCACCAAGCTTGCCTGCGCCCTCTACAAGGTGATGGGCGCCAAGCTGAGGAAGCACGCTGCCAGCCAGCCTCCGCATGTGCGGGAAAACCTCTCCGACATTTTGGGCTGGTGAAGGCTCGATGACCTGCAGAGAGATGGCAAAGTGCTGAGCTGGACACCTCCGGACGTGACTTCTTAGCTGTGCCAAAAATGACAGAACGCAAAGGAAGGGTGTGCACCTGCCCCCGCTCTCTCCACCCCCCTTCCTAGTCGTGGCATGGGGTGCCTGAAGCAACTTCCGACTGAGGACAAGGTGAAGGCTGAGCATGGCTCAGCCTCACAAAGAGGTAAGGCGGGAGCTGGGCCGCTCTCTGGCGGGAGGAAGGCTCTTGTGCCAGCCTAGAGAGCCTGGGCACATTGCCAGGGAACAGTTCTGCCCTGCATGTGCCCCCTGCAATGAGCTGTGCTGCTCCCAGTGCCCCGTGTAGCTGTAGGGCTGCTCAGCTGTGGGGCCGCGAGAGGAGCAGGAGGGTGCGTGTGCAGCTGAGCCATTCCTGGAAAGCACAGGCCTCTGGGCTCCCTGCTGTCCCAGGGCAGCCCAGAGGCCAGGCTGCTCCTGTGCTGGCTCTGTGCAAGTGGGTCAGGGTGTCCCCCTGGCCTGCCTCAAGTGGCTGCTGGCAGGAGCGTGTTTCCCTGTGCAGCTCTTTAGAAGTTTCCAGGGAATCTCTCCAGTGAAATACTGTAGCTTCAGATGCTTTATGTTGTCATTGTGGCCTCTGTTATATTTTGTGTCTCCACTTTGCAGGCGTGACTAGGTTCGTTTTTGCCAAGTCTTTCCGGCCATCTCCCTTTATGCTCCTTCCCTCCAAGCCATTGCCACCCATCCAGAAGAGCTCTCCTTCTTCAAACACAAAGAAAATACGTAGCGGAGAGCAGGGGAATGGGAAAAATGGCACTAGCTACGATGAAGACAGTAAAGCAAACCAGGAGCTGAGTACAGAGGGAAAAGGATGTAAGGTAAGGAAATGAAGCTAGAGTCCTGTGTGGTGATTTTCAGTTTATGTGCTGTAGGCAGAGCTCTGAGACCTTCTGCTGTGGTGTGAGGCCAGGGAAGCAGCTGAGCAAAGGGAGAGCTCAGCTGGACACTGCACTTCAGGCTGTCTTTGCAGTGGATGTGTAGTGCAGGCTTCATGTCCTCAGCGTGTATCAATAGCTGGGGAGGTCTTTGAATGGTTTCTGGCTCTCTTGTGGCTGCTGCTCTGTCTTATGGCTGAGAAAACACCAACAGGCAGTCAGAGCAGCTGAAGTTGGCCAATCTTGTGAACCAATCCTTCTACATTTAGTAAACTACGGGTATGTGTGAACCATCTCTGTGTCTTGGTGGTGTTCGCTGTCAGCTGTGTCCGGTTTGGACAGAGAAAGGTGTTTGCTGGAACAGGCAGTCCTGCAAAGTCAGTTGCAGGTTGTGTCAGCTTTTGAGTTGTACAGCCATGCCCTTGTGCCCAGTTGTCTCTGATGCTATTTCTAGATTTCATCAGCTTCTGGGCAGCTTTGTGCATTCTGGCATGGCTTTGTCCAGAGGGAAGGGATGGCAGGTGGCCATGGGGAGAGCAGCCCAGAGCCCACCCCCACGATTGCCTTTGCAGCAGGGCCAGGACCTGCAGTTGTTCTGGGTTTGCTGCGGGGTGCAGGAGGAGGCAGATGAACAACAGCTTTGCTAAACAGAATGTCCAACCCAAGGCTTGTGTACTTGATTCCAGCCTTGCTGAGAAAGGGCCCAGCGTATCCCTGACAGGAACTGATCCTTCCACTGAAGTTTGAACAGGGCCTGATTTGGCTCTTTAGCTGTGCCAGGAACAATGGGATACTAAGGAAGGGTGTGCATCTGCCCCCGCTGCCTCCACCCCGCTTGCTGGACATGGCATGGGGGCCCTGGAGCAACTTGGGCAGGCAGAGGCCTTCCAGAGAGCAGCAGGGCAGGGAGCTCAGCAGAACTTCCTAAATGCCAGTGAGCCTGAGATGATGGATGTGTGGGAGCTGGAGAGCACCGAGCATGCCCAGAGCTCAGCAGCATCGGGGCTCAAAGGCTGCTGGGGAACTGTACGAGGGAAGGGAAGCAGCAGCAGAAATGAGGGGCTTGAGAAAAGCAGGTTTGGACATCCTGCAGGATGGCTTTGTGGGGACTTGGCTGGAGATCAGCACTGGCTGTTAGGTGCTTTAGAGACAGGGAGAGAATAGGGATCCAAGGCCATTCCCATACGATCCAAAAGGCCAGTGGAGGCAGTGGCACCGCAGAACATCTTGGTGCCAAACATGTGGATGCCATCTGGGAATGTAGCCACATTTCCAGACAAGTGAGCACAGAGATAGCGGTGGCAAATGTGGGACATGGTCTCTCCCTCACCACTTCCCTTTCCATTCCCTGTCCTAGACCAAGCTGCTCCATCAGTTTGACATCTGTGCCAGGTCCCAGCTAAGAGCATGGCTAAATGTCTTCAGGCATGAATGGGGGCAAGGCTGGTTGCTTGATCTGAGGAGTATGGTGTTCTACTCTTTGCAGGCTTCCTTGCTGTGTTCCAGTGGTGGGGGTATGAAGAAGGGGTCATTGGGACCACCTTTGCTCCCCCCAATACGCAAGGCAGTGAGTCCCCCTGTGAGCAGTGCGGCAGCGTCTGTCCCAAGCTCTCCGCTGCTGGATTTCCAAGGGTCCCAGGAGATGAGGTAAGCCAAGGTGTCTGCTGCTCCAGTGTGCTGTTCCCCTCGCTCTTCCCGTCTCGTGAGGTTATTTTCCACAGTCATCTCTCCCATGTATTTAGGCAAACCTCAGTGTATTCCCCATTTTGCCCATCTGTGGTGATCCAGCACAATGGCAAACCCAACACCATATGCCCTAAGAGCAGAGGTGGTTGTGGGGAAGAGGAGGCAGGGCTTAAGAGCACCTCAGAACAGGTCCTCTGCTGGACGCGGCTACTGATTCCCTCTGTGGTGTTTGTGGTGTCATTTGGGAACTGTATTGCATGGATCTGGATACTGCGGTCCTTTGAGTACTGTGATCCTTGACTGTCAGCTTCTGCAGCCATGAGGATATGTCAGGGCAAATATTGGCTACTGAGGAGGTGTCTGCAAATTCAGGTGCTGCTTCTGTAAATGTCAGGCGTGACTTCTCTGTGCCTGGGCCTCCACCATGAAACCAGAGCCCAGATAAAACTTGGGGTACAGATGTATAATCTGATCCATGTTTAGTGTTTCGATCTGGGCTTAAGATCAAAGAGGGCAAGGTGCTAGAGAAGAGTTATAGGACTGTGCCTGATGCAAAGATATTGGCTTGGATATATGTGTGAGAAAATGCAGCTGTCAAGCTTATCCTAGTGACAAGGATAAAGAAGGAGTCCCAGAAGTATCCTTCCAATTGAAAAGCGTCAGTAGGGCTTTTAAAGTGCAATCGGAATATCCTTACCTGGCAGCTGAGTTGGAAAAGGCCTTTTTGTCCTTGAAAGAGCAAGGAGGTGTACTGTCATTCTCAGGAGAGAGCAGTGCTATGACCCCATGTAGCCCGAGACTGTCACCAGTGTAAGGCATGAGCAGGCAAAGTCAGGCTTGGGCAGGAGAACAAAAGTAGCTGCCCTCCATACAGACTTGTGTCTCAGCTCAGCAGCTCTTGCTGCTTCACAGAGGCTGTAGGAGCCACTTGGCTCCAAAAGGAGAGAACTGGGCAGATCTGATGCAAGTTGAAGAATGACTGCTGTGTTTCAGCCAGAGCTTGGCAAGCTCTGTGGGACTCCAGCACCTGAAAGCTTAAGGACAATTCCTCAGCTTTGCATCGTGTTGGGTTTATTGTGTTGCATTTCCTCCTTCATCAGGGGGACCATGCTAAGAAGGTTTGCCTCCTTTGATGCTACACACATTCCATGCCCTTCTCTTTCTACCTGCTCATATGTTCTTTTGTCCTCCATTTTCTCAAGGCCAAGATCCAGCAGCAGAAGCAAAAAGAACTCTGAACATGCAGGTAGGTACAGGGCATGTCTGTCCTAAACTGACCATTGGAATGCTGACCCAGGGGTGGCATTGTGACAGTTTGGTTGAAAACCATCCTGGTTTAAATGTCTTCAAATTCCTTTCAATTCCTTGATGGGCTCAGTGCACTCTCCCAGAGCCTGGTCACTGGGAGTGTGCTCCGGTGGTGCAGTGAAAATTACTCCAGGAGCTGCACCGGTACCTTGGGGCTCGGGAAATGCACTATAGGAAAAAAAACATTCCTCTCCATCCTGCACATGCCTTCATCTCCCTGCACCCTTTCTAAGGTCATAATTAGTAGAGAAAAAAAGGACATTTAGCATGAAAGGAGAAATGTTCCCACTCCTTCCTCCTGCCTTTGAAGGAGGACACCTTCCCTTGGGGCAGTTTCTGTGCTGAGCCCTTTGAGATCTGAAGGAGATTCATGGACATTGCCTGGTTTTGCACGGGGAGAAATAGGGAAACCTCCTTAGACAGAAAGGCCTTGTGAATGTTCCAGTTAAGGGGAAGGAGACTTCCAAATGGATGCAGCCTATGCAGGATCAGGGTTTGTCATCCTCTGACAGCACAAGCCTAAAGCCACCTATGGCAGGTTCACAAGGACAAATCTCTTCCCCGACTCTCTCTGCCCGTGTCAGTATTGCAGGCTGAGGCTGGGGGAGGAGATGCCTTCTGCCTTGTCCCCCCTCCCTGCCTTGCCTGATCCCTGACAAGAAGAGTTGTGCCAGACAAAATGCGGTGTCTGGTGCATGTGTGTCAGCCCCTGCTTTCAAGTTCAAAGCCTCAATGCCAGTGTTGTTGTTCCTTTGCCATCTCTGGGCGTGGAATGATAGGAGAGATGAGATTTGAAGAAACAATTTTGCTGATGCAGAAGAAGGGATCAGATCCACTGGTCCCTTGCCTCAGGGTTAGTTCTGCCAAATCCTGGGCACGGCCCCTTTTGAATGACTCCTTTATTGCTGATATGCAGCTGGAATGCTGAATGCATCTGGGGAGAAGTATTGCTGAGCAATTAAGTAATTAATTAAGTAATTAAGTTCTGGATTAATTCTGCACTAGAAATGAGCGATCTCTTTTAATATTGACCTGACCGTTCTACAGGGGGAAAAAAATCCAGATTTAAGACAGGTCTTCCTTTTATGATCTGCCCTATGCCGCTTCCATTGGGAAAATTTTGAATTGTCAGGAACCACCATGATCAGAAACGTTTTGAGGCAGGTCATGTTTGTGTTGGGTTTCAGTTTCTTTGCAGAAAAGAAAGCAGGCACTAAATCCCTGGAAGAATGAATTTGAGCAAAAGTGGGATGTTTGGATGCCCCATTTGTTCCCTACAGATACAGGCTGCTTGAGTATTGGGGACATCTCATGGGGAGTGCAAAGCTTCTGCAGCTTCTAACACGTGGTGCCATTGTTTGTGTCCCAGCACTGCCTTTGTTGTAAAGAGAAATAAAACCACCAACAAAACCCAACCCAGAACTAAGGAGGAGTTACAGAAACAAAGGCCTTGGACACTGGCTTTGGAAAGCAATTACTTCCTAGGTGGAATTGTCAAATTCTGGAGACCCTGTGGGTTGCCAACTTTTTGGAAGGAAAGGGATCCCAAAGTAGAGGATGAGCCATGAGCAGCACAGAAGCAAAGTAGTGGAACCTCTCTCTCCTGTCCTGCCAGCTCCATACAGTTCAGAGCAATTATAGTGATGCTAGTTTCATGAAAAATAAAAACAAAGCGATCTTCTCAATAATAAATAACCCCTTGAGTGCCTCACCCATTAGTTGGGGTGATTGTAAAGGTGGGAGTTCAACTAACTCACTGCTTCCCTTGTACCTGATCTACAGCTTCTTCTGTAGACAAAACCTCAAGGAAGAAGTGGATGGAGACCATGCCTAAGGAGGGCCCTGTGCGGCCTCCCCACCCTGGTGCCCTCCCGCCCCTGGCTGGCTGCAAGGATGCTGTGCAGACCCCCAGGCTTGGCAGTGCAGGTCTCCGCTCGCAGCCTGCTCAGGGGGCCTTGGCCCAGGAGCCCCGGCAGGGGCAGCTGAGCAGCGCTGCCCCCGGGGTCACTGCCAGGGAGCACCAGCTGAAGGCTGAGCATGGCTCAGCCTCACAAAGAGGTAAGGCGGGAGCTGGGCCGCTCTCTGGCGGGAGGAAGGCTCTTGTGCCAGCCTAGAGAGCCTGGGCACATTGCCAGGGAACAGTTCTGCCCTGCATGTGCCCCCTGCAATGAGCTGTGCTGCTCCCAGTGCCCCGTGTAGCTGTAGGGCTGCTCAGCTATGGGGCCGCGAGAGGAGCAGGAGGGTGCGTGTGCAGCTGAGCCATTCCTGGAAAGCACAGGCCTCTGGGCTCCCTGCTGTCCCAGGGCAGCCCAGAGGCCAGGCTGCTCCTGTGCTGGCTCTGTGCAAGTGGGTCAGGGTGTCCCCCTGGCCTGCCTCAAGTGGCTGCTGGCAGGAGCGTGTTTCCCTGTGCAGCTCTTTAGAAGTTTCCAGGGAATCTCTCCAATGAAATACTGTAGCTTCAGATGCTTTATGTTGGCATTGCGGCCTCTGTTATATTTTGTGTCTCCACTTTGCACTTGGGGCTGACTGCACTGGTCCCAAGGAGGCTACCCTGGAGTCAGTTGTTTCCCCATAAACTTCCCAGATGCTCTTACTTTCCAAGGCCTTGTCCCCAATCCAGAATAGCCCTCCTTCCTCAAAGCCCATATCTAAGTCTTTTTTATTATTAAGCTGACCATTTTGCAGGGCAAAAAATCCTGATTTAAGACATTGCTTTTTTGCTACTTTGCTGCCACGTGATTTTATCCTCTCTGGAGCCATGTAAAGAGTGATTCATCCTCTGAGTTTTAAGGGCTCTGTTGGAGAGTGTTTCAGAATGAGCTACATTGTTCCACTTCCATTAGGAAATTCAGCCTTTAGTCAGACTGGCCTGAAAGTGGCCCAATCTCACACAGTTTAGAATGAAAATCCTTGGGGAAAGCCAATTATCCAGTTTCAAGAACACAATTCACGTTTGGCTAACACTCCTGCAATGCTAAGCTTTTCTTTTCATGTCCTCTAAAATATTGCAACAAAGAGAAGAAAATATTGATCTAAATGCTTTCGGGCATTAGAACCTGGGAGTTCTTTTAGGAACCAGGAAGAAGATGTTTACTAAAATCAGCATGAATTAGGACAGATAAGAATCTCTGTCAAGAGCAAGCTCTGTCTCTGCCCTTCCCTATCAAACACAGTGGCTCTCCAGCATCCAGGGCTGAGGCCTCCATCATGCAGGAGGTTTCACTCTGCTGGCCAACAGAGCAATGCCATGTCTGCTGCCAGTGCACTGTGGCAGTAGCCCATCCATTGGGCGAGGTTCTAGGCATATGTACCTTGCTGCTCTCAGACACAATCTCTGGGTCTTATCAGAGCTCTGCAATCTGGAAGCTGTCTTGCCTGTTGCCCAGTGTGGCACTGTTGGGGGCTTGAAGTGTGCCAGAGATTTCCAGGAACCTTTGCTTCCATTAACAGGCCTCCCACTGAGCCAGGCCAAGGAGACGGATCACCCCACCAGTGCTGGCCTTACGAGTGCCGAAGCCCTGAAGGATGGCTTTGGAAAGGTGAGGGATAAGGACAGGGATGAGCAGACTTCCTTGCCAGTGACTGTTTAGTGCTTGGCCCAAAATGTCCGTGAAAATCATCATCTTCCACTCTTGGGGGATGGGGATTCTCTTGGGCATATATTTGACAGCTACAGAGCAATTGCTTGGCTATTTCCAGTGGTGGCAAGGTCACTGGTTTGGAGATGGTGCTAAGGTCATGCCAGAAGCATTC
Organism: Coloeus monedula; assembly: GCF_965178545.1. Classification (NCBI taxonomy): domain Eukaryota; kingdom Metazoa; phylum Chordata; class Aves; order Passeriformes; family Corvidae; genus Coloeus; species Coloeus monedula. Next base: position 12,604,642 of record NC_138782.1, on the reverse strand, counting down.
TTTATGTGCAAAGGCCCTTGTAGAGCAGTTCTGAATGGCAGAGCAAGCTACACATCAGTGAATGTGGGCAAAGTGCATCCTGGGAAGCACAGAAGCAAGGATTCTAATGCTGAGTGTAAGCAAGGCTGCAAAATAAAATGGGAGACTTTGATTTTTCCTGGTTACCTTTCTTGCTGTATCTCACAGCCCTCTCATTCTCAATTTTTCCACGCGTTAACATCAATGTTTCTGCAACTTGTTTTCACGTGACTCCTCTTTTTGGCCTCATGGTTTCAGAGAGCAGCTGAGTCCTTCAGAAGCCAGAAGTGAGAAACAGCTGCAATTCCTGGCCATGAGTGTTAAGCAACAGCTAATTACCCCTCCTTGCTGCGTATTGCACATGGTTCTTATTCTCCTGCCATGGCCTGTAGGAAGGGAACTGCCTGCTCACTGGTCACGTGGGCTCTTCATCTGTCTTGGAGCACTCCTGTGATTTTCTTGCTTCAAGCAGGGCCTCCTGACATAGGCTGAGAAACAGTACCTTGGAGCAGTGGGAGGTTATGGCAATAAAGTGTTCCACCTCACTGTGTGTAATTGCCAAGGTGAGGATGGGAGACATTCTTCAGAAACCATTGGAATGTACATGGAGCTGCATCAAGGACTGTGGAACTCTATGGACCCTGTGCTCCTGATGAGATGTTGTGTCTGGTTTGTGTGTCTCTGCTTACAGTCTGTGATGCATTCCCATTGCATGTAGGTCCGTGCAGCATTGGGCAAGTTGGCTCAAAGGAACTTAGAGCGGAAGCCAATGGAACTTTTGGAGAAAGAGATCAAGACAGAGAGAGAAAAGGAAACGTCCTTGCAGCTGCCTCCACAGACAGTTGACCCCGGGGATGCAGCTGCAGCAAGTAAGTGGTTGCTACACCTGTGGTCCTTTCTGATCACTTGCTTGCCCTCTGCACAGTGTTGCCCTCAGACTGGGGGGCTGTTACACTTGCATCTGAGTGGGAGTTTGCATAGGATGTATTTCCGGTCCCCAAAGAAAAATGGAGAGACATGAAGTGTCTTGCCCATGGCCTCACTGAGTCAGTAACAGAATATCAGCTTCCCACCTTCCCCTCTGAAGTCCTTCAGAGTGTAAAATTCTGTCTTGCAAAGTACACTGAGGCTTCAGACTCTCTCCTGGATAGCAGCCTCCAGGAAAAGCGGGTCCAAAAGAATGCTTTTCAACCAAGGTGCAACCTGGAAGAAACAAAATTCAACTCCTTCTAATGAAAACCCCAGAGACCCTTCTCCCACCGCTCCCTGCTGAGGAGCTGGCGCTGTAGAGCTGTGCTGAAGCCCCGAGCCAGAGCTTCTGGTGTAGCCCCCGGAGCAAGCAGCGTTCCCGACTGAATCCCGGCTGAGGGGCCCTGACTGCAGTGCTGTGTGCGCTGCCCCAGGGCAGCAGCAGGGACCTCAGGAGGCAGCACTCAGCCCGAGGGCATCACGCAAGGTTATCTGCGCTTTCTTTTGGTAACTTCCCCAGCCAGCCTCTGAAACAGGAAAACAAAAGCAAAGCACTACTGGGGTTTCCTTGTTTCTTCGGGGAAGCATCACTGCAATTTGGTTTTAAACCAGAAGAGGGTAGATTTCAATTAGATATTAGGAAGAAATTTTTTATAATGAAGGGGATGAAACACTGGAAGAGTTTGCCCCGAGAAGCTGTTGTTGATGGATCCTTGAAGGTATTCAAGGCCATGTTAGATGGGGCCCTGAGGAACCTGCTCGTGCTGAAGATGTCCCTGCTCGTGGGGGCTGGACTAGATGGTGGTTAAAGGTGCCTTCCCACATAAACTCTTCTAGGAGTCTGTGATCACTTTCCCATGGAACTGTGCCACTGTTATACTTGAAGTTCTTTGGATAACAAAGAGATGTTACCCAGCTCCAGCAAGTTTTCTGGGCCTTTCCATTGTCACCCTCCACTCCCAAGCTCCTCTTTGGTCCCTGCAGGCTTTAGCCTACTGCCTGTCAATGGCACAGCTTCCAGTGTGCAGAGGAAACACCCTGGTAGTGCCTTGAAGAAGAAGGTCTTGAGGAAGCAGGACAACGTGCCCTTACTGCCCAAGAAGCCCATCATCCATGGAGACGGCAGCTTCCCACGCAACTCCTCAGGTAAGCCTGCTCCACAGCAGCTTTTTCCCTCACCAGTTTTCCTTGCACAAGGAGCACAAACTGCCTCCTGCCTCAGCCACCACAGCTGGGATCTTGGGTTCATAGCCTGTGCTGAGAATGAGCAGCAAATCTACTCTTGAGTTACTCCAGCTCGGCAGAACTGGAGCAATTGGTTCTTATTGATCCATTGGAAAGCTGAGTTGCATAAAGTAGTGGTAAAGACCTAAGCTCTGGCTTTTGCCCATCCTGATAGAGCAAACTACAGCACTGGTGCCAGGAGGCAGCTGTAACTGCAGGGATGAGCTCGGGGCAGTCTGGCAGGGTGTGCTCACTGTGCACCTACGAGTACCACCACGATCAATTGTCCACTCTCCATCTTGGCCCTCTGCCTGTGCTGCTGTCCGGCTCTGCAGCCAGCTTTCCTGCTCTCCCAGCAAGGGTTGTCTCTGCATGGCAGTCAGCCACTTGGTGCAGCCGTGCTGCTGCTCCCAGAAGTGCCCAATGGCTTCTCGCCGCTGCCATCCCACGGCCTGCAATGCCAAGAGGGAACAAGCAGCGCCTCCTGGGTCACCCCACCCAAATACAGCGGCCTGTGTAGCAGGTGACAGCCAGGAGGGGCTGCCTGCTGCTCCCAGGCTGTTTGCTGCCCGCAGTCAATACACAGCACATAGTCCCTGGTGGCTCTTGCCTCTCCTGTGAGGGCAGCCTGCCTGTGCTGTGATCCTGAGTAGGGTGAGATAAGAAGAAGGGAGCTAGGAATGATACTTTGAGTGCTCTTTTCTAGTGATGCTACTTCCATGGTCACAATTGACCAGAACTAGCCTGACGGGGCTCCCCATTCCTATTGAATATAGCTGTGTACATCGACAGCCTTCTGCAGTGACACCACAGATGGCAGTGACAGGGGTACACCAGTGACAGCCAGATTAGCTCCCATCTGAATACTCTAGATTCTGTGCAATATTCAAACTCCATCATTTGAGACAGCTCAGATGTTTCCATGTACACATTAGAAAACGACCTGTTGAGTGCATGACATGAAATTTATGATCAACAGTCCTTTTGATGACAAATGGGTTTCTCAAGAAATGCATTTATCATCTGACTTTTCTCATACCTTGTAAACTGACTATCAAGAGAGTTCATCTGCCAACAATTTGCATCTGTATTTACATATTCTTATCATCAATTTGCATTTGGAAGGCTTTTTTATCCACCATCTGGACTAGAGATTCCATTTTTCCACAAGAGAAAGCTTAGGCTTGCACAGTGTGCACACAAGTCCATTTGATGACAAACAAATTTCACCTCAGCATCTTTCAAATACAGCCAGTGTGTACTTTACTGAAATAGTACAGATTCATGATGCTTAGAAAGAGCAAAATCCATGAACTACTCCCTTCCCAAGAGCAGGCTGAAATGTAAGTGCACTCAGCTGCCCTCTGTCTAGAATATTTGAAGCCAATGGGAACAGAGGCGCTGTGAGGTGTGAAGGGTCAGGTATCGCTGTTCCCTGGTAGCTGCTCTGAGGGGATTCAGCCGGGCCCAGCAGGACTCGGTTGTTCAGGCTCGGCTTGGTGCTGTCACGAGGCAGCTGCAGGTCTTTCCTCAGGGAGTTGCAGAGTGCCTCTGTCCTCAGGGCTCGGGGAAATCAGGGCGCTGAGACAGGAGAGGCAGCTGAGGGGTCCCTCCTGGGGAGCAAGTCCTGCTGGTGGGCACTGTCTCCCAGGGAGTGGGAGCTCTGCGGCCTCAGGAAGGTGCCGCTGGCTGTGGTACCTGTGGCACTTGGGAGCTGGCGCTGTGTGGGCAATTGTCAGGTTGAGCCAAGGAGCTGTGCCCAGCTGGGGGGGCTGGGAGAAAGCAAGGAGCCAGAGAGCAGGGAATTCTCTGAGCCAGTGCCAGTTTGTACCTCATGGAAGCCTGGCTGGGAGATGGGGCTGCAGGCCGCTCCATGGCGGGGTGCCTTGCCCGGGGCTGCAGCGCTCATGGCTGACCCTCTCCTTACAGTGACCCCGCAGACGGCCACTGGTGCCGAGCGCCGAGAGGAGCCGCTCCGTGGGAAGGGGCAGAAGGACGGAGCCTCTTTGGAGCCACAGCAGTCCTTGCTCGAGGCACTCTCCTTGCTCAGCAGCGATGACTGGTAAGAAAGGCCCCATTCACTCTGTCTCCCTCTTAGCGTTAAGGTAGGTTAGGAGAGTATCTTGCTAGTGCCTCTGAGCCCCAACAGCCCAGAGGGCCTCGGGGCACCAGTGAAACCACTCCAGAGCAGAGAGAGGATAAAGATTGGAGAGCAGCCTTTTCTTGGCCTTGGTCTGCAGCAATGCTCCAGCTGCAGCAGGTCCGTGCTGTTTCCTCGCTTTGCCTGCTGCTCTGTGGGGCTGCAAAGGATATCTTGAGGGAAGAGAGAAAGCTGTGGGACAAGATGATTTGCTGGCTGAAGCCAGAAGCAGGATGGCAGCAGTTTGGAGTGTAGAGATTTGGGTGCCTCGGGGCCCAGTGGGACTGAGTGAGATTTGTCTCTGGTCAGCAGTGGCAGGAGTCAGGGTCTGCCTGTGACCTTCCGCATGTGAGTCCCAGGAGCAGCTACAGGGAGCTCTTCTTTCTGAGAAATGCACTGAGTTGTGCTATAGAGTCACTCAGCCTGTCATTAGTCCTGAGGGGCTCATGGCAGAAGAGAAGGAAAAAGAAATAAAATCCTCTAGGAATCTTGCACTTGTGCAATTCAACTGTTTCCTTCTCACTGCTTCATATGGGCCTGAGATGTTTTGTCAATACTCACAATGTGTCCCAAACTTAAACAGAGACAGAAGGAGGCCTGTAGAGGCCCAGAGGTGATAACCCTACAAATGTTAGGTGATATTGGTTGTCTTTTTGATGTCTGGGTTATCATCTACTCACTGCTTCATTCACACTGGGATAAGGACTCCATTCACCCTGGGATAAGCATGAAAAATCTGCAGCGATGCATCTCCTTGTGCAGTCGCCTTTGCTCTGCCCTTTCTCTTCTGCTTTCTCTTCCCCATTTCTCTTTGGTGCCCTGTGAGGAGCAGAGAGCTTCTGCAGCTGTGGGGGGGTCCGGGTGACACTCAGGGATGGCCGTGGCGTCGGCCGCCAGCCCTGCGCTGCAGCCCCGATGCATCACGCGCCTTCCTGTAGCTCAGGTCCTGCACAAAGCAAGTGCTGAGAGAGGGAGTTGTTTGCACCTTGTAAATAACATGTTGCTGTTGTTTTAGGTAGGGGCTTTTGGGAAAAGCCAGACTTTCAGCTGTTCTTGCCCTGGTGTGGAATCTTCTGGGGCATCCTGCTGCTTTCCTGGGGAATGTGTGAGGCGGAGTGGAGTGGGTGACAGACAGGCCTAGATTGCAGAGTGGAAACTCAGCTACAGAGTGCCAGTGCAGACTCTCACTGCTGAACTGCCTGCTGGGGCTGGCAAAGAAGGAAAATGCCCCAGACACAGCCCAGTGGGACTGTGTCTCAGGGACAGGTACAGCGAGGTGACAAGAAACAGCAGCATGGCACGGTCTCACAGCTTCCAGGAAGCACTGACATAGGGACTTCATGTGCCAGAGACTTCAGAAAGGCTGTCTTGTTAAACAGCCACAAATGAAGACTCTGAAAGCCCTCTATTTGCCTCTTGGATTTGTGTATGCTTTTAACAGCCACAGCAACCTGTGGCAGTGAGTTCCACGATTTCATCAAGGACTGCTTGAAAAGCACCTCCCTTTGTTTGACTGAGCCGCCAGCCTGGTAAATTCAGAGGGTGCTGCCTAGTTCTTGGGTGGAGAGAAAGTCAATCTTTTTGGTACTTGCCTTTCAGGGAGCTGAAGGAGAAGGGACTCTTCAGCATCAAACACCTGGCTGAGTCCCACTCAGAAGTCCTTCTTTGTAGACTTCGTGAGGTTTGCTTGGCACTTACCAACGAGGTAAGAATCTTGTTCTGAATCGTCCTCTGTGCTTCATACACGGTGTGTAGAGTAGATATGTGCTTGTTCATCTCCCTGTGTGCTCAGGGACTGCCTTCATTTCTGTTTCTAGACCTTATCTTTCTCATGTCTGACAGCTCTCTATAGGATCTGTGTGCACATGTAGCTCTATTTACTGGTAGGTCGGGCATCTGACACTCTCCTCTTGGAGCGAGCTGCCATTACAATGCAACGTGCAAATGCAGAAACGGAGACACTAATTCTGTTATTTGCTGCAGTCCAAATCTCTGCCCAAGCTGTAATTCAACACTGCCAATTAGTCTGTAGACTTGAGCCTGTGTTTTCTGTTTCCTGGCTGAGGGCTTCAACTGCTGCTGTTGCTTTTTCAAACAGGAGCAAATGACTCTTTTGTCTTTATGACTTGTGCCTTTATGGCTTGAGAGCAGCCCTTGCTTTAATTTGTTTCTTTGTTTTTTGAATGAAAGGGCCTAAAACCAAAGCAGTGGACATTCCAGAAGAGTTAAGTAGAACACTTTAAGTGAAAGAATATGTTTTAGGCCTGCAGGAAGCAGGCCTGAGGCCTAGCACAAATTGGTGCCAGAGTGAAGTGCCTTTCTGTGCTTGTGCTCTTCTGCTCTGCCTGTGCTTTTGTGTTCCCCTGGACACAGCGGGAAGTGTTGTCATTTCCTGGGACTTTTGTCTAAGGCAACTGGTTTTCTTTTCAAGGTGATTCTTATGTTTCCCCTCATGACTTCCCCAGGTGACCAACCTTCGCTCAAAGGTGTCTTACTCTGCAATCGTCACTCTTGGAGAGCTCTTTGTGACCTTGCAGAAGGACATGGACTCGGAGGTGGATGAGGTTGCTCGGGTCCTTCTCCAGATGGTGTGGAACTCCCCAGAGTTTGTTCAGGAAGCAGCCAGTCACACCCTGGGAGTCATGGTGGAGCATGTGACTCCTGCACGAGCAATGACTGCTCTCATGGACAGTGGAGTCCAGTAGGTTCTTCTTCTCTTAGTGATATTCTTCACCTTCTGTTGTGTGGGGGGCAGAAGGGCTGAGAGAGAGAATGGGAATGGTGGGAGGGAAGGGTCCTGTATCCTGCATCTTCTGTGAACTCAGTGTCTTGATTCTCCAATCAACCTCACTTCTTTCCTCTTGTCACCTATTTCTGCCCTCGTGCAGCCCATTAGTTGACAGAATCACAGAGCTGTAGAATATGCTGAGTTGGAAGGGGCCCATCAGGATCATTGAGTCCAGCTCCTGGCCTTGCACAGAACAAACACGCCAAGGGTCACACCATGTGCCTGAGAGCGTTGTCCAAAGGCTTCCTGAACTCTCTCAGGCTTGGTGCTGTGACCACTGCCCTGGGGAGCCCATTCCAGTGCCCAGTCACCCTCTGGGTGAAAAACTTTTTCCTGATATCCAACCTCAACCTCCCCTGACTCAGCTTGCTGCTGCTTCCTGGAGTTCTCCCAGTCTGTCCGAGTTGCCTAGATGTGGTGAATGGCGGGCAAGTGCAAGTGCCTGCAAAGGCTAAGGATAGAGCCCTGTGGTTTTGTGGGAAGAGGGACAATTGCAACTGCAGCTGTGAGCGCTCTTTGACATTTCACAGCCCTAACCACAGAGGCCTTGGGAAAAACCATGCATCCTCATTATGCCATTCACTTGAGAAGTAAGGAGGGTTCTTGCTGGGGCATGGAGCACATGGGGGAGAACGTGCTGGGTGTGGCACAGCCTGCACAGCAGGTGCAGCTCCTGCCAAGAGGAGTCTTGTAGGACTGTCCTGGCCTTAGAGCCCCACTTGCTATTCCAACTGATGTCTCATGTTAGCCTTGAGATGATGAATCACTGTACAGGCACCTTCACAGGCCGACTGCCATGGGACAGCTGAAGCAGGTGCTGCCTTAAGTGTTGGTGCTGGGCCTGATAGTCCCCAAGAGACACTGTCTAGAACAGGACAACCTGGCTAAACTGACTGCCACCCTTTCCTCAGCTTTGGAAAAGGGGCAAACGTTCAGAGGTATCTCTTGCCAAGCCTCACAGAAGAAACTGGCTGCATTGCTGGATATTCTGCAACTTCATGTCCCACAGCATGTTTTCCCTGCATTTGTTTCTTTCCCAAGGTCTGCAGATTTGGGGGTAAATGGGTGGAAATATCCTCAATCCTGCTGCGGCTGTCTGTGTAGTGGCTGGCCCCTGATGGGTCAGCCTGGGTTGTCTTTAATTTCCCCCTTTCTCAGAGTGAATTTGGGGAAAGATGTTGAGTATCAGATAGTGCAAGGAGACTGAATTCCTCGCTCTTGCTTGCAGGCAGTCCTTCTGTACAGTGCTAACTTTGTGTTTCTCTGTGGACAGAACCTTCTACAGGTGTCCCAAGTGTCAGGGAGAGCTCAGGCCTCCTTCCCCCAGCAATGACAGGGAGCATGCTCTGGCCAAGGCCTGCGCTGTGTCCCCCTGCTCCCTGTGCCCCAGTGTCCGCTCTCTTCTTCCCAGGAGCCGCCACGTCCAGGTGCGGAAGTGCGCGGCCCAACTCCTCCTGTCCTTGATGGAGAAAACTGGAGTCACGAAGCTCGCAGGAACGCCCAGGGCTGAGAGGCTGGCGCACGCGGCAGGGACGCTTGCTCAGGACTGTCACAAGGACACAAGGTAATGATCTTCATTTCACCTCCTAAAACAGGAAAACTGTTGGGTGTCTGGCTGTAAAGGGCAAAACCACAAGAGTGGAAGCTAAAGGAAATATTAAGTTCCCTCACTGTGTGGATGAGGTTCACAGAGTCGAGTCACGGAATATGCTGAGTTGGAAGGGACCCATCAGGGTCATCGAGTCCAGCTCCTGCCCGTGGGCAGGGCCCCCCAAGGGTCACTCCATGTGCCCGAGAGCATTGTCCAAAGGCTTCTTGAGCTCTGTCAGCCTTGGTGCTGTGACCGCTGCCCTGGCTTGTCTGGGGAAATGACTGTGCTGGGGAACCTGAGGTTGTCCCGCAAGAGGGAGCATTGCCAACTTCCTGGGACTTGAATGATTCTTTCCTGAGATCAAAAGAGCCATCAGATGAGCCAGTCAAACAGTTTTGCTTGGCCTTAGGTGCACAAGACAAAGCCAAAATGTTGGCTAATGTTCATCACTGAAGGATCCCATACATCTATTTCTCAGTAACTTAAGACTTTCCTAGAAATATTCCAGGGGTCTTTAGCCAATGTATTCAGTGTTTCTAAACCTCTTCTGCAGATTCCTATAATGCTCTTATCTGTGGCTGAATGACCTCCAATTTGCTTCTTGAAGAGAACTGTGGTTTCCTAGTGGCAAAATCAACCCAAACCACCCAAATCCCCTTACTTTGAGGATTCAATTCCCATTAATAGCTGCCAAGAAGGCATGAGCAACTAGCTGTCCCTGTGCATACATATGGTATAGAATAATTAAAAGCAAGCATGAGGCATTTGGTCCTGGCTTCCCTGCCAGTTAAAGAAAGGCAAATTCCTGTGCAATGGCAGCAAGACACTGCTCATAAGCTGTGACTCCAAGCAGAGGTGTTTCGCTTGTTCCCTGGGATCCTTCGATGCCACAGAAGCGCACCCACAGTTTCAGAGTGAGATTGTATTTTTCTGTTGCCCCACGTTCTCCTCTTGCCTCTTGTGTTCAGCTGACAGCACTGTGCAGTGACAAGTGGAGGTAAATCTCTCTCTTTGCTGAGTAGGTAATGCCTTCTCATGCAGGTATGGCAGCTGCTGAGGTTAAGGTATCAGCTTATTCTGTTAACACTCCTCCTTTGTTTGTTCACCTTCTATTCTTTCTTTCTTTCTTTCTTTCTTTCTTTCTTTCTTTCTTTCTTTCTTTCTTTCTTTCTTTCTTTCTTTCTTGTTTTAGGCATTATGGACAGGAGATGGTGAAAATGATGCTGAACCACCCAAAATTTAAAAGGCTTTTGGAACAATCTCTTTCCACCCGTGACCTGGAAGATATTCTGACAAGAATGAAGAAGAAAGTAAGTGCTTGGTCGAAAAAATGTCTCCTTTGTGCAAGTATTGCCACTGCTGATATGAGATCAAACATACCTAATCTGACTTTATCTCATTCCTCTTCTGCCAAATCAATTTGCTCCTGGGAATGAACTGTTGATCCTCAACCTGTTCATCTGCAGAGCACAAAGGAACTGATAGTATTAGGGGAAACGTGGGGTATTGGATATTTTGAATATCGGCCACAAACAGGGAAGGGAAAGAGGAGAAAATGGGTTTACATTTAAGCATAACCCCCCACCCCACTATCCCTACTCTGCCCCCAGTGATGCAATTAAGTGAGAACAGTGCTTCTGGAGATAACAGAGTCTTTGCAAAAGACACAGGAAGCAGTAGTGCCAAGAAAATTTCCAAATATACAAAAGTCCAGTCCCAGTCAATCCCAATTCCTACAATTACTGTCTGTCTTCTGGGAATACTGCCCTGCTGTCATGCCCTGTGGAGCTGGAAGAAACTTGGTGAATTCAGCAGCATCCAGTGGAAAATCATTTGTTTGCCTGGGGGTTTTTTAATTCTTTTTACCTACATTATAGAAGGGAGTGTGCCTTTGTGCAGCAACAGGGAGAGTGAGTGTGGAACCAAATCAACTTCCAACACAATGGGCCAACCTCCAAAGAGTCCAAATTTTTCTGCAGCTTCCTTTAAGAGCATTAGTTCCCTACCAGTTTGCATTATTCCCATTTATGCTCAAGAGGAATGAATTTGGGATTTTAGAATGCTGCTCAGTATGGTAGCAGCCATAACCTGCCTTGGGCTATTGAAAACAAAGAGTTGGCATCACTGAACCTCTGGCCTGTTTCCTTCTGTAAGTTCGGAAATGTTTGCCCAAGCCTTGGTAGCAGTGATCCTGCTTTATAAGTGGTGTTTTAAACAGGTAATATCCTATTTTACATTCTAAAGATCCATGGGGTTTCTTTATGCCTTTGTAGGGGATGGAAACGCAGAAGGATGAACACCCATCTGTCGAGAAGCCTGTGAAGAAGAGGAGCGATGGCTCGAAGAAGCCCCAGGCCACATTGCCTTCTAGTAAACGGTACTGAGCACTTTAGTTAGATGTGACAAAGCACGTGGCAAGCTTTACATGTCTCTTCCTCAGGAAAATCTTTCTGGTGGAGATGACCTGTGCCAGAGATTGTTTCCTTTCCCTACAAATGCTCTATCATAAAAAATGTCTCCTTCTGCATTACGCTGAACACAACTTCTCTGGAAGGCTTTCCACAAAAAATGGGTGACAAAAAGACACCCATTGGTTGCAGCTCAGAAGATCCAGTGCAGTGGCAAGGACAGTGCTGTGGAGGCTGTGAGAGGGCCATGTCTCCGCTGCCTCACTTGGGACAAGTAAATTCAAGCAGGGTTTTTTTCCTCTGAGAGCAGGCTTTTTCAGATGGGTGTTTTGATGAGAAGTCCCAGTCTAGAAGCAAGATGCCATTCCCCAAAATAGCACTTCCCATGCATGTGGTTTGGCCTTCCTGAGTCATGGTTTTCTTACCCTCAGACAGTACCAAGATGAGTAGTAAGTAGCACGCCAGTTCCTGAGCAACTTTGGTCAACAGGTGTCTCAATGTGGACGTTTGGTCTTGACATTCCTGTCCTTCATACTGTTTGCTTGATGGACAGCATGTTTGGTTTATTTCCCCCTGTGCTGCAATCAGCATTTGAGACAGGAATTTGGTCCTTGCTGTCTCTTCCTGCCAGTGGGAGAGCTACTTGTACCTGTTGTCCTCTGATAAAAGAGGGGATTTATTTAGCTCACTCATGCTCAGCGCTGGCAGGAGAGTGACCACATGCCTCAGTAGCATAGTCAGGACCTTCCCATGCTCATGGAAGGGACAGGCCGATCCAAGAGAGTTGTTCCCAGTGGGTTTGTTAAGCTGTGGATCTAGTCTCTAGGGAAGCAATCATGTGAGCGTAGTGCTGGGATGTCTGGCTTCTGTTTTTATCCCTGTTACGGATTTTCTGGATCCTTCAGATATGCCCCTATCCATCTGTTCAGATGCATCTGAGCTGGTTTTCCAGATTGTCATGCCTGCTGTAGAGACGCTTCTCCAGAGGGATGAGTTTCCTTATTATAAGACACACACCTCCCTTATGATGAGGCATTTAAACTTGGAAGTAGCGTCTCTCTTTCCTCACAAAGCAGTGCAACATGTGTACCTGGGAAGCTGTCTGGAGATAAGTGAGATGCATCTCATCCTTGGTTTTCCTGAGTAAGCACTGGTGAGAAAGTTGCTTGCAGATTGTCTCCTGTAATGATTGTCATGAGGTCTCCCATTGTTTTTCAGGTCAGGATTTTCTAGCTTGAAATCACATCATTAGGAAACCTCCCCCAGATGTTCTGCTCACAATTAACTGAAGGTATGATCACCAACAGGTCCTCATTTGGTTTTATTCTCCAGGGTGAAGTCTACCTCTGATGGACGCCTCCTACGCCGCCCAAAAGCCCAGGTCACGTTACCTCCGGCTGGGGAAGAAACGGAGCCGCTCCAGAAGCTGTACAATCTCCTGGAAGCCAAGGAGTTTAAGACACGGATGGAAGGAGTGGCACTCCTCCTAGACCTGTGCAAAAGCAGCCCCCAGCTCGTCTCCACTAACACTGTCCAAGTATGTAGGGTGTCTTCATTGTTCCTTTCCTTTAGCTCCCTTCCCAAGCCTGTAGCAGGAAAGTTAATTCAGTGTGTCTTGGCACTACATCCTGGCTGTGTGGGACAGGCTGGTGCCTCTTCCCCTGAAATATTTAATTCAGGTCCACGCTTCAGGACAAGTGATTTCAGTCCAGATGTATTTGTCAGGCAGGTGCCTATTGATGCTGTTCATCAGATGAGGACAGAGTTTTCTGCTGGTGTAACTTCTGCTGTCTCCTACTCCCACTTGGGTTAAGTGAAGGGAATCCAGCCACTGAAAGCGTGGCAATTATTCTCTAGACAAAAAAGGGGTTGGATGGGGAAGAGAAGTATCAGGCTGGGCTGGTTTAAACCAATTTTTTTTAAAAGGATACTTCTGTAAACTCCATCTTGTCTTGCACAGGCACATCTCTGGCTACTCGTTTCCATCGGCATCCCTATTCCTCTTGGTAAAGACGGTGCTCACCCTTCTTGGGGGGTCTTTTTTCTCTTTGGAAAAGGAGGGAAATGGCTAGGCACAGATCTCTTCCTTCTCCTCCCAGCAGCTGCTTTTTCCCTTTGTCCAGAAAATGGTGCCTGATAATGTGGCTGTCAAGGGACTGAACCTGCTCTAATGAGAGCGGTACAGCACATTAAATTTCAGAAGTCTACCTGCTAGGTAGACAATTGGTCTGGATCCTGGAAGAGTTGATCAGAGCCCTGCACTTCTCCAGACACAGGTTCTGAGACAGATGGAACAAAACCTGGATCTCCTCCAGCCATAGTTTTGGCAAAATCATAACTGCCCTCAGAACTTGAGGCAACTGTGTAGAAAAAGGGGCATTGTAAATATCTGGTTCCATACTTCAAAAGCAAAGATACTGTTTTGCATCAATAAATGGGATTAATTTAATGACTGAAATGTGGAGAGAAACACCATAGGAACTATTCTGTCCCCACCCAAACCTCTTCAAAATATATGAAAATCTTTCAACCAGCATGAGGTTGCGCAACCATTCCAGAGAGTGGCCCACAGGGAAATTGTGCAAGCAAGTGCTGACCTGACAGGAAGGATCACTTTCATCTTTTACATTGCTGAGTGCTCACTTCTGCGTCCCTTCCTCAAACAAGGACATTTTAATCCAACTTTCATGTTGTTTGTTCTCTTCACAGATTTTTGATTATTTTGTCCCAAGACTTGGTGATACGCACAAGAAAGTGAAGCAGAAGGCGCTGGACGTGCTGGCTGAAATCATAGGCGTCCTGAAAGATGGCTTAAACCCGGTGATCATCTGTTTGGTTGAAGGAATAACAAACAACCTAAACTCAAAGGACCCCGGGGTTTATGCCGCAGCTGTGAAAGCGCTGGAAGAATCCATGGCTCACTTAGGTAAGGCTGAGCCCTGGCATGGACTCTCCTCAAGTGTGTCTCTGCCTCTGCGAGTCAAGAGAACGCTGAGTGCCTTGACAGCTGTTGTTGTCTGTGGAAACCTCCAGCTGACACCCACCAGAAGCTGTGCAGGTGCAGTCCTTACGCACCAGTCCCCCAACAGGCTTGAATGTGCATCAGCATTTCCCAAAAGTCCCAGGAGCCCTTGGCTCTGTGCTGCTTGTCTGAAGAGGAAGTGCTGGACTACAGCTTTGCTGGAATTCAGGGCCAAAGGGATTTTTGGAGTTTGCCTGGGCCCCATTTGACTTCCCAAATGAATAGCTTTGCTGTTGGCATGAAGGGACACTGGCGCATCAGAACCTCTGCAGAGCAGCCTCCTGGAAGGCTCCACATCATAGGCATTAGCTTCTTTAGGACAGCAGGATCACTTCTTTACTGCATGCTTGCATGAAGATCATTTGGGACCTCCTTTTTGTATCTCATGCAGGAAAGGAGCTCTTAATAATACCCTGCTACTGAAACCCACCCTGGGGTGTAGCTCTGCAGTGGTTCCCAATGAAGCAGATTGCCTGCTTGGTCACTGCCAGCCCTGTGACCCTGTGAGGGACCACAGTTCATCCCACACATGTTCTGTCTCCAGGAAAAGCTTGCCTTGGCTTATTAGAGTGGCAGGACTGGAGGCTTGCAGGCCAATGCAGGCAACAGCAAATTCAAACAAGACCCCCAAAACCGCAACAGATAGGCACAAGAAAAACTAAAATACATACGCCAGTCAAGTATTGGGAAATCTTCCAGTCTCTCTGCCAAGATCTGATTTCACAGCTGTTACAGAAACCCACAGGCTACTGAGGCACTGAGCAGTAATAGCTCTTGCATGAGTAACTTGGAGTCTTGTCCCTAGATCCACACAGGTAACCTGACAATTTAAAAACAGCTTATCCTTCAGGTGGCAATGGAGGTGTGCATTTTGGAGCCTTCTCACCCTTTTCCTTAGGGGAGAGAGAAGATCACTTCTGCAAAGCTCTGGGATGCAAAACCTTTTCACTGCTTACGTGTGATTGAACTCTTGAGGTCCCTGATGTGAAATGTTTAACATAGCTCCTGGTACAGCAGACAACTTTGGATTTAAAATGTGAAAGGAGAGCTTTTCTTTTGGAATTTAAAATCCTCCCAAGCAGGCTGGAAGGAAAGAAGAAAAGGATTCAAAAATCAGCAGGAATTTCCTTTCTTTTACAAAATGTAGTTGCCCCTGCCCCTTCCCTCCCCACTGTCCTTTCTCTTATGACCTCAGAAGAGAGAGCAGAAATGTGTGTTTCCCTTGTAGATAAAGTATCCCTGCTGAAAGAGTTCAGCCACCGAAGGAGTGAACTGAAGGGCCAAGCTCTGCTGGATGTCACGGAGCATCTCTCAGGTATGGCCTCCCCTTCTAAGGCAAGAGGTCTTCCGAGGCAGAGTTTACAGGGAATGCCAGTGAATAGACACTAGAGTGGCTCCTCCAAATCAGGAGGTGCTGAGCTTGTCCCTCCTGCCCAATAGCCATGGAAGGTGTATTGGGCAGGTTTTCCCTGGCTGCTGCAGAGGTGTGCAGCACCTGAGATGGGGGCGGCGCTCGGCCTCAGGGCTGAGCTCTCACTGGGGCATCTCAGAAGCTGCCTCCAGGAAAGGGAGGGGCTAAAAGTTCCCAAGCTGGCTCCTCTCTTGGAAGCTCCGGGACAGCTCTGATCCTTTAGGGAAAATGGTGGCAAATGCTGTTTCAGGGGACGGGTTTGTTTTGTCCTCACAGAATTCTTGCTTTGCTCTTGGAAAGTTTTGAGGCGGAAGCCTGCAGTGCCTGGGGGTCACAGCTTAGGCCAAAACTCAGCACACATGTTAGAGGCACGGATTTTGTGCAAGGCAGCCTTTGGGGGCAGAGGGGCAGAAGCAGAGTGCTGAGGCTCCCTGCCTGTGCTGGGGAAGTGCCATTGGACTGAGCACTTCAGGGTGTGCAGTCAGGGTCTTCCTATGTCAGCGCTGCCCAAAATGCTCCAAATGCAGCTGATAATTGATTGCTCAGAGGAGCTTGCTATGTCAGCAATAGCCAAGGGATGGGAAAATGATAATCTCAATATATGCTAGAGAAGACAGTGTATAGCCTTGCTTTATTTATAGCCTTGCTTTAGCTGGGGCTAAATCCACTGCTAATTACGCCAGCATCTTTAAATGCAAGGTTTAATACACCTTGTGTCTTCATTCTGAATCTCAAAAGGGCACCTTCCGCGATTGGGAGTGTCAAAGGCCCTTTAAAGAGCATTTGAATAAAGTAGATCTCCAGGAATAGGGAATTTAGTTTTGCAGCTATTTTAATCTCTTTTTCAAATAAAGGAATTAAACATGAATTAGGACTTCTTTAGAAAGAGCAGATGTTCCCTCTGAGATTTAGTGGGAACAGACGGCTCTTTCTCTGCGCAAGTTGCGTAGTGACCGATGTCTTTAATTGCATGTAAGCTCAAATGAACTCCCATTTTAAAATGGATCCCGTAAGCCTTTTCCTGCTTAGCAGAATTGGTTTGAGGTACTTTCAGGAGGTGTTTAAATGTTGATGACTGCTGGTGGATTAACAGCATAGAGAAAATGAAGTCTCTTCCACCACAGAATAATAAATGGCGACTACATAACATTTTGCCTGGTCAGAAAATAAGAATGGTCCCCAGACCATATCAGGTTTTGGTCTCTCAGCCAAATCTGCCATGCAAGGAGCCTGTTGGTAGGAAATTTTTGTCTGTGTTTGATACAGTTCAGTTCAGAAAATGAGCAGAGAGCAGGCTTCGGAGACAGCGGGAGAGAACACTTGTGTTTTGGTTACATTTCCGTCCCCTCTGTAGCATTTTTCTCTCTCTATTCCACTATTTCAGCACACATTGTAAGAAAACAATTAACATTGTGAGGGGAAATGCCATTAAAGTTTGGAGATGCTCCAATGCCATGGCAATGGGGTCTGGCCAATTACCTAAGACACCCTGAGGTTTGAAACAGCTGTTTGTTAGAAGCCACAAAAGCCTTCTGCCAAAGACACCGGCTAGTCACTGATGTTTCAAATCCAGCTGTCAAGCAACAGCCATCTCTGGTGCTGGAGTTTCCAAGTGTGGTCTAATACTGCCCTTTGCCGTGTGCCACCAAGCAAAGGGAAGAGCCAGATTAGACTTGTGGCACTTGACATCAAAGGTCACAAAAAGGGAATCATCCCTTTTATTAGAAATCTTTCAACTGCCTCTCTATGGTGCATTTCAAAATCTTTGGCGTGAGTTTAGACAACTTCTAAATGGAAATAAACAGCAATTTGACATTTCAGTCTCTGTTCATGCAGAAACAGATTGTGGAATGATTTAGTAAAGGTGTGAAGTCTGCCACAGGTACAAGGCTCGGATCTGGAGAAATTAGTCCTGAGGGCTTGGTGGTTCTGTTTTGGGGATGTTCAGCTGCTTTGCCCATTCCTGGATCATGGGGCTCTCACTGTTATTTCACTGATCTTAGCCAGAGAGACTCCCAAAATCACAACTAGAGGTAGATCCTTGTTTGCATTAAGGCTGCTGGTTAAGAAGTTTGTGTCTCTCTTCCGGCAGCGCTTGTGGGATGGGTTTATCCCAGGAGCCCCGAAGTCGTCCAGCGCTACGCCCTGCCCGTGCTCTGGTCCTTCCTGGGGAACAAGGCGCTGCCTGTCCGAAGCGCCAATGTCCGCACTGTGGTCACCAAGCTTGCCTGCGCCCTCTACAAGGTGATGGGCGCCAAGCTGAGGAAGCACGCTGCCAGCCAGCCTCCGCATGTGCGGGAAAACCTCTCCGACATTTTGGGCTGGTGAAGGCTCGATGACCTGCAGAGAGATGGCAAAGTGCTGAGCTGGACACCTCCGGACGTGACTTCTTAGCTGTGCCAAAAATGACAGAACGCAAAGGAAGGGTGTGCACCTGCCCCCGCTCTCTCCACCCCCCTTCCTAGTCGTGGCATGGGGTGCCTGAAGCAACTTCTGACTGAGGACAAGGTGAAGGCTGAGCATGGCTCAGCCTCACAAAGAGGTAAGGCGGGAGCTGGGCCGCTCTCTGGCGGGAGGAAGGCTCTTGTGCCAGCCTAGAGAGCCTGGGCACATTGCCAGGGAACAGTTCTGCCCTGCATGTGCCCCCTGCAATGAGCTGTGCTGCTCCCAGTGCCCCGTGTAGCTGTAGGGCTGCTCAGCTGTGGGGCCGCGAGAGGAGCAGGAGGGTGCGTGTGCAGCTGAGCCATTCCTGGAAAGCACAGGCCTCTGGGCTCCCTGCTGTCCCAGGGCAGCCCAGAGGCCAGGCTGCTCCTGTGCTGGCTCTGTGCAAGTGGGTCAGGGTGTCCCCCTGGCCTGCCTCAAGTGGCTGCTGGCAGGAGCGTGTTTCCCTGTGCAGCTCTTTAGAAGTTTCCAGGGAATCTCTCCAATGAAACACTGTAGCTTCAGATGCTTTATGTTTGCATTGCAGCCTCTGTTATATTTTGTGTCTCCACTTTGCAGGCGTGACTGGCTACAGTCTTATCAAGAAGTTTTCCTTGGACATTTCCTGTGTTCCGTAACCGACAAAGCCCTTGCCTCCTGTCCAGAAGAGCTCTCTTTCCTCGAGCTCAGGAAGAGGGTTCTGCCTGTCTGAAGAAAGTTTGAAGATTTGGATTTCTACGTTAGGCTTTGTAGTTACAGAGGTACATATGTTCTGACATGTAGATGTAGGTTTGAATAAATGTGTTGTCATTTTATCTTTTAAATTTTGAAAATAGATTTTCCACAGTATATCTTTTATTTTGAGGTGTTTTCTTTGTTTGTTTTAAATAAAATAATTTTTTAAAAAACCAAGCCGAGAATGTGAGACCTGCTAGCCTAGAGGTTGTCAGAGTGCAGCTGACTCAACGTGCCACTGTCTCACGGTATTCTTTCCTCACAGCGCCTCTCCTCTTCCTCTTTTGCCATGTTTTCTTCATGTCATTTGTGCTGCTGTTTGTTATTTAGCATGACAATGGGGCCACCTCTTACCATGTTTGGGGGACAATGGACCCAGAAGATCCTGTGTAGTCTACAGTTTTCTGCCTCAATGTGTTCTGTGCTCACAAAAGGCCTGAGCAAAGCAACAAAGAGAATGTGCCCAAATCCTGAAGCTTTGCTCCTTTGCAATGTCAGACAGATCTGGCTCAGAGGTGTCTTCAATCACAATTCCATAGGTAAGAAGAGGACATGTATTTCACTGGGAAAAGAGGCACTGCTTTGGAAAAGGCATCTGTATGTATATTTACCCAGGACAGCAGTCCAACGGCGTTGTTTGCAACTTGTTTGCAGAAGCATGAGCGGACTGTGAGGTTATTGAACAGGTGACAAGGGTTCCTCAAATCTGTACCCTAGCCTGGGTGCCATTCAGCCCAGAGTTATGGGATAGTGGCGTAGTACATCCCACACACATTCTACCTCCAAGAAAAGCTTGGCTTGGCTTAATCGAGTGAAATAAAGAGAAGAGCAATGAAATGGACATTGAAACTCGTCACTTTAGAGTGATTCTCCTGCTTTCCAATGTCAGCCCTGTACCTCATGCTCCCAAGGCTTGTTACGAACGAGTGTTTGAGATTGCTTAAAAATTCACTGTCAAGGTTATCAGTAAAACCAGATTGAATATGTCCTAGGTTACAGTGTAAGATGCAACCAAGAGTATGTATTCTATTGTCACCTTCACGAGCTGTTAAAACAGATGGGGCTGTGTTCCTTATCTCCTACCATGACTCATCCTTGATAAATCCCTCTGGGGGCTATCTCTGTTTAATGGGCAATCAATGGCCCACTGCATGACTCACAGAATTACATCAGCCCATTGGGAGATGCTCCACCCAGGGGGAGGAGCCAAGCATTCCCTCCTGGATATAATCAGGTAGGATTGAAGCACAAGCAGCTCTTCCCTACTGGATTCCCAGAGGATAAGAGCTACTACTGGACCTCTTCTGAAAACCAGATCCTTCTACAGGATCACTGCTTCAATAGGACCACTTCATCTGGGCTGCTACCACCACCCTGACTAACAGGGTGTCAGGTTGTATCCTGACTCTGTCAGTGTTCTTGTACTATTGCAATTATTTTAATTTTCCTATTAAATTACAGTTCTGTCTTGTGATCTCACACTGGTTTGTTTTCAAACTAGTACAGAATGTTAAGTAACAGCTCAACAAAATTTGTTGGCAACATTCACACTGTTACTTACTAGTCCTTTAAGGCACAACAAGGGAAAAAAGCAACAAACAAAATGCAGTCAATCAAACCAGACATGAACTGAGAACTGTGTGTGTGTGTGTGTGTGTGTTTAGACGGGTTTGATAAAGGGAGAGAAAGGACAAGGATGAAAAGGAATGTGGCCTAAAAGCTTAACAGCACTCAAGCTTAACAGTAGTTAAACTGGAGCCGTGAGGAGTGGGGGTATTGGCCCAGGATCCATTGTTATCGACAATCCTGTGAGTACAGGAAACTTGAGCTCGCTGGCTCTGAGAGGCCCCACTGGAGGTTGCCAGTGGCAGCCGCTGTGGTCCAGGAGAGCTTCGAGGGCTTCCTTTTGGACCGCTGTTTATGGGCCACGAGACAGTGGGCTTCAGTCATAAAATGCTTCATCATGGCCGCACTTTGGTCAGCGCCCTGTCTTTGGAAGCACGAGAAGAAGGATGTTATGGCATTCAGGCAAGAAAAGTAGTTTCCAAGACTGTTCAGAGAAAACCCCAGGAGCTGGTTAGACAGCACAAGTTCCTGGGAGCACTCAGTGTTTTGGGCAAGCTCAAGAGGAGCTGAGTCCAGGGGCTGTTCATCAAGGCTGAGGCCTAACAAGCATTTCTGAGATCACAGTGTGGCCTGACAAGGCCAGGGAAGATTCACCACCCCAGTGTGAAGCATGAAGTTTTGATGTGGAGTAAAAAGCCATGGCCCAGTGGAAGCCCGGGGCAGTTTCCTCAGGCCTGCGGGAGAATCCCACTGCAGAACCTCGTGCCACTGATTCCATCTCTCCCCACTTTTCTCAGTTCTTGGTGGCAAGGTCACTTAGGTTAGACACACAGCTCACAAGAAGTGCTCCTGTATTTCCCTATACAATGAATTAAAGTGAGATTACACATCCCAAATCTGTGGTTTTTTTCTGGCAATCTGACTGATTGCAGGAATTTCTGGAACAACAAACTTGCTTCCTCAAATATTTCCTGTGCATGGTAATGAGCACAGAGGAAAGATTTAATGTTAAAAGCTTTGCCCAGGCAATGCTCTTTTGACAAGTTCCCTCCTTAGCTCTCCTTGGGAAGATCTGAAAGGTTCAATGATCCCAGCAAAGCTCCTGCAATGGCTGCCCGCCAGCAGAGCAGGGCTGTCAGCTGTGAACCAAGTGTTGCCACAGGCAGCAGCTTACCCAGGGCAGCAAATCAGGAGCTAGGAAGGAGCTGATCTGAAGGCCAAACCTCCTTAGCTCCTTCCAAGAGCACTGCAACAATTCCTCATTCCAAGGAGGTGCAGTGCTGGACACCAGAGCTCCGTGTGAGGACTGGACACAAGTTTGCTCCCACCGAGTGCTGTGATGGTTTCTGCAGGAGCTCTGGGCTCCTGTGCCTGCCGGACACCATGAGGAGAGAAGGAGCCGAGTACACTGACGCACCTTTGCCTCGAGCATAGGCCAGCCTTGACCAAACACACTGAAAGGTTTCCCCTTTGGCCCATGTCTCGAAACGTCCGGCCAGCTGTTTGACGACTCCGGTTGGTGTAAAAGAATTTCCCTCAGAAATACTAGTGTCTTGGCATGACTTTATGATGTGTATCCCATATTGCTGCCCTATGCCCAGAAATTAATTTTTGTGCCTTTTTATGCCTTTAAACTGAGCCTGAGAGGGGGAAGGAAAATATGAGCAAAACTTTTTCAAAGCAGTTTGCAGCTTGTTCAAGGTCACACAGAGATAGTGACTTTTTTCCAGCTGTGGCAGGGGAGGGAGGAGGCACCCGGCTTGCAGCTGCCCGGTCAGCTTTTGGCCAGTTGTTCAGTTTCTTTTTCTCCAGAGAGAGACTGAGAGTTGAACTTTTTTTCCTTCCCGGGAATTTCAGATTTTCTCCCTTTCCTACTGGACTGCTTCAATATCAGAGCACGTCGGGAGGACTTTCCATCAAGCACAGAGGGCCTGGCCCTGGGCCAAGTCCCAGCTCTGAGGAGACCAAAGGGAGGACTCTTAACACTTTGCCAGGTTTTTTCTCCACAGCGAGAGATTTTTATTAGTTAGCATTATTTTCCTTTTCCCGTGTGTTTGTTAAAGAAATAGTTTTTATCTCTTTCCTTTGGGGAAAATTTATTTCTTCCCGAACCTGGTGGGGGAGGGGTGGTGACCTGCCTTCTCTCAGGGGATATATTTCTAAATTTGGCCAAACCGGCACAACTAGGTTTGTCTTCCTCCGTGCCTTCCTCTCAGCAGCCTTGGGGATGTTCCTATGTGAAGCCATTTGTCTCAGTTTGAGAAAACTTAGGGCAGTCTGGAATAAGTTGTCTCCTCTAAACTGTTCCAACAATCCCTTTCCAGCAATAGGAAATGAATACTAATAGATGAAAGTGGAAAAAACCCAACACTTTATTAACAAACAGAATGCCCACAAGGCAAGGAAAAATAAGTAAGTAACTTGTAGATATCAAACTGTCAGACCTCACCGTCCTCCCACTGGAACAAAGACCCAAAATGCCAGAGGAAAACCCGCCCAGGACACGCGTTACAAGATGGCGCCGGCTTCTCTCTCGGGAAAAACAGGAGCTATCACGGAGTAGTTCTAGCAGCAGATGAAAGCTCGGTGGCTCGCCCAGCGTCGACTTCCACCCCACGGCAGAGCTCCGCAGAACGGTCACGGCAGGTGAGGCGGCTGGGCTGGTGCCCCTCGGGGTCTTTTCTCCCCGGCGTGGCTCAGCTCACAGACTCTTGGGCTGGGAGCGGGGCCACTCCACTTCTGCAGGCACGATGTCCCTGGTCTTGGACAAACAGTTTTCTCCTAGGAGAGCCCTGCATACTGTTCCACACATCTTTCCTAAAGGCCCAAACCAACTCCAGACACTGTACCTACAGCAGGTTTCCACAAAGGGCTGCAGAAATCCAGGACAGCTGCAAGTGAGTGTCGGAAGGGTTTTGTCCTGGTCCTGACAGGAGAATTCTTAATAATCTGAAGGAATTTCATTCAGATGTAGCACAGGATCTGAGTTTTTTCTATTGATATGTTTCAGGATGACTAACAAGCCGGTACAAGGCTGACATGTGAAAGCATGAGCATGTCCTCCAAAGTCCATTTTATTATTTTTCTGGTTTTTCCCCTCTAATAAGCCAAGGCAAGCTTTTCCTGGAGACAGAACATGTGTGGGATGAACTGTGGTCCCTCACAGGGTCACAGGGCTGGCAGTGACAAAGCAGGCAATCTGCTTCATTGGGAACCACTACAGAGCTACACCCCAGGGTGGGTTTCAGTAGCAGGGTATTATTAAGAGCTCCTTTCCTGCATGAGGTACAAAAAGAAGGTCCCTGATGATCATCTTGCAGCCATGCAGTAAAGAAGTGATCCTGCTGCCCTAATTAAGCTTTGGCTGTGGCAATGACACTCTTCCCACTCATCTTTTTACACAGACACTTCAGGTTTTCCCCACACTCTTGCAATACTGGCAGTCGCTGTTTCCTATTTACTGTTCTTCCCCCGAGAGTGATGGTATAGCTGCAGCTTGGAAACAAAATGCCCTGAGATCTGGGTATCCTGAAGGAGCATGAAATGCTAATTAAATGTTAATCTGGGTAGCTACCCAGATCTGCACTTACCAGTATTCTGAGGCAGCAGCAGGAGGATCATGCATCATTCCCGTTTGTTGGTGTTCCTGTTTCTGGTGTGCAAGAGCAATGACTTAGCGGAGAGACAAAAATGCCCCTATTCAAACAGTGGGTGTGCAAGTAGACATGAAGTTTCACTGCCTTTTCTAGGATATTTTAGAAAGATCTAAGAGAATATTGCAGGAGGGAGCAGGTGCCTAATTTGGTCTCCAGAGGAATCCCCAAAGGACACATCCACTCTGCTGGTGATGGCAACCCCATAAGCTCACGGACTAGTTTTCCCTGACACATGCCAGCCTTCCCAGGCTTTACTAGTCTGGGATTTGACCCATAGCTAAGCAAACACACGCAGCCACGTGACACAGAGTTGTTCCTCCAGAAAACCTAAGTAACACATTCACATGCATTTTCTTCTCTAACATCTGAACCTGGAAACCATGAAGACTTTGGTGTCAAAAGGTTACAGTTTGCACTGGGCTCAGAATTGTTTTTCCCTAAGGCAGAGCAAATTGACATGTGAGGTTTAAAAGCTTCAAATGACTATGAAAGGCAACTGAGAAATAAATTCTGGAAAGGCAGCATTGTAAGTGATCATGCAGCCCACCAAGAGCTGGAGCTGAAGCCAGAATTGCTTCTTCCAGCTAGGCAGGAATTCAATATGCTGACAAACACTGGTCCATGGTACCAAATGATCCCATACCTGTGGGCTGAATGGCACCCAGGCTAGGGTACAGATTTGAGGAACCCTTGTCACCTGTTCAATAACCTCACAGTCCGCTCATCCTTCTGCAAACAAGTTGCAAACAACGCCGTTGGACTGCTGTCCTGGGTAAATATACATACAGATGCCTTTTCCAAAGCAGTGCCTCTTTTCCCAGTGAAATACACGTCCTCTTCTTACCTATGGAATTGTGATTGAAGACACCTCTGAGCCAGATCTGTCTGACATTGCAAAGGAGCAAAGCTTCAGGATTTGGGCACATTCTCTTTGTTGCTTTGCTCAGGCCTTTTGTGAGCACAGAACACATTGAGGCAGAAAACTGTAGACTACACAGGATCTTCTGGGTCCATTGTCCCCCAAACATGGTAATAGGTGGCCCCATTGTAATGCTAAATAACAAACAGCAGCACAAATGACATGAAGAAAACATGGCAAAAGAGGAAGAGGAGAGGCGCTGTGAGGAAAGAATACTGTGAGACAGTGGCACGTTGAGTCAGCTGCACTCTGACAACCTCTAGGCTAGCAGGTCTCACATTCTCGGCTTGGTTTTTTAAAAAATTATTTTATTTAAAACAAACAAAGAAAACACCTCAAAATAAAAGATATACTGTGGAAAATCTATTTTCAAAATTTAAAAGATAAAATGACAACACATTTATTCAAACCTACATCTACATGTCAGAACATATGTACCTCTGTAACTACAAAGCCTAACGTAGAAATCCAAATCTTCAAACTTTCTTCAGACAGGCAGAACCCTCTTCCTGAGCTCGAGGAAAGAGAGCTCTTCTGGACAGGAGGCAAGGGCTTTGTCGGTTACGGAACACAGGAAATGTCCAAGGAAAACTTCTTGATAAGACTGTAGCCAGTCACGCCTGCAAAGTGGAGACACAAAATATAACAGAGGCTGCAATGCAAACATAAAGCATCTGAAGCTACAGTGTTTCATTGGAGAGATTCCCTGGAAACTTCTAAAGAGCTGCACAGGGAAACACGCTCCTGCCAGCAGCCACTTGAGGCAGGCCAGGGGGACACCCTGACCCACTTGCACAGAGCCAGCACAGGAGCAGCCTGGCCTCTGGGCTGCCCTGGGACAGCAGGGAGCCCAGAGGCCTGTGCTTTCCAGGAATGGCTCAGCTGCACACGCACCCTCCTGCTCCTCTCGCGGCCCCACAGCTGAGCAGCCCTACAGCTACACGGGGCACTGGGAGCAGCACAGCTCATTGCAGGGGGCACATGCAGGGCAGAACTGTTCCCTGGCAATGTGCCCAGGCTCTCTAGGCTGGCACAAGAGCCTTCCTCCCGCCAGAGAGCGGCCCAGCTCCCGCCTTACCTCTTTGTGAGGCTGAGCCATGCTCAGCCTTCACCTTGTCCTCAGTCGGAAGTTGCTTCAGGCACCCCATGCCACGACTAGGAAGGGGGGTGGAGAGAGCGGGGGCAGGTGCACACCCTTCCTTTGCGTTCTGTCATTTTTGGCACAGCTAAGAAGTCACGTCCGGAGGTGTCCAGCTCAGCACTTTGCCATCTCTCTGCAGGTCATCGAGCCTTCACCAGCCCAAAATGTCGGAGAGGTTTTCCCGCACATGCGGAGGCTGGCTGGCAGCGTGCTTCCTCAGCTTGGCGCCCATCACCTTGTAGAGGGCGCAGGCAAGCTTGGTGACCACAGTGCGGACATTGGCGCTTCGGACAGGCAGCGCCTTGTTCCCCAGGAAGGACCAGAGCACGGGCAGGGCGTAGCGCTGGACGACTTCGGGGCTCCTGGGATAAACCCATCCCACAAGCGCTGCCGGAAGAGAGACACAAACTTCTTAACCAGCAGCCTTAATGCAAACAAGGATCTACCTCTAGTTGTGATTTTGGGAGTCTCTCTGGCTAAGATCAGTGAAATAACAGTGAGAGCCCCATGATCCAGGAATGGGCAAAGCAGCTGAACATCCCCAAAACAGAACCACCAAGCCCTCAGGACTAATTTCTCCAGATCCGAGCCTTGTACCTGTGGCAGACTTCACACCTTTACTAAATCATTCCACAATCTGTTTCTGCATGAACAGAGACTGAAATGTCAAATTGCTGTTTATTTC
Source organism: Coloeus monedula (assembly GCF_965178545.1). NCBI lineage: Eukaryota > Metazoa > Chordata > Aves > Passeriformes > Corvidae > Coloeus > Coloeus monedula. Next base: position 12,577,948 of record NC_138782.1, on the reverse strand, counting down.
CATTTAGAAGTTGTCTAAACCCACGCCAAAGATTTTGAAATGCACCATAGAGAGGCAGTTGAAAGATTTCTAATAAAAGGGATGATTCCCTTTTTGTGACCTTTGATGTCAAGTGCCACAAGTCTAATCTGGCTCTTCCCTTTGCTTGGTGGCACACGGCAAAGGGCAGTATTAGACCACACTTGGAAACTCCAGCACCAGAGATGGCTGTTGCTTGACAGCTGGATTTGAAACATCAGTGACTAGCCGGTGTCTTTGGCAGAAGGCTTTTGTGGCTTCTAACAAACAGCTGTTTCAAACCTCAGGGTGTCTTAGGTAATTGGCCAGACCCCATTGCCATGGCATTGGAGCATCTCCAAACTTTAATGGCATTTCCCCTCACAATGTTAATTGTTTTCTTACAATGTGTGCTGAAATAGTGGAATAGAGAGAGAAAAATGCTACAGAGGGGACGGAAATGTAACCAAAACACAAGTGTTCTCTCCCGCTGTCTCCGAAGCCTGCTCTCTGCTCATTTTCTGAACTGAACTGTATCAAACACAGACAAAAATTTCCTACCAACAGGCTCCTTGCATGGCAGATTTGGCTGAGAGACCAAAACCTGATATGGTCTGGGGACCATTCTTATTTTCTGACCAGGCAAAATGTTATGTAGTCGCCATTTATTATTCTGTGGTGGAAGAGACTTCATTTTCTCTATGCTGTTAATCCACCAGCAGTCATCAACATTTAAACACCTCCTGAAAGTACCTCAAACCAATTCTGCTAAGCAGGAAAAGGCTTACGGGATCCATTTTAAAATGGGAGTTCATTTGAGCTTACATGCAATTAAAGACATCGGTCACTACGCAACTTGCGCAGAGAAAGAGCCGTCTGTTCCCACTAAATCTCAGAGGGAACATCTGCTCTTTCTAAAGAAGTCCTAATTCATGTTTAATTCCTTTATTTGAAAAAGAGATTAAAATAGCTGCAAAACTAAATTCCCTATTCCTGGAGATCTACTTTATTCAAATGCTCTTTAAAGGGCCTTTGACACTCCCAATCGCGGAAGGTGCCCTTTTGAGATTCAGAATGAAGACACAAGGTGTATTAAACCTTGCATTTAAAGATGCTGGCGTAATTAGCAGTGGATTTAGCCCCAGCTAAAGCAAGGCTATAAATAAAGCAAGGCTATACACTGTCTTCTCTAGCATATATTGAGATTATCATTTTCCCATCCCTTGGCTATTGCTGACATAGCAAGCTCCTCTGAGCAATCAATTATCAGCTGCATTTGGAGCATTTTGGGCAGCGCTGACATAGGAAGACCCTGACTGCACACCCTGAAGTGCTCAGTCCAATGGCACTTCCCCAGCACAGGCAGGGAGCCTCAGCACTCTGCTTCTGCCCCTCTGCCCCCAAAGGCTGCCTTGCACAAAATCCGTGCCTCTAACATGTGTGCTGAGTTTTGGCCTAAGCTGTGACCCCCAGGCACTGCAGGCTTCCGCCTCAAAACTTTCCAAGAGCAAAGCAAGAATTCTGTGAGGACAAAACAAACCCGTCCCCTGAAACAGCATTTGCCACCATTTTCCCTAAAGGATCAGAGCTGTCCCGGAGCTTCCAAGAGAGGAGCCAGCTTGGGAACTTTTAGCCCCTCCCTTTCCTGGAGGCAGCTTCTGAGATGCCCCAGTGAGAGCTCAGCCCTGAGGCCGAGCGCCGCCCCCATCTCAGGTGCTGCACACCTCTGCAGCAGCCAGGGAAAACCTGCCCAATACACCTTCCATGGCTATTGGGCAGGAGGGACAAGCTCAGCACCTCCTGATTTGGAGGAGCCACTCTAGTGTCTATTCACTGGCATTCCCTGTAAACTCTGCCTCGGAAGACCTCTTGCCTTAGAAGGGGAGGCCATACCTGAGAGATGCTCCGTGACATCCAGCAGAGCTTGGCCCTTCAGTTCACTCCTTCGGTGGCTGAACTCTTTCAGCAGGGATACTTTATCTACAAGGGAAACACACATTTCTGCTCTCTCTTCTGAGGTCATAAGAGAAAGGACAGTGGGGAGGGAAGGGGCAGGGGCAACTACATTTTGTAAAAGAAAGGAAATTCCTGCTGATTTTTGAATCCTTTTCTTCTTTCCTTCCAGCCTGCTTGGGAGGATTTTAAATTCCAAAAGAAAAGCTCTCCTTTCACATTTTAAATCCAAAGTTGTCTGCTGTACCAGGAGCTATGTTAAACATTTCACATCAGGGACCTCAAGAGTTCAATCACACGTAAGCAGTGAAAAGGTTTTGCATCCCAGAGCTTTGCAGAAGTGATCTTCTCTCTCCCCTAAGGAAAAGGGTGAGAAGGCTCCAAAATGCACACCTCCATTGCCACCTGAAGGATAAGCTGTTTTTAAATTGTCAGGTTACCTGTGTGGATCTAGGGACAAGACTCCAAGTTACTCATACAAGAGCTATTACTGCTCAGTGCCTCAGTAGCCTGTGGGTTTCTGTAACAGCTGTGAAATCAGATCTTGGCAGAGAGACTGGAAGATTTCCCAATACTTGACTGGCGTATGTATTTTAGTTTTTCTTGTGCCTATCTGTTGCGGTTTTGGGGGTCTTGTTTGAATTTTCTGTTGCCTGCATTGGCCTGCAAGCCTCCAGTCCTGCCACTCTAATAAGCCAAGGCAAGCTTTTCCTGGAGACAGAACATGTGTGGGATGAACTGTGGTCCCTCACAGGGTCACAGGGCTGGCAGTGACAAAGCAGGCAATCTGCTTCATTGGGAACCACTACAGAGCTACACCCCAGGGTGGGTTTCAGTAGCAGGGTATTATTAAGAGCTCCTTTCCTGCATGAGATACAAAAAGGAGGTCCCAAATGATCTTCATGCAAGCATGCAGTAAAGAAGTGATCCTGCTGTCCTAAAGAAGCTAATGCCTATAATGTGGAGCCTTCCAGGAGGCTGCTCTGCAGAGGTTCTGATGCGCCAGTGTCCCTTCATGTCAACAGCAAAGCTATTCATTTGGGAAGTCAAATGGGGCCCAGGCAAACTCCAAAAATCCCTTTGGCCCTGAATTCCAGCAAAGCTGTAGTCCAGCACTTCCTCTTCAGACAAGCAGCACAGAGCCAAGGGCTCCTGGGACTTTTGGGAAATGCGGATGCACATTCAAGCCTGTTGGGGGACTGGTGCGTAAGGACTGCACCTGCACAGCTTCTGGTGGGTGTCAGCTGGAGGTTTCCACAGACAACAACAGCTGTCAAGGCACTCAGCGTTCTCTTGACTTGCAGAGGCAGAGACACACTTGAGGAGAGTCCATGCCAGGGCTCAGCCTTACCTAAGTGAGCCATGGATTCTTCCAGCGCTTTCACAGCTGCGGCATAAACCCCGGGGTCCTTTGAGTTTAGGTTGTTTGTTATTCCTTCAACCAAACAGATGATCACCGGGTTTAAGCCATCTTTCAGGACGCCTATGATTTCAGCCAGCACGTCCAGTGCCTTCTGCTTCACTTTCTTGTGCGTATCACCAAGTCTTGGGACAAAATAATCAAAAATCTGTGAAGAGAACAAACAACATGAAAGTTGGATTAAAATGTCCTTGTTTGAGGAAGGGACGCAGAAGTGAGCACTCAGCAATGTAAAAGATGAAAGTGATCCTTCCTGTCAGGTCAGCACTTGCTTGCACAATTTCCCTGTGGGCCACTCTCTGGAATGGTTGCGCAACCTCATGCTGGTTGAAAGATTTTCATATATTTTGAAGAGGTTTGGGTGGGGACAGAATAGTTCCTATGGTGTTTCTCTCCACATTTCAGTCATTAAATTAATCCCATTTATTGATGCAAAACAGTATCTTTGCTTTCGAAGTATGGAACCAGATATTTACAATGCCCCTTTTTCTACACAGTTGCCTCAAGTTCTGAGGGCAGTTATGATTTTGCCAAAACTATGGCTGGAGGAGATCCAGGTTTTGTTCCATCTGTCTCAGAACCTGTGTCTGGAGAAGTGCAGGGCTCTGATCAACTCTTCCAGGATCCAGACCCATTGTCTACCTAGCAGGTAGACTTCTGAAATTTAATGTGCTGTACCGCTCTCATTAGAGCAGGTTCAGTCCCTTGACAGCCACATTATCAGGCACCATTTTCTGGACAAAGGGAAAAAGCAGCTGCTGGGAGGAGAAGGAAGAGATCTGTGCCTAGCCATTTCCCTCCTTTTCCAAAGAGAAAAAAAGACCCCCCAAGAAGGGTGAGCACCATCTTTCCCAAGAGGAATAGGGATGCCGATGGAAACGAGTAGCCAGAGTTGTGCCTGTGCAAGACAAGATGGAGTTTACAGGAGTATCCTTTTAAAAAAAATTGGTTTAAACCAGCCCAGCCTGATACTTCTCTTCCCCATCCAACCCCTTTTTTTTTGTCTAGAGAATAATTGCCACGCTTTCAGTGGCTGGATTCCCTTCACTTAACCCAAGTGGGAGTAGGAGACAGCAGAAGTTACACCAGCAGAAAACTCTGTCCTCATCTGATGAACAGCATCAATAGGCACCTGCCTGACAAATACATCTGGACTGAAATCACTTGTCCTGAAGCGTGGACCTGAATTAAATATTTCAGGGGAAGAGGCACCAGCCTGTCCCACACAGCCAGGATGTAGTGCCAAGACACACTGAATTAACTTTCCTGCTACAGGCTTGGGAAAGGAGCTAAAGGAAAGGAACAATGAAGACACCCTACATACTTGGACAGTGTTAGTGGAGACGAGCTGGGGGCTGCTTTTGCACAGGTCTAGGAGGAGTGCCACTCCTTCCATCCGTGTCTTAAACTCCTTGGCTTCCAGGAGATTGTACAGCTTCTGGAGCGGCTCCGTTTCTTCCCCAGCCGGAGGTAACGTGACCTGGGCTTTTGGGCAGCGTAGGAGGCGTCCATCAGAGGTAGACTTCACCCTGGAGAATAAAACCAAATGAGGACCTGTTGGTGATCATACCTTCAGTTAATTGTGAGCAGAACATCTGGGGGAGGTTTCCTAATGATGTGATTTCAAGCTAGAAAATCCTGACCTGAAAAACAACGGGAGACCTCATGACAATCATTACAGGAGACAATCTGCAAGCAACTTTCTCACCAGTGCTTACTCAGGAAAACCAAGGATGAGATGCATCTCACTTATCTCCAGACAGCTTCCCAGGTACACATGTTGCACTGCTTTGTGAGGAAAGAGAGACGCTACTTCCAAGTTTAAATGCCTCATCATAAGGGAGGTGTGTGTCTTATAATAAGGAAACTCATCCCTCTGGAGAAGTGTCTCTACAGCAGGCATGACAATCTGGAAAAGTAGCTCAGATGCATCTGAACAGATGGATAGGGGCATATCTGAAGGATCCAGAAAATCCGTAACAGGGATAAAAACAGAAGCCAGACATCCCAGCACTACGCTCACATGATTGCTTCCCTAGAGACTAGATCCACAGCTTAACAAACCCACTGGGAACAACTCTCTTGGATCGGCCTGTCCCTTCCATGAGCATGGGAAGATCCTGACTATGCTACTGAGGCATGTGGTCACTCTCCTGCCAGCGCTGAGCATGAGAGCTAAATAACTCCCCTCTTTTATCAGTGGACAACAGGTACAAGTAGCTCTCCCACTGGCAGGAAGAGACAGCAAGGACCAAATTCCTGTCTCAAATGCTGATTGCAGCACAGGGGGAAATAAACCAAACATGCTGTCCATCAAGCAAACAGTATGAAGGACAGGAATGTCAAGACCAAACGTCCACATTGAGACACCTGTTGACCAAAGTTGCTCAGGAACTGGCGTGCTACTTACCACTCCTCTTGGTACTGTCTGAGGGTAAGAAAACCATGACTCAGGGAGGCCAAACCACATGCATGGGAAGTGCTATTTTGGGGAATGGCATCTTGCTTCTAGACTGGGACTTCTCATCAAAACACCCATCTGAAAAAGCCTGCTCTCAGAGGAAAAAAACCCTGCTTGAATTTACTTGTCCCAAGTGAGGCAGCGGAGACATGGCCCTCTCACAGCCTCCACAGCACTGTCCTTGCCACTGCACTGGATCTTCTGAGCTGCAACCAATGGGTGTCTTTTTGTCGCCCATTTTTTGTGGAAAGCCTTCCAGAGAAGTTGTGTTCAGCGTAATGCAGAAGGAGACATTTTTTATGATAGAGCATTTGTAGGGAAAGGAAACAATCTCTGGCACAGGTCATCTCCACCAGAAAGATTTTCCTGAGGAAGAGACATGTAAAGCTTGCCATGTGCTTTGTCACATCTAACTAAAGTGCTCAGTACCGTTTACTAGAAGGCAATGTGGCCTGGGGCTTCTTCGAGCCATCGCTCCTCTTCTTCACAGGCTTCTCGACAGATGGGTGTTCATCCTTCTGCGTTTCCATCCCCTACAAAGGCATAAAGAAACCCCATGGATCTTTAGAATGTAAAATAGGATATTACCTGTTTAAAACACAACTTATAAAGCAGGATCACTGCTACCAAGGCTTGGGCAAACATTTCCAAACTTACAGAAGGAAACAGGCCAGAGGTTCAGTGATGCCAACTCTTTGTTTTCAATAGCCCAAGGCAGGTTATGGCTGCTACCATACTGAGCAGCATTCTAAAATCCCAAATTCATTCCTCTTGAGCATAAATGGGAATAATGCAAACTGGTAGGGAACTAATGCTCTTAAAGGAAGCTGCAGAAAAATTTGGACTCTTTGGAGGTTGGCCCATTGTGTTGGAAGTTGATTTGGTTCCACACTCACTCTCCCTGTTGCTGCACAAAGGCACACTCCCTTCTATAATGTAGGTAAAAAGAAGTAAAAAAACCCCAGGCAAACAAATGATTTTCCACTGGATGCTGCTGAATTCACCAAGCTTCTTCCAGCTCCACAGGGCATGACAGCAGGGCAGTATTCCCAGAAGACAGACAGTAATTGTAGGAATTGGGATTGACTGGGACTGGACTTTTGTATATTTGGAAATTTTCTTGGCACTACTGCTTCCTGTGTCTTTTGCAAAGACTCTGTTATCTCCAGAAGCACTGTTCTCACTTAATTGCGTCACTGGGGGCAGAGTAGGGATAGTGGGGTGGGGGGTTATGCTTAAATGTAAACCCATTTTCTCCTCTTTCCCTTCCCTGTTTGTGGCCCGTATTCAAAATATCCAATACCCCACGTTTCCCCTAATACTATCAGTTCCTTTGTGCTCTGCAGATGAACAGGTTGAGGATCAACAGTTCATTCCCAGGAGCAAATTGATTTGGCAGAAGAGGAATGAGATAAAGTCAGATTAGGTATGTTTGATCTCATATCAGCAGTGGCAATACTTGCACAAAGGAGACATTTTTCCAACCAAGCACTTACTTTCTTCTTCATTCTTGTCAGAATATCTTCCAGGTCACGGGTGGAAAGAGATTGTTCCAAAAGCCTGTTAAATTTTGGGTGATTCAGCATCATTTTCACCATCTCCTGTCCATAATGCCTAAAACAAGAAAGAAAGAAAGAAAGAAAGAAAGAAAGAAAGAAAGAAAGAAAGAAAGAAAGAAAGAAAGAAAGAAAGAAAGAAAGAAAGAAAGAAAGAAAGAAAGAAAGAAAGAAAGAAAGAAAGAAAGAAAGAAAGAAAGAAAGAAAGAAAGATGAACGATCAAAGGAGGAGTGTTAACAGAATAAGCTGAAACCTTAACCTCAGCAGCTGCCATACCTGCATGAGAAGGCATTACCTACTCAGCAAAGAGAGAGATTTACCTCCACTTGTCACTGCACAGTGCTGTCAGCTGAACACAAGAGGCAAGAGGAGAACGTGGGGCAACAGAAAAATACAATCTCACTCTGAAACTGTGGGTGCGCTTCTGTGGCATCGAAGGATCCCAGGGAACAAGCGAAACACCTCTGCTTGGAGTCAGAGCTTATGAGCAGTGTCTTGCTGCCATTGCACAGGAATTTGCCTTTCTTTAACTGGCAGGGAAGCCAGGACCAAATGCCTCATGCTTGCTTTTGATTATTCTATACCATATGTATGCACAGGGACAGCTAGTTGCTCATGCCTTCTTGGCAGCTATTAATGGGAATTGAATCCTCAAAGTAAGGGGATTTTTTGGGGTGGTTTGGGTTGATTTTGCCACTAGGAAACCACAGTTCTCTTCAAGAAGCAATTTGGAGGTCATTCAGCCACAGATAAGAGCATTATAGGAATCTGCAGAAGAGGTTTAGAAACACTGAATACATTGGCTAAAGACCCCTGGAATATTTCTAGGAAAGTCTTAAGTTACTGAGAAATAGATGTATGGGATCCTTCAGTGATGAACATTAGCCAACATTTTGGCTTTGTCTTGTGCACCTAAGGCCAAGCAAAACTGTTTGACTGGCTCATCTGATGGCTTTTTTGATCTCAGGAAAGAATCATTCAAGTCCCAGGAAGTTGGCAATGCTCCCTCTTGCGGGACAACCTCAGGTTCCCCAGCACAGTCATTTCCCCAGACAAGCCAGGGCAGCGGTCACAGCACCAAGGCTGACAGAGCTCAAGAAGCCTTTGGACAATGCTCTCGGGCACATGGAGTGACCCTTGGGGGGCCCTGCCCACGGGCAGGAGCTGGACTCGATGACCCTGATGGGTCCCTTCCAACTCAGTGTATTCCGTGACTCTGTGGACTCTGTGAACCTCATCCACACAGTGAGGGAACTTGATATTTCCTTTAGCTTCCACTCTTGTGGTTTTGCCCTTTACAGCCAGACACCCAACAGTTTTCCTGTTTTAGGAGGTGAAATGAAGATCATTACCTTGTGTCCTCGTGACAGTCCTGAGCAAGCGTCCCTGCCGCGTGCGCCAGCCTCTCAGCCCTGGGCGTTCCTGCGAGCTTCGTGACTCCAGTTTTCTCCATCAAGGACAGGAGGAGTTGGGCCGCGCACTTCCGCACCTGGACGTGGCGGCTCCTGGGAAGAAGAGAGCGGACACTGGGGCACAGGGAGCAGGGGGACACAGCGCAGGCCTTGGCCAGAGCATTGTAAGAGACGGTCCGAAAATCCCTCATCTGCCTCACGATCATCGCCAAAGACAGAGACTGAACACAGCAGTCCTGGCCTGGCTGAGGTGGGATGTCTGCCAAGCGTTGCCTACAGGTGTGCCCACTGGGAACTGGTACGCATTCCTGAGGAAAATTAGTGCAGGTCTCAATCGACTGCGCCGTTCTTGCTGCTCAGGTGGGAAGGACTGCACTGAAGCGGAAAGGAATGACCTGTCCTGTACACCTCTCCGGTACACCTGTCTTGTACGTCTGTCCTGTACCTGCTTCCCAAAGCAACGGACCCCATAACAATGGCTGTAGATTTCCCAACCTCTTGGCCAGTTGCCCCTCGCTTCTGAAAAGGACTATAAAGGGACCTCTAAAATAACCAAGCAGGAGATCTCCCCACGGAAAGAAGACGAATCTATTGGCAGAAGACCATGAGGACTTCCTCTCACCCGTTGGTAGCTATTGCCCCTCTTTTTCCCCCTCTCTACTTTGTTTTGCTCTCTCTCTCTCTCTCTTACTATCTTCTATTGCATTACTGTGTTGTGGGCACTTAATAAAGGTGCACTGTTTTGATTAAAACTGAAATCTCTTGTGTCCTTTTACACTCTGAGATCGATAAACGAACCATCACGACCCCCGCTTGCATTAGCGGATCGTGACAAGCATGCTCCCTGTCATTGCTGGGGGAAGGAGGCCTGGGCTCTCCCTGACATTTGGGACACCTGTAGAAGGTTCTGTCCACAGAGAAACACAAAGTTAGTACTGTACAGAAGGACTGCCTGCAAGCAAGAGCGAGGAATTCAGTCTCCTTGCACTATCTGATACTCAACATCTTTCCCCAAATTCACTCTGACAAAGAGGGAAATTAAAGACAACCCAGGCTGACCCATCAGGGGCCAGCCACTACACAGACAGCCGCAGCAGGATTGAGGATATTTCCACCCATTTACCCCCAAATCTGCAGACCTTGGGAAAGAAACAAATGCAGGGAAAACACACTATGGGACATGAAGTTGCAGAATATCCAGCAATGCAGCCAGTTTCTTCTGTGAGGCTTGGCAAGAGATACCTCTGAACGTTTGCCCCTTTTCCAAAGCTGAGGAAAGGGTGGCAGTCAGTTTAGCCAGGTTGTCCTGTTCTAGACAGTGTCTCTTGGGGACTATCAGGCCCAGCACCAACACTTAAGGCAGCACCTGCTTCAGCTGTCCCATGGCAGTCGGCCTGTGAAGGTGCCTGTACAGTGATTCATCATCTCAAGGCTAACATGAGACATCAGTTGGAATAGCAAGTGGGGCTCTAAGGCCAGGACAGTCCTACAAGACTCCTCTTGGCAGGAGCTGCACCTGCTGTGCAGGCTGTGCCACACCCAGCACGTTCTCCCCCATGTGCTCCATGCTGCAGCAAGAACCCTCCTTACTTCTCAAGTGAATGGCATAATGAGGATGCATGGTTTTTCCCAGGGGCTCTGTGGTTAGGGCTGTGAAATATCAAAGAGCGCTCACAGCTGCAGTTGCAATTGTCCCTCTTCCCACAAAACCACAGGGCTCTATCCTTAGCCTTTGCAGGCACTTGCACTTGCCCGCCATTCACCACATCTAGGCAACTCGGACAGACTGGGAGAACTCCAGGAAGCAGCAGCAAGCTGAGTCAGGGGAGGTTGAGGTTGGATATCAGGAAAAAGTTTTTCACCCAGAGGGTGACTGGGCACTGGAATGGGCTCCCCAGGGCAGTGGTCACAGCACCAAGCCTGAGAGAGTTCAGGAAGCCTTTGGACAACGCTCTCAGGCACATGGTGTGACCCTTGGCGTGTTTGTTCTGTGCAAGGCCAGGAGCTGGACTCAATGATCCTGATGGGCCCCTTCCAACTCAGCATATTCTACAGCTCTGTGATTCTGTCAACTAATGGGCTGCACGAGGGCAGAAATAGGTGACAAGAGGAAAGAAGTGAGGTTGATTGGAGAATCAAGACACTGAGTTCACAGAAGATGCAGGATACAGGACCCTTCCCTCCCACCATTCCCATTCTCTCTCTCAGCCCTTCTGCCCCCCACACAACAGAAGGTGAAGAATATCACTAAGAGAAGAAGAACCTACTGGACTCCACTGTCCATGAGAGCAGTCATTGCTCGTGCAGGAGTCACATGCTCCACCATGACTCCCAGGGTGTGACTGGCTGCTTCCTGAACAAACTCTGGGGAGTTCCACACCATCTGGAGAAGGACCCGAGCAACCTCATCCACCTCCGAGTCCATGTCCTTCTGCAAGGTCACAAAGAGCTCTCCAAGAGTGACGATTGCAGAGTAAGACACCTTTGAGCGAAGGTTGGTCACCTGGGGAAGTCATGAGGGGAAACATAAGAATCACCTTGAAAAGAAAACCAGTTGCCTTAGACAAAAGTCCCAGGAAATGACAACACTTCCCGCTGTGTCCAGGGGAACACAAAAGCACAGGCAGAGCAGAAGAGCACAAGCACAGAAAGGCACTTCACTCTGGCACCAATTTGTGCTAGGCCTCAGGCCTGCTTCCTGCAGGCCTAAAACATATTCTTTCACTTAAAGTGTTCTACTTAACTCTTCTGGAATGTCCACTGCTTTGGTTTTAGGCCCTTTCATTCAAAAAACAAAGAAACAAATTAAAGCAAGGGCTGCTCTCAAGCCATAAAGGCACAAGTCATAAAGACAAAAGAGTCATTTGCTCCTGTTTGAAAAAGCAACAGCAGCAGTTGAAGCCCTCAGCCAGGAAACAGAAAACACAGGCTCAAGTCTACAGACTAATTGGCAGTGTTGAATTACAGCTTGGGCAGAGATTTGGACTGCAGCAAATAACAGAATTAGTGTCTCCGTTTCTGCATTTGCACGTTGCATTGTAATGGCAGCTCGCTCCAAGAGGAGAGTGTCAGATGCCCGACCTACCAGTAAATAGAGCTACATGTGCACACAGATCCTATAGAGAGCTGTCAGACATGAGAAAGATAAGGTCTAGAAACAGAAATGAAGGCAGTCCCTGAGCACACAGGGAGATGAACAAGCACATATCTACTCTACACACCGTGTATGAAGCACAGAGGACGATTCAGAACAAGATTCTTACCTCGTTGGTAAGTGCCAAGCAAACCTCACGAAGTCTACAAAGAAGGACTTCTGAGTGGGACTCAGCCAGGTGTTTGATGCTGAAGAGTCCCTTCTCCTTCAGCTCCCTGAAAGGCAAGTACCAAAAAGATTGACTTTCTCTCCACCCAAGAACTAGGCAGCACCCTCTGAATTTACCAGGCTGGCGGCTCAGTCAAACAAAGGGAGGTGCTTTTCAAGCAGTCCTTGATGAAATCGTGGAACTCACTGCCACAGGTTGCTGTGGCTGTCAAAAGCATACACAAATCCAAGAGGCAAATAGAGGGCTTTCAGAGTCTTCATTTGTGGCTGTTTAACAAGACAGCCTTTCTGAAGTCTCTGGCACATGAAGTCCCTATGTCAGTGCTTCCTGGAAGCTGTGAGACCGTGCCATGCTGCTGTTTCTTGTCACCTCGCTGTACCTGTCCCTGAGACACAGTCCCACTGGGCTGTGTCTGGGGCATTTTCCTTCTTTGCCAGCCCCAGCAGGCAGTTCAGCAGTGAGAGTCTGCACTGGCACTCTGTAGCTGAGTTTCCACTCTGCAATCTAGGCCTGTCTGTCACCCACTCCACTCCGCCTCACACATTCCCCAGGAAAGCAGCAGGATGCCCCAGAAGATTCCACACCAGGGCAAGAACAGCTGAAAGTCTGGCTTTTCCCAAAAGCCCCTACCTAAAACAACAGCAACATGTTATTTACAAGGTGCAAACAACTCCCTCTCTCAGCACTTGCTTTGTGCAGGACCTGAGCTACAGGAAGGCGCGTGATGCATCGGGGCTGCAGTGCAGGGCTGGCGGCCGACGCCACGGCCATCCCTGAGTGTCACCCGGACCCCCCCACAGCTGCAGAAGCTCTCTGCACCTCACAGGGCACCAAAGAGAAATGGGGAAGAGAAAGCAGAAGAGAAAGGGCAGAGCAAAGGCGACTGCACAAGGAGATGCATCGCTGCAGATTTTTCATGCTTATCCCAGGGTGAATGGAGTCCTTATCCCAGTGTGAATGAAGCAGTGAGTAGATGATAACCCAGACATCAAAAAGACAACCAATATCACCTAACATTTGTAGGGTTATCACCTCTGGGCCTCTACAGGCCTCCTTCTGTCTCTGTTTAAGTTTGGGACACATTGTGAGTATTGACAAAACATCTCAGGCCCATATGAAGCAGTGAGAAGGAAACAGTTGAATTGCACAAGTGCAAGATTCCTAGAGGATTTTATTTCTTTTTCCTTCTCTTCTGCCATGAGCCCCTCAGGACTAATGACAGGCTGAGTGACTCTATAGCACAACTCAGTGCATTTCTCAGAAAGAAGAGCTCCCTGTAGCTGCTCCTGGGACTCACATGCGGAAGGTCACAGGCAGACCCTGACTCCTGCCACTGCTGACCAGAGACAAATCTTACTCAGTCCCACTGGGCCCCGAGGCACCCAAATCTCTACACTCCAAACTGCTGCCATCCTGCTTCTGGCTTCAGCCAGCAAATCATCTTGTCCCACAGCTTTCTCTCTTCCCTCAAGATATCCTTTGCAGCCCCACAGAGCAGCAGGCAAAGCGAGGAAACAGCACGGACCTGCTGCAGCTGGAGCACTGTTGCAGACCAAGGCCAAGAAAAGGCTGCTCTCCAATCTTTATCCTCTCTCTGCTCTGGAGTGGTTTCACTGGTGCCCTGCGGCCCTCTGGGCTGTTGGGGCTCAGAGGCACTAGCAAGATACTCTCCTAACCTACCTTAACGCTAAGAGGGAGACAGAGTGAACGGGGCCTTTCTTACCAGTCATCGCTGCTGAGCAAGGAGAGTGCCTCGAGCAAGGACTGCTGTGGCTCCAAAGAGGCTCCGTCCTTCTGCCCCTTCCCACGGAGCGGCTCCTCTCGGCGCTCGGCACCAGTGGCCGTCTGCGGGGTCACTGTAAGGAGAGGGTCAGCCATGAGCGCTGCAGCCCCGGGCAAGGCACCCCGCCATGGAGCGGCCTGCAGCCCCATCTCCCAGCCAGGCTTCCATGAGGTACAAACTGGCACTGGCTCAGAGAATTCCCTGCTCTCTGGCTCCTTGCTTTCTCCCAGCCCCCCCCAGCTGGGCACAGCTCCTTGGCTCAACCTGACAATTGCCCACACAGCGCCAGCTCCCAAGTGCCACAGGTACCACAGCCAGCGGCACCTTCCTGAGGCCGCAGAGCTCCCACTCCCTGGGAGACAGTGCCCACCAGCAGGACTTGCTCCCCAGGAGGGACCCCTCAGCTGCCTCTCCTGTCTCAGCGCCCTGATTTCCCCGAGCCCTGAGGACAGAGGCACTCTGCAACTCCCTGAGGAAAGACCTGCAGCTGCCTCGTGACAGCACCAAGCCGAGCCTGAACAACCGAGTCCTGCTGGGCCCGGCTGAATCCCCTCAGAGCAGCTACCAGGGAACAGCGATACCTGACCCTTCACACCTCACAGCGCCTCTGTTCCCATTGGCTTCAAATATTCTAGACAGAGGGCAGCTGAGTGCACTTACATTTCAGCCTGCTCTTGGGAAGGGAGTAGTTCATGGATTTTGCTCTTTCTAAGCATCATGAATCTGTACTATTTCAGTAAAGTACACACTGGCTATATTTGAAAGATGCTGAGGTGAAATTTGTTTGTCATCAAATGGACTTGTGTGCACACTGTGCAAGCCTAAGCTTTCTCTTGTGGAAAAATGGAATCTCTAGTCCAGATGGTGGATAAAAAAGCCTTCCAAATGCAAATTGATGATAAGAATATGTAAATACAGATGCAAATTGTTGGCAGATGAACTCTCTTGATAGTCAGTTTACATGGTATGAGAAAATTCAGATGATAAATGCATTTCTTATGAAACCCACTGGTCATCAAAAGGACTGTTGATCATCAATTTCATGTCATGCACTCAACAGGTCGTTTTCTAATGTGTACAAGGAAACATCTGAGCTGTGTCAAATGATGGAGTTTGAATATTGCACAGAATCTAGATGAACTGCTCTAGACTCTGTAGAAGTTTTGTGCTACCCTGCATGTTCTCACACAGTATGGAGGAAGCATAACATCAAAAATATTCAGATGGGAGCTAATCTGGCTGTCACTGATGTACCCCTGTCACTGCCATCAGTGGTGTCACTGCAGAAGGATGTCGATGTACACAGCTATATTCAATAGGAATGGGGAGCCACGTCAGGCTAGTTCTGGTCAATTGTGACCATGGAAGTAGCATCACTAGAAAAGAGCACTCAAAGTATCATTCCTAGCTCCCTTCTTCTTATCTCACCCTACTCAGGATCACAGCACAGGCAGGCTGCCCTCACAGGAGAGGCAAGAGCCACCAGGGACTATGTGCTGTGTATTGACTGCGGGCAGCAAACAGCCTGGGAGCAGCAGGCAGCCCCTCCTGGCTGTCACCTGCTACACAGGCCGCTGTATTTTGGTGGGGTGACCCAGGAGGCGCTGCTTGTTCCCTCTTGGCATTGCAGGCCGTGGGATGGCAGCGGCGAGAAGCCATTGGGCACTTCTGGGAGCAGCAGCACGGCTGCACCAAGTGGCTGACTGCCATGCAGAGACAACCCTTGCTGGGAGAGCAGGAAAGCTGGCTGCAGAGCCGGACAGCAGCACAGGCAGAGGGCCAAGATGGAGAGTGGACAATTGATCGTGGTGGTACTTGTAGGTGCACAGTGAGCACACCCTGCCAGACTGCCCCGAGCTCATCCCTGCAGTTACAGCTGCCTCCTGGCACCAGTGCTGTAGTGTATCTATCAGTTGCTCTATCAGGATGGGCAAAAGCCAGAGCTTAGGTCTTTACCACTACTTTATGCAGCTCAGCTTTCCAATGGATCAATAAGAACCAACTGCTCCAGTACTGCCGAGCTGGAGTAACTCAAGAGTAGATTTGCTGCTCATTCTCAGCACAGGCTATGAACCCAAGATCCCAGCTGTGGTGGCTGAGGCAGGAGGCAGTTTGTGCTCCTTGTGCAAGGAAAACCGGTGGTGGAAAAAGCTGCTGTGGAGCAGGCTTACCTGAGGAGTTGTGTGGGAAGCTGCCGTCTCCATGGATGATGGGCTTCTTGGGCAGCAAGGGCACGTTGTCCTGCTTCCCCAAGACCTTCTTCTTCAAGGCACTACCAGGGTGTTTTCTCTGCACACTGGAAGCTGTGCCATTGACAGGCGGTAGGCTAAAGCCTGCAGGGACCAAAGAGGAGCTTGGAAGTGGAGGGTGACAATGGAAAGGCCCAGAAAACTTGCTGGAGCTGGGTAATGTCTCTTTGTTATCCCAAAGAACTTCAAGCATAACAGTGGCACAGTTCCATGGGAAAGTGATCACAGAATCCTAGAAGAGTTTGGGTTGGAAGGCACCTTTAACCACCATCTTGTCCAGCCCCCATGAGCAGGGACATCTTCAGCACGAGCAGGTTCCTCAGGGCCCCATCTAACATGGCCTTGAACACCTTCAAGGATCCATCAACAACAGCTTCTCGGGGAAAACTCTTCCAGTGTTTCATCCCCTTCATTATAAAAAATTTCTTCCTAATATCTAATCGAAATCTACCCTCTTCTGGTTTAAAACCAAATTGCAGTGATGCTTCCCCGAAGAAACAAGGAAACCCCAGTAGTGCTTTGCTTTTGTTTTCCTGTTTCAGAGGCTGGCTGGGGAAGTTACCAAAAGAAAGCGCAGATAACCTTGCGTGATGCCCTCGGGCTGAGTGCTGCCTCCTGAGGTCCCTGCTGCTGCCCTGGGGCAGCGCACACAGCACTGCAGTCAGGGCCCCTCAGCCGGGATTCAGTCGGGAACGCTGCTTGCTCCGGGGGCTACACCAGAAGCACTGGCTCGGGGCTTCAGCACAGCTCTACAGCGCCAGCTCCTCAGCAGGGAGCGGTGGGAGAAGGGTCTCTGGGGTTTTCATTAGAATTTTGTTTCTTCCAGGTTGCACCTTGGTTGAAAAGCATTCTTTTGGACCCGCTTTTCCTGGAGGCTGCTATCCAGGAGAGAGTCTGAAGCCTCAGTGTACTTTGCAAGACAGAATTTTACACTCTGAAGGACTTCAGAGGGGAAGGTGGGAAGCTGATATTCTGTTACTGACTCAGTGAGGCCATGGGCAAGACACTTCATGCCTCTCCATTTTTCTTTGGGGACTGGAAATACATCCTATGCAAACTCCCACTCAGATGCAAGTGTAACAGCCCCCCAGTCTGAGGGCAACACTGTGCAGAGGGCAAGCAAGTGATCAGAAAGGACCACAGGTGTAGCAACCACTTACTTGCTGCAGCTGCATCCCCAGGGTCAACTGTCTGTGGAGGCAGCTGCAAGGACGTTTCCTTTTCTCTCTCTGTCTTGATCTCTTTCTCCAAAAGCTCCATTGGCTTCCGCTCTAAGTTCCTTTGAGCCAACATGCTCAATGCTGCACGGACCTACATGCAATGGGAATGCATCACAGACTGTAAGCAGAGACACACAAACCAGACACAACATCTCATCAGGAGCACAGGGTCCATAGAGTTCCACAGTCCTTGATGCAGCTCCATGTACATTCCAATGGTTTCTGAAGAATGTCTCCCATCCTCACCTTGGCAATTACACACAGTGAGGTGGAACACTTTATTGCCATAACCTCCCACTGCTCCAAGGTACTGTTTCTCAGCCTATGTCAGGAGGCCCTGCTTGAAGCAAGAAAATCACAGGAGTGCTCCAAGACAGATGAAGAGCCCACGTGACCAGTGAGCAGGCAGTTCCCTTCCTACAGGCCATGGCAGGAGAATAAGAACCATGTGCAATACGCAGCAAGGAGGGGTAATTAGCTGTTGCTTAACACTCATGGCCAGGAATTGCAGCTGTTTCTCACTTCTGGCTTCTGAAGGACTCAGCTGCTCTCTGAAACCATGAGGCCAAAAAGAGGAGTCACGTGAAAACAAGTTGCAGAAACATTGATGTTAACGCGTGGAAAAATTGAGAATGAGAGGGCTGTGAGATACAGCAAGAAAGGTAACCAGGAAAAGTCAAAGTCTCCCATTTTATTTTGCAGCCTTGCTTACACTCAGCATTAGAATCCTTGCTTCTGTGCTTCCCAGGATGCACTTTGCCCACATTCACTGATGTGTAGCTTGCTCTGCCATTCAGAACTGCTCTACAAGGGCCTTTGCACATAAAGAATGCTTCTGGCATGACCTTAGCACCATCTCCAAACCAGTGACCTTGCCACCACTGGAAATAGCCAAGCAATTGCTCTGTAGCTGTCAAATATATGCCCAAGAGAATCCCCATCCCCCAAGAGTGGAAGATGATGATTTTCACGGACATTTTGGGCCAAGCACTAAACAGTCACTGGCAAGGAAGTCTGCTCATCCCTGTCCTTATCCCTCACCTTTCCAAAGCCATCCTTCAGGGCTTCAGCACTCGTAAGGCCAGCACTGGTGGGGTGATCCGTCTCCTTGGCCTGGCTCAGTGGGAGGCCTGTTAATGGAAGCAAAGGTTCCTGGAAATCTCTGGCACACTTCAAGCCCCCAACAGTGCCACGCTGGGCAACAGGCAAGACAGCTTCCAGATTGCAGAGCTCTGATAAGACCCAGAGATTGTGTCTGAGAGCAGCAAGGTACATATGCCTAGAACCTCGCCCAATGGATGGGCTACTGCCACAGTGCACTGGCAGCAGACATGGCATTGCTCTGTTGGCCAGCAGAATGAAACCTCCTGCATGATGGAGGCCTCAGCCCTGGATGCTGGAGAGCCGCTGTGTTTGATAGAGAAGGGCAGAGACAGAGCTTGCTCTTGACAGAGATTCTTATCTGCCCTAATTCATGCTGATTTTAGTAAACATCTTCTTCCTGGTTCCTAAAAGAACTCCCAGGTTCTAATACCTGTAAGCATTAAGATCAATATTTTCTTCTCTTTGTGGCAATGTTTTAGACGACATGAAAAGAAAAGCTTAGCATTGCAGGAGTGTTAGCCAAATGTGAATTGTGTTCTTGAAACTGGATAATTTGCTTTCCCCAAGGATTTTCATTCTAAACTGTGTGAGATTGGGTCACTTTCAGGCCAGTCTGACTAAAGGCTGAATTTCCTAATGGAAGTGGAACAATGTAGCTCATTCTGAAACACTCTCCAACAGAGCCCTTAAAACTCAGAGGATGAATCACTCTTTACATGGCTTCACAGAGTATAAAATCACGTGGCAGCAAAGTAGCAAAAAAGCAATGTCTTAAATCAGGATTTTTTGCCCTGCAAAATGGTCAGCTTAATAATAAAAAAAGAGTTAGATATGGGCTTTGAGGAAGGAAGGCTATTCCAGATGGGAGGCAAGGCCTTGGAAGATAAGAGCATCTGAGAAGTTGACAGGGAAACAACTGACTCCAGGGTAACCTCCTTGGGACCAGTGCAGTCAGCCCCAAGTGCAAAGTGGAGACACAAAATTTAACAGAGGCCACAATGCCAACATAAAGCATCTGAAGCTACAGTATTTCATTGGAGAGATTTCCTGGAAACTCCTGAAAAGCTGCACAGGGGATTATGGCCTTGCCAGCAGCCCCTTGAAGCAGGCTGTTGGCATGAAGGGACCCTGGCGCATCAGAACCTCTGCAGAGCAGCCTCCTGGAAGGCTCCACATCATAGGCATTAGCTTCATTAGGACAGCAGGATCACTTCTTTACTGCATGCTTGCATGAAGATCATTTGGGACCTCCTTTTTGTATCTCATGCAGGAAAGGAGCTCTTAATAATACCCTGCTACTTAAACCCACCCTGGGATGTAGCTCTGTAGTGGTTCCCAATGAAGCAGATTGCCTGCTTTGTCACTGCCAGCCCTGTGACCCTGTGAGGGACCATATTTCATCCCACACACGTTCTGTCACCAGGAAAAGCTTGCCTTGGCTTATTAGTGTGGAAAAAAATAGAAGAATAATAAAATGGACAATTATACTTGGCTATGATCACACTGTCAATGTCAGCCTTGTACCTCATTCTCCCAAGGCTTGTAAGTCATCCTGAAACATATCAATAGAAAAAACTCAGATCCTGTGCTACATCTGAATGAAATTGCTTCAGATCATTAAGAATTCTCCTGTCAGGACCAGGACAAAACCCTTCCCACACGCACTTATAGCTGTCCTGGATTTCTGCAGCCCTTTGTGGAAACCTGCTGTAGGCAGAGTGTCTGGAGTTGGTTTGGGCCTTTAGGAAAGATGTGTGGAACCGTATGCAGGGCTCTCCTAGGAGAAAAATGCTGGCCAGCGATCATATTTTAGTAGTCCCCTATGATGGCTTCACACAGCAACAGCCCCAAGGCTGCTGAGAGGAAGGCACAGAGGAAGATAACCCTCCCATTTCTGAGGGAAATTCTCTGACAACAAACCAACCTGAGTTGTCAAACAGCTGTGAGAAATATTCACTCACCCATAAGGCTGAAAGAGGAGAAAGTCATCTAAGCAAAACTCTTTATGAGTATAAACAAGTCAGCTGAGTTGAGTGCATCTCCCTGATGAGGCACAGCTCTGCCTCAAATGCACAAACCTTTATGCCTTTCCCCGGCCCGTGGGGCTGCCTGTCCCCTTTCCCACGTGCTGGCTGCTCAGGAACTTACATTCTTTCCCACTGCCCACCAGGCTCCAAGCAACAGCTCCTTTCCCCTCCCCTTTCTCTGCCGGTAACAAGCGTGGCTTCCCTCCCCTTTTCCTCCCGCCCACACTCAGCAGGCCTGGCCTCCTGCTCCTTACATCTTTGCCTGTGTGACACGAGCACTCCTTCTCATGGCTACCTGCAATGCCTGAACGAAAACATCATTTTATCCCTCACGCAGCTGGCCTGATGTTTCGAGACATGGGCCAAAGGGGAAACCTTTCAGTGTGTTTGGTCAAGGCCGGCCTATGCTTGAGGCAAAGGTGCGTCAGTGTACTCGGCTCCTTCTCTCCTCATGGTGTCCGGCAGGCACAGGAGCCCAGAGCTCCTGCAGAAACCATCACAGCACTCGGTGGGAGCAAACTTGTGTCCAGTCCTCACACGGAGCTCTGGTGTCCAGCACTGCACCTCCTTGGAATGAGGAATTGTTGCAGTGCTCTTGGAAGGAGCTAAGGAGGTTTGGCCTTCAGATCAGCTCCTTCCTAGCTCCTGATTTGCTGCCCTGGGTAAGCTGCTGCCTGTGGCAACACTTGGTTCACAGCTGACAGCCCTGCTCTGCTGGCGGGCAGCCATTGCAGGAGCTTTGCTGGGATCATTGAACCTTTCAGATCTTCCCAAGGAGAGCTAAGGAGGGAACTTGTCAAAAGAGCATTGCCTGGGCAAAGCTTTTAACATTAAATCTTTCCTCTGTGCTCATTACCATGCACAGGAAATATTTGAGGAAGCAAGTTTGTTGTTCCAGAAATTCCTGCAATCAGTCAGATTGCCAGAAAGAAAACACAGATTTGGGATGTGTAATCTCACTTTAATTCATTGTATAGGGAAATACAGGAGCACTTCTTGTGAGCTGTGTGTCTAACCTAAGTGACCTTGCCACCAAGAACTGAGAAAAGTGGGGAGAGATGGAATCAGTGGCATGAGGATCTGCAGTGGGATTCTCCCGCAGGCCTGAGGAAACTGCCCCGTTCCAATGGGCTTGTTGCACTAGATAAAACTCATGCTTCAGGTACATTATCTCTAAGCTGAAATTTCAGGGCTCAGAAAAGCCTCAAAGAACTGACATCACTCAAATTTAATTTTATCCTCCCATCAAGTCTCTGACTGATGATAAACTGTGTTTGTCCTCCACAGCAGCTCCAGTCCTGATGGGCTCTGTAGTGTGGTTGCCATGAGCATGTTTCATATGACATTACTGTATGTTTGCTGCACAACAATGGGAGAACATCATTGACCTATTTCCTTGCTATTACTCCTATGAAATGAAACCTTGGAAGATATACCTGACTCCCTGCCTTATGTACTAGCCCCACTCTCAATGGGTCCCACAGAGAGCTTTGGCTGGAACTCAGGGGAACGGGAGAGTTTATCATCTTTGGAGAAAGGGGCAGGCAACTCAGGAGGACTCTACGGATGTCGTGAGGTTATGCAGGGACAAAATTGGAAGGGACAAAGCCCAAGTTTAATCTGACTCCTGCAGGGAAATCGTAGAATCACAGAATGATTTAGATTGGAAAGGACCTGAAAGATTCTCTACTTCCAAAGCTCTGGCTGTGGGCAGGGACACCTTCCACTAGACCGGGTTGCTCAGGGCCCCATCCGACCTGGCCTTGAACGCTTCCAGGCTTGGGGCATCCACAGCTTCTCTGGGTAACTTGTTCCCAGTACCTCAGCAGCCTCACAGTAAAGAATTTCTTCCTAGAAACTTGCAAAAGAGAGTAGAACTATTTCTGTAAATACAACAGCAACAAAAGGAGGGCTGAGGAGAAGCTCTGCCTTTTACTGGATGTGGGGGGAAACATAGAACAAAGCCTGAGGAAAAGCCTGAAGTACTTAATGCACTCTTCCTTCCCTGGGTGAAGACTGTCCGGAGGGGCGGGCCCAGGGAGTGGTGGAATTAAATGGAATTAAATGCAGTTGGTGGCTGGTCACAAGTGGTGTTCCCCAGGGCTCAGCACTGGGGCCAGTCATGTTTCGTAGCTTTATCAATGATCTGGAGGAGAGGATCAAGGGCATCTCAGCCAGTTTGCAGACGACGCCAAGCTGGGTGGGAGTGTTGATCTGCTGGAGGGTAGGAAGTGTCTACAGAGAGATCTGGCCAGGCTGGATCATGGGCTGAGGTCAGTGGTATGAGGTTCAACAAGGTGAAGTGTCCCATCCTGCACTTGGGCCACAACCCCACGGAAGGCTGCAGGCCGGGGGCAGAGTGGCTGGAAAGCTGCCCAGCAGAGAAGGACCTGAGGGTGCTGCTTGGCAGTGGCTGAACGTGAGCCAGCGTGTGCCCAGGTGGCCAAGAAGGCCAATGGCATCCCATCCTGGGATATGATTTAGTGGTGGCCTTGGCAGTGTTAGCGGTCTCAGGTTATTGGGGGAACTCTGTGAGCTTAAAGGTCTTTCCCAATGGAAACAGTTCTGTGATTCTAAACCTCCATTCCTTGTTTTGAAGGATGCAGTCCCAAACAGACCAGCATTTGTGTTTTTAAGGAATTTAGCATCTACCTTTCCATGCAAGTAAGAGGAATCAGGCTTGAAATGCTCTCGAAACACTTTTATTCCTTGATCTTAAGCTGTGTGTTTGAATTGAGGAGATTTTGTACAGAAAGGTTGGACCAGAAGATAAATGCAGGCAATTTAGCTGCAATGGCACTTGTTTCACCTGCTTTTCTGCTTCCTTTCCCCATGGGGGGCAGATTTGGGAGTATTTGTCTTGTGCTTTGAGTTCTGGCCCAGACTTGCTCATGGATGTGCTGTAAAATCTTATCTACCCCTTTCTACTGACAAAATCTTGCAGACTGGTGGGAATTGCTAGAGACAAGGCTTATAAAGCAGTCCCCAGTACGATTAGCCCAGTGTCCCTGCTTAAATCCAGGCCTGCTTGTATTAAAAAGGAGCAAACTCTTCTAACCACCCCGCCTTTTATTTGTATCTCTTGGGGCAAGTCCTGCATGCCATTCCAACTCTTTGTTATCAAATGTGTGAAGTGATGTTGCTGCTGTAGCAGCAGCCTGAGTTCAGTGGGAACAACTCCAAAGCACTGTCCTGGGTCCCACTGCAGTGGGCAAGGTCAGAGACTTGCCTCTGCTGCCATGGGCATCCTGCCATGGGGAGAGCAGCTGCTGGGGCTTCCCCCATTCTGCTGACAGCAGTCTGCCTCCAACATGTGGACTGTATGGCCGTGATTTTGACAGCATGTGGAAAATGCATCATTTGAACATTTTATATGTTGCTCTAACATGACCTGACTCGAGCAGTTTGGTAGGCAGGACGCCCTGCGGGCAGGGCCATGGCAGGGATGGGTGGCTGTCACTTGCACTGGCAGTGTTATTTTTCCATGCAGGCTCCTGATGCTGCGGGGCAACGCACCAGCAGCTGTATCGGCCCAGTGACCAGCAGCACATCGAGGAGACCCTCATCTGCACAGAGCCCATCACCCCTTTGCTCCCCCCATGGCGGCACAAGACAATTCCGCCCCAGGTGAAGGGCTGCAGCAGACTGGAGACTCCTTCAGCCAGGACTCGTTGCAATCTCCTTCCTGCAGCTGTGCCTGGAGGATGTTGGCCTGCAGCGGCGGTGCCCATGCCCAGGAATGCTGCTCGGCTCAGGGAGGCGGAGTGTGTACAAAAGCTGCGCTCAAAGCGCTGATTGCGAGACCCCAGAGCCGCTGGCAAGTGCAGCAGCTCTTCTTCATTCCGTGCAAGTGAGAGCCCAGCCTTAGAGCCTGTCCCTGGGGACAGGGAAACGCTCTGTGTATAGTTTTGAATTTTCAGGGACAGCCAAGATGAGAATTGTTTTGAGGCAGGTGATGTTAATGTTGGGTTTGGGTGTGTCTGCAGGAAAGAAAGCAGGAATAAACCCCTGCCACAAGGAAGGAGAACATTTGCATGGCCGATTTACACCCTGCAGATACACTGATCATATCGGCCCACTGAATACTGGGAGCATCTAGTGCAGGGGGCAAAGCTTCCTTTAAGAGATGGGAAAGATGAGATTTGAACAAATAATTTTGCTGATGCAGAAAAAGGGATCAGACCCACTGATCCCTTGCCTCAAGGTTAGTTCTGCCAAATCCTGGGCACGGCCCCTTTGGAATGGTTCCTTAATTGCTGATATGCAGCTGGAATGCTGAATGCATCTGGGGAGAAGAATTGCTGAGTATGTAAAGTGGCATTTTTGCTGGATTAATTCTGGACTAGGAGTGAGCTATCTCATGAAAGCTTATCTTTCTCTCTTTTATTATTGACTGTAATGTTCTACAGGGGGAAAAAAATCCTGATTTCAGAAAGTTATTCTTTTTTTTTTACTGCTTGGCAGTTTTATCATCGGTGGAGGACTGTACAGAATGATTAGTTCTCTGAGTTTTAGGAGCTCTGTTGGAGAGCATTTCAGAATGACCTGCCCAGTGGTATTTCCATTAAGAAGATTTTCAATTGTTAGGATTAGCCAAGATCAGAAATATTTTGAGGCAGGTCATGTTTATGTTGGGTTTGGGTGTCTCTGCAGGAAGGAAAGCAGGGAATAAACCCCTGGAAAAATGAAGTAGAGCAAAAGTGGATTGTTTGGATAGGCCAATGTGTTCCCTACAGATATGGGCTGCTTGAATAGTGGGGATATCTAATGGAAAGTGCAAAGCTTCTTCAACTTCTGACATGGGGTGCCATTGTTCATGTGCCAGCCCTTCGTTTGTTGTGAACAGAAAAAATCAAATCCAAAAAGTGCAAAACCCAGCCCAGATCTGAGTGGGAGTTACAAAAATAAATGCCTTGAAAAGTAGCTTTGGAAAGTGCCTTTCCTCCTAGACAGTGTCAAACCCAGAGGCCTGGCCTGCTGGGGCTTAGGGCTGGCTGCCCTTGGGAAGGGAAGGGAAGGGGATGGTGTTGGGATGGGGGTTTTGCGGCCATGGAGACGAGAGAACCACGGGCGAGCGCGTCACAAAGGGGCAGCCCCGCGCTGAGGTTGTGAAGGTCGCGGGTGTCACAGACACAGCGGCAGGAGACGCGTCTGGCTCTGCCTCTCTGTGCCGACTGCTGGCGATTGGAGTCCCCCGACCTTGTTCTAAGGCTGGGTACCAAGCTCCCGTCGCTGTCTACGCCGAGAGCGTTCCCAAATTCAAACCCAGATACTTCTGCGAGGCAGAAGCACGGGTTCCAACATGGACTTCACTGGAAAAGGAAAGACCGCTGAAGAAAAAGGTGAGGATAGAATGGAGAGGAAAGGCCTCAGCCAAATGGAAAAAAATCCCAGCAGATTTCAGGGAAAACTGGTCGATGGTGGTCAGTGCTGGCTCTGTGTCAGAGTAGGTGGCTGACAGGTACAGATGATCCTGCAAGGATGCCCAAGGCATCACAACATTCTGTCCTTAGTTTCCTCTGCTTTCTCCTTTTTCTCAGTAGCCAAATCACTCATACTGCCAGCCAGGACAGGGACTGTGGCCACAGCAGACCACAAAGTGGACATGCTCATAAGATGCAAGGCCTGTTTCTACCTTTGCCATCAATGTCAGGTCTCACTAAAAATAAATTTCCCGTTCTTCCGCTGCTTGCTGATCAGCTCCAACCCTGAGGATGTTATAACGGTGCTATTAAAACACCAGCAAGGCCTGCCTGCTTGCTGAGAGGTCTTGCTGCTTTGCAGGAACAGCAGTCAGGACTGTGTGGGTCTGCACTTGGTATGCACAGAAGCCCAGTCTCAAGAAGGAATGGGTTTTTTCCCCTCTTATCATTGCAGCCTTCCACCTTGCCCTTCAGGCTTGCCAGGTCCATACTGTTAAGAAGAATTACAGCAATGCTAGTTTCATGAAAGATAAAAAGAAAGCGATCTTCTCAATATTTAAATAACCCCTCGAGTGCCTCACTCATTTGATGAGTAGATATCAAAGGCTGGAGTTGGACTAACTCACTTCTTCCCTTGTACCTGATCTACAGCTTCTTCTGTAGACAAAACCTCAAGGAAGAAGTGGATGGAGACCATGCCTAAGGAGGGCCCTGTGCGGCCTCCCCACCCTGGTGCCCTCCCGCCCCTGGCTGGCTGCAAGGATGCTGTGCAGACCCCCAGGCTTGGCAGTGCAGGTCTCCGCTCGCAGCCTGCTCAGGGGGCCTTGGCCCAGGAGCCCCGGCAGGGGCAGCTGAGCAGCGCTGCCCCCGGGGTCACTGCCAGGGAGCACCAGCTGAAGGCTGAGCATGGCTCAGCCTCACAAAGAGGTAAGGCGGGAGCTGGGCCGCTCTCTGGCGGGAGGAAGGCTCTTGTGCCAGCCTAGAGAGCCTGGGCACATTGCCAGGGAACAGTTCTGCCCTGCATGTGCCCCCTGCAATGAGCTGTGCTGCTCCCAGTGCCCCGTGTAGCTGTAGGGCTGCTCAGCTGTGGGGCCGCGAGAGGAGCAGGAGGGTGCGTGTGCAGCTGAGCCATTCCTGGAAAGCACAGGCCTCTGGGCTCCCTGCTGTCCCAGGGCAGCCCAGAGGCCAGGCTGCTCCTGTGCTGGCTCTGTGCAAGTGGGTCAGGGTGTCCCCCTGGCCTGCCTCAAGTGGCTGCTGGCAGAAGCGTGTTTCCCTGTGCAGCTCTTTAGAAGTTTCCAGGGAATCTCTCCAGTGAAATACTGTAGCTTCAGATGCTTTAGGTTTGCATGGCGGCCTCTGTTATATTTTGTGTCTCCACTTTGCAGGCGTGACTGGCTACAGTCTTGCCAAGAGGTTTACCATGGCATCTCCCTCTATGCTCCTTCCCTCCAAGCCATTGCCTCCCATCCAGAAGAGCTCTCCTTCTTCTAACACAAACAAAATGTGTAGCGGAGAGCAGGAGAATGGGAAAACTATCACCGGCAATGATGATGACGACAGTAGAAAACAGCAGGAGCTGAGTTCAGAGGGAAAAGGACATACGGTAAGGACCAGCCTAAGTCCTGTCTGGTGGATTTTCAGTTTATGTGCTGTAGGCAGAGCTCTGAGACCTTCTGCTGTGGTGTGAGCCCAGGGAAGCAGCTGAGCAAAGGGAGAGCTCAGCAGGACACTGCACTTCAGGCTGTCTTTGCAGTGGGTGTGTAGTGCAGGCTTCATGTCCTCAGCGGGTATCAATAGCAGGAGAGGTCTTTGAATGGTTTCTGGCTCTCTTGTGGCTCCTGCTCTGTCTTATGGCTGAGAAAACACCAACAGGCAGTCAGAGCAGCTGAAGTTGGCCAATCTTGTGAACCAATCCTTCTACAGTTAGTAAACTACGGGTATGTGTGAACCATCTCTGTGTCTTGGTGGTGTTCTCTGTCAGCTGCGTCCGGTTTGGACAGAGAAAGGTATTTGCTGGAACAGGCAGTCCTGCAAAGTCAGTTGCAGGTTGTGTCAGCTTTTGAGTTGTACAGCCATGCCCTTGTGCCCAGTTGTCTCTGATGCTATTTCTAGACTTCATCAGCTTCTGGGCAGCTTTGTGCATTCTGGCATGGCTTTGTCCAGAGGGAAGGGATGGCAGGTGGCCATGGGGAGAGCAGCCCAGAGCCCACCCCCACCATTGCCTTTGCAGCAGGGCCAGGACCTGCAGTTGTTCTGGGTTTGCTGCGGGGTGCAGGAGGAGGCAGATGAACAACAGCTTTGCTAAACAGAATGTCCAACCCAAGGCTTGTATACTTGATTCCAGCCTTGCTGAGAAAGGGCCCAGCGTATCCCTGACAGGAACTGATCCTTCCACTGAAGTTTGAACAGGGCCTGATTTGGCTCTTTAGCTGTGCCAGGAACAATGGGATACTAAGGAAGGGTGTGCATCTGCCCCCGCTGCCTCCACCCCCCTTGCTGGACATGGCATGGGGGCCCTGGAGCAACTTGGGCAGGCAGAGGCCTTCCAGAGAGCAGCAGGGCAGGGAGCTCGGCAGAACTTCCTAAATGCCAGTGAGCCTGAGATGATGGATGTGTGGGAGCTGGAGAGCACCGAGCATGCCCAGAGCTCAGCAGCATCGGGGCTCAAAGGCTGCTGGGGAACTGTACGAGGGAAGGGAAGCAGCAGCAGAAAT
Organism: Coloeus monedula; assembly: GCF_965178545.1. NCBI lineage: Eukaryota > Metazoa > Chordata > Aves > Passeriformes > Corvidae > Coloeus > Coloeus monedula. The sequence goes on along the minus strand of NC_138782.1, from coordinate 12,549,305 downwards.
GAGGGGCTTGAGAAAAGCAGGTTTGGACATCCTGCAGGATGGCTTTGTGGGGACTTGGCTGGAGATCAGCACTGGCTGTTAGGTGCTTTAGAGACAGGGAGAGAAGAGGGATCCAAGGCCATTCCCATACGATCCAAAAGGCCAGTGGAGGCAGTGGCACCGCAGAACATCTTGGTGCCAAACATGTGGATGCCATCTGGGAATGTAGCCACATTTTCCAGACAAGTGAGCACAGGGATAGCGGTGGCAAATGAGGGACATGGTCTCTCCCTCACCACTTCCCTTTCCATTCCCTGTCCTAGACCAAGCTGCTCCATCAGTTTGACATCTGTGCCAGGTCCCAGCTAAGAGCATGGCTAAATGTCTTCAGGCATGAATGGGGGCAAGGCTGGTTGCTTGATCTGAGTCTTCTGCTCTTTCCAGGCTTCCTTGATGCCTGTGCATTCCAGTGGTGGGGGTATGAAGAAGGGGTCATTGGGACCACCTTTGATCCCCCCAATACGCAAGGCAGTGAGTCCCCCTGTGAGCAGTGCGGCAGCGTCTGTCCCAAGCTCTCCGCTGCTGGATTTCCAAGAGTCCCAGGAGATGAGGTAAGCCAAGGTGTCTGCTGCTCCAGTGTGCTGTTCCCCTCGCTCTTCCCGTCTCGTGAGGTTATTTTCCACAGTCATCTCTCCCATGTATTTAGGCAAACCTCAGTGTAGTCCCCATTTTGCCCATCTGTGGTGATCCAGCACAATGGCAAACCCAACACCATATGACCTAAGAGCAGAGGTGGTTGTGGGGAAGCGGAGGCAGGGCTTAAGAGCACCTCAGAACAGGTCCTCTGCTGGACGCGGCTACTGATTCCCTCTGTGGTGTTTGTGCTGTCATTTGGGAACTGTATTGCATGGATCTGGATACTGCGGTCCTTTGAGTACTGTGATCCTTGACTGTCAGCTTCTGCAGCCATGAGGATATGTCAGGGCAAATATTGGCTACTGAGGAGGTGTCTGCAAATTCAGGTGCTGCTTCTGTAAATGTCAGGCGTGACTTCTCTGTGCCTGGGCCTCCACCGTGAAACCAGAGCCCAGATAAAACTTGGGGTACAGATGTATAATCTGATCCATGTTTAGTGTTTCGATCTGGGCTTAAGATCAAAGAGGGCAAGGTGCTAGAGAAGAGTTATAGGACTGTACCTGATGCAAAGACATTGGCTTGGATATATGTGTGAGAAAATGTAGCTGTCAAGCTTATCCTAGTGACAAGGATAAAGAAGGAGTCCCAGAAGTATCATTCCAATTGAAAAGCGTCCGTAGGGCTTTTAAAGTGCAATCGGAATATCCTTACCTGGCAGCTGAGTTGGAAAAGGCCTTTTTGTCCTTGAAAGAGCAAGGAGGTGTACTGTCATTCTCAGGAGAGAGCAGTGCTATGACCCCATGTAGCCTGAGACTGTCACCAGTGTAAGGCATGAGCAGGCAAAGTCAGGCTTGGGCAGGAGAACAAAAGTAGCTGCCCTCCATACAGACTTGTGTCTCAGCTCAGCAGCTCTTGCTGCTTCACAGAGGCTGTAGGAGCCACTTGGCTCCAAAAGGAGAGAACTGGGCAGGTCTGATGCAAGTTGAAGAATGACTGCTGTGTTTCAGCCAGAGCTTGGCAAGCTCTGTGGGACTCCAGCACCTGAAAGCTTAAGGACAATTCCTCAGCTTTGCATCGTGTTGGGTTTATGTGTTGCATTTCCTCCTTCATCAGGCGGACCATGCTAAGAAGGTTTGCCTCCTTTGATGCTACACACATTCCATGCCCTTCTCTTTCTACCTGCTCATATGTTCTTTTGTCCTCCATTTTCTCAAGGCCAAGATCCAGCAGCAGAAGCAAAGAGAAGAACTCTGAACATGCAGGTAGGTACAGGGCATGTCTGTCCTAAACTGACCACTGGAATGCTGACCCAGGGGTGGCATCGTGACAGTTTGGTTGAAAACCATCCTGGTTTAAATGTCTTCAAATTCCTTTCAATTCCTTGCTGGGCTCAGTGCACTCTCCCAGAGCCTGGTCACTGGGAGTGTGCTCCGGGTGGTGCAGTGAAAATTACTCCAGGAGCTGCACCGGTACCTTGGGGCTCGGGAAATGCACCACAGGAAAAAAAAACATTCCTCTCCATCCTGCACATGCCTTCATCTCCCTGCGCCCTTTCTAAGGTCATAATTAGTAGAGAAAAAAGGACATTTAGCATGAAAGGAGAAATGTTCCCACTCCTTCCTCCTGCCTTTGAAGGAGGACACCTTCCCTTGGGGCAGTTTCTGTGCTGAGCCCTTTGAGATCTGAAGGAGATTCATGGACATTGCCTGGTTTTGCACGGGGAGAAATAGGGAAACCTCCTTAGACAGAAAGGCCTTGTGAATGTTCCAGTTAAGGGGAAGGAGACTTCCAAATGGATGCAGCCTATGCAGGATCAGGGTTTGTCATCCTCTGACAGCACAAGCCTAAAGCCACCTATGGCAGGTTCACAAGGACAAATCTCTTCCCCGACTCTCTCTGCCCATGTCAGTATTGCAGGCTGAGGCTGGGGGAGGAGATGCCTTCTGCCTTGTCCCCCCTCCCTGCCTTGCCTGATCCCTGACAAGAAGAGTTGTGCCAGACCAAATGAGGTGTCTGGTGCATGTGTGTCAGCCCCTGCTTTCAAGTTCAAAGCCTCAATGCCAGTGTTGTTGTTCCTTTGCCATCTCTGGGCATGGAATGATAGGAGAGATGAGATTTGAAGAAACAATTTTGCTGATGCAGAAAAAGGGATCAGATCCACTGGTCCCTTGCCTCAGGGTTAGTTCTGCCAAATCCTGGGCACGGCCCCTTTGGAATGGTTCCTTAATTACTGATATGCAGCTGGAATGCTGAATGCATCTGGGGAGAAGAATTGCTGAGTATGTAAGGTGACATTTTTGCTGGATTAATTCTGCACTAGAAATGAGCGATCTCATGAAAGCTTACCTGTTACGCTTTTATAATTGTGCTGACCATTCTACAGGGGAAAAAAATCCTGATTTAAGACAGTTATTGCTTTTTACTGCTCAGCTGCCACACGATTTTATCATCAGTGGAGGCCTGTACAGAATGATTAGTTCTCTGAGTTTTGAAAGCTCCAATGGAGAGCATTTCAGATTAACCTGCCCCGTGCCATTTCCGTTAAGAAAATTTTGATTTGTCAGGATTAGTGAAGATCAGAAATGTTTTGAGGCAGGTCATGTTTATGTTGGGTTTGGGTGTCTCTGCAGGAAGGAAAGCAGGGAATAAACCCCTGGAGCAACAAAGCAGAGAAAAGCTGGAATGTTTGCATGAACAATGTGTTCCCTACAGATAGGGGCTGCTTGAATAGTGGGGCCCTCTAAATTTGATTGCAAATCTTCTTTTGCTTCTAACACGTGGTGCCATTGTTTGTGTCCCAGCACTGCCTTTGTTGTAAAGAGAAAGAAAAACCACCAACAAAACCCAACCGAGAACTGAGGGGGAGTTACAGAAACAAAGGCCTTGAAAACTGGCTTTGGAAAGCAATTACTTCCTAGGTGGAATTGTCAAATTCTAGAGACCCCTGTGGGTTGCCAACTGTTTGGAAGGAAAGGGATCCCCAAGTAGTGGATGAGGCATGAGCAGCACAGAAGCAAAGTAGTGGAATCTCTCTCTCCTGTCCTGCCAGCTCCATACAGTGCAGAGCAATTATAGTGATGCTAGTTTCATGAAAAATAAAAACAAAGCGATCTTCTCAATAATAAATAACCCCTTGAGTGCCTCACCCATTAGTTGGGGTGATTGTAAAGGTGGGAGTTCAACTAACTCACTTTTTCCCTTGTACCTGATCTACAGCTTCTTCTGAGTCTACAACAAACACCCAGAAGAAGAAGGGAAAAAATTCATGGTGTGTGATAGGACCTGGGATGCCTCTGTTCCCAAGGGAACTGGCTGAACTTTTTGGCTTGAAGACTGATGCGCGGAAGCCCGGCCTTGGCAGTGCAGGTCTCCGCTCGCAGCCTGCCTTGGCCCAGGAGCCCCGGCAGGGGCAGCTGAGCAGCGCTGCCCCCGGGGTCACTGCCAGGGAGGACCAGGTGAAGGCTGAGCATGGCTCAGCCTCACAAAGAGGTAAGGCGGGAGCTGGGCCGCTCTCTGGCGGGAGGAAGGCTCTTGTGCCAGCCTAGAGAGCCTGGGCACATTGCCAGGGAACAGTTCTGCCCTGCATGTGCCCCCTGCAATGAGCTGTGCTGCTCCCGGTGCCCCGTGTAGCTGTAGGGCTGCTCAGCTGTGGGGCCGCGAGAGGAGCAGGAGGGTGCGTGTGCAGCTGAGCCATTCCTGGAAAGCACAGGCCTCTGGGCTCCCTGCTGTCCCAGGGCAGCCCAGAGGCCAGGCTGCTCCTGTGCTGGCTCTGTGCAAGTGGGTCAGGGTGTCTCCCTGGCCTGCCTCAAGTGGCTGCTGGCAGGAGCATGTTTCCCTGTGCAGCTCTTTAGAAGTTTCCAGGGAATCTCTCACATGAAATACTGTAGCTTCAGATGCTTTATGTTGGCATTGTGGCCTCTGTTAAATTTTGTGTCTCCACTTTGCACTTGGGGCTGACTGCACTGGTCTCAAGGAGGTTACCCTGGAGTCAGTTGTTTCTCTATTAACTTCCCAAATGCTCTTACCTTCCAAGGCCTTGTCCCCAATTCAGAATAGCCCTCCTTCCTCAAAGCCCATATCTAACTCTTTTATTATTAAGCTGACCATTTTGCTGGGCAAAAAATCCTGATTTAAGACATTGCTTTTTTGCTACTTTGCTGCCACGTGATTTTATCCTCTCTGAAGCCATGTAAAGAGTGATTCATCCTCTGAGTTTTAAGGGCTCTGTTGGAGAGTGTTTCAGAATGAGCTACATTGTTCCACTTCCATTAGGAAATTCAGCCTTTAGTCAGACTGGCCTGAAAGTGACCCAATCTCACACAGTTTAGAATGAAAATCCTTGGGGAAAGCAAATTATCCAGTTTCAAGAACACAATTCACATTTGGCTAACACTCCTGCAATGCTAAGCTTTTCTTTTCATGTCCTCTAAAACATTGCCACAAAGGGAAGAAAATATTGATCTTAATGCTTACAGGTATTAGAACCTGGGAGTTCTTTTAGGAACCAGGAAGAAGATGTTTACTAAAATCAGCATGAATTAGGGCAGATAAGAATCTCTGTCAAGAGCAAGCTCTGTCTCTGCCCTTCTCTATCAAACACAGCGGCTCTCCAGCATCCAGGGCTGAGGCCTCCATCATGCAGGAGGTTTCATTCTGCTGGCCAACAGAGCAATGCCATGTCTGCTGCCAGTGCACTGTGGCAGTAGCCCATCCATTGGGCGAGGTTCTAGGCATATGTACCTTGCTGCTCTCAGACACAATCTCTGGGTCTTATCAGAGCTCTGCAATCTGGAAGCTGTCTTGCCTGTTGCCCAGCGTGGCACTGTTGGGGGCTTGAAGTGTGCCAGAGATTTCCAGGAACCTTTGCTTCCATTAACAGGCCTCCCACTGAGCCAGGCCAAGGAGACGGATCACCCCACCAGTGCTGGCCTTACGAGTGCCGAAGCCCTGAAGGATGGCTTTGGAAAGGTGAGGGATAAGGACAGGGATGAGCAGACTTCCTTGCCAGTGACTGTTTAGTGCTAGGCCCAAAATGTCCGTGAAAATCATCATCTTCCACTCTTGGGGGATGGGGATTCTCTTGGGCATATATTTGACAGCTACAGAGCAATTGCTTGGCTATTTCCAGTGGTGGCAAGGTCACTGGTTTGGAGATGGTGCTAAGGTCATGCCAGAAGCATTCTTTATGTGCAAAGGCCCTTGTAGAGCAGTTCTGAATGGCAGAGCAAGCTACACATCAGTGAATGTGGGCAAAGTGCATCCTGGGAAGCACAGAAGCAAGGATTCTAATGCTGAGTGTAAGCAAGGCTGCAAAATAAAATGGGAGACTTTGATTTTTCCTGGTTACCTTTCTTGCTGTATCTCACAGCCCTCTCATTCTCAATTTTTCCACGCGTTAACATCAATGTTTCTGCAACTTGTTTTCACGTGACTCCTCTTTTTGGCCTCATGGTTTCAGAGAGCAGCTGAGTCCTTCAGAAGCCAGAAGTGAGAAACAGCTGCAATTCCTGGCCATGAGTGTTAAGCAACAGCTAATTACCCCTCCTTGCTGCGTATTGCACATGGTTCTTATTCTCCTGCCATGGCCTGTAGGAAGGGAACTGCCTGCTCACTGGTCACGTGGGCTCTTCATCTGTCTTGGAGCACTCCTGTGATTTTCTTGCTTCAAGCAGGGCCTCCTGACATAGGCTGAGAAACAGTACCTTGGAGCAGTGGGAGGTTATGGCAATAAAGTGTTCCACCTCACTGTGTGTAATTGCCAAGGTGAGGATGGGAGACATTCTTCAGAAACCATTGGAATGTACATGGAGCTGCATCAAGGACTGTGGAACTCTATGGACCCTGTGCTCCTGATGAGATGTTGTGTCTGGTTTGTGTGTCTCTGCTTACAGTCTGTGATGCATTCCCATTGCATGCAGATCCGTGCTGCATTGAGCATGTTGGCTCAAAGGAACTTAGAGCGGAAGCCAATGGAGCTTTTGGAGAAAGAGATCAAGACAGAGAGAGAAAAGGAAACGTCCTTGCAGCTGCCTCCACAGACAGTTGACCCCGGGGATGCAGCTGCAGCAAGTAAGTGGTTGCTACACCTGTGGTCCTTTCTGATCACTTGCTTGCCCTCTGCACAGTGTTGCCCTCAGACTGGGGGGCTGTTACACTTGCATCTGAGTGGGAGTTTGCATAGGATGTATTTCCAGTCCCCAAAGAAAAATGGAGAGGCATGAAGTGTCTTGCCCATGGCCTCACTGAGTCAGTAACAGAATATCAGCTTCCCACCTTCCCCTCTGAAGTCCTTCAGAGTGTAAAATTCTGTCTTGCAAAGTACACTGAGGCTTCAGACTCGCCTCCAGGAAAAGTGGGTCCAAAAGAATGCTTTTCAACCAAAGTGCAACCTGGAAGAAACAAAATTCAACTCCTTCTAATGAAAACCCCAGAGACCCTTCTCCCACCGCTCCCTGCTGAGGAGCTGGCACTGTAGAGCTGTGCTGAAGCCCCGAGCCAGTGCTTCTGGTGTAGCCCCAGGAGCAAGCAGCGTTCCCGACTGAATCCCGGCTGAGGGGCCCTGACTGCAGTGCTGTGTGCGCTGCCCCAGGGCAGCAGCAGGGACCTCAGGAGGCAGCACTCAGCCCGAGGGCATCAGGCAAGGTTATCTGCGCTTTCTTTTGGTAACTTCCCCAGCCAGCCTCTGAAACAGGAAAACAAAAGCAAAGCACTACTGGGGTTTCCTTGTTTCTTCGGGGAAGCATCACTGCAATTTGGTTTTAAACCAGAAGAGGGTAGATTTCGATTAGATATTAGGAAGAAATTTTTTATAATGAAGGGGATGAAACACTGGAAGAGTTTTCCCCGAGAAGCTGTTGTTGATGGATCCTTGAAGGTGTTCAAGGCCATGTTAGATGGGGCCCTGAGGAACCTGCTCATGCTGAAGATGTCCCTGCTCGTGGGGGCTGGACTAGATGGTGGTTAAAGGTGCCTTCCCACATAAACTCTTCTAGGAGTCTGTGATCACTTTCCCATGGAACTGTGCCACTGTTATACTTGAAGTTCTTTGGGATAACAAAGAGATGTTACCCAGCTCCAGCAAGTTTTCTGGGCCTTTCCATTGTCACCCTCCACTCCCAAGCTCCTCTTTGGTCCCTGCAGGCTTTAGCCTACCGCCTGTCAATGGCACAGCTTCCAGTGTGCAGAGAAAACACCCTGGTAGTGCCTTGAAGAAGAAGGTCTTGGGGAAGCAGGACAACGTGCCCTTGCTGCCCAAGAAGCCCATCATCCATGGAGACGGCAGCTTCCCACACAACTCCTCAGGTAAGCCTGCTCCACAGCAGCTTTTTCCATCACCGGTTTTCCTTGCACAAGGAGCACAAACCACCTCCTGCCTCAGCCACCACAGCTGGGATCTTGGGTTCATAGCCTGTGCTGAGAATGAGCAGCAAATCTACTCTTGAGTTACTCCAGCTCGGCAGTACTGGAGCAGTTGGTTCTTATTGATCCATTGGAAAGCTGAGCTGCATAAAGTAGTGGTAAAGACCTAAGCTCTGGCTTTTGCCCATCCTGATAGAGCAAACTACAGCACTGGTGCCAGGAGGCAGCTGTAACTGCAGGGATGAGCTCGGGGCAGTCTGGCAGGGTGTGCTCACTGTGCACCTACGAGTACCACCACGATCAATTGTCCACTCTCCATCTTGGCCCTCTGCCTGTGCTGCTGTCCGGCTCTGCAGCCAGCTTTCCTGCTCTCCAGCAAGGGTTGTCTCTGCATGGCAGTCAGCCACTTGGTGTTTGCTGCCCACAGTGAATACACAGCACATAGTCCCTGGTGGCTCTTGCCTCTCCTGTGAGGGCAGCCTGCCTGTGCTATGATCCTGAGTAGGGTGAGATAAGAAGAAGGGAGCTAGGAATGATACTTTGAGTGCTCTTTTCTAGTGATGCTACTTCCATGGTCACAATTGACCAGAACTAGCCTGACGGGGCTCCCCATTCCTATTGAATATAGCTGTGTACATCAACATCCTTCTGCAGTGACACCACTGATGGCAGTGACAGGGGTACATCAGTGACAGCCAGATTAGCTCCCATCTGAATATTTTTGATGTTATGCTTCCTCCATACTGTGTGAGAACATGCAGGGTAGCACAAAACTTCTACAGAGTCTAGAGCAGTTCATCTAGATTCTGTGCAATATTCAAACTCCATCATTTGACACAGCTCAGATGTTTCCTTGTACACATTAGAAAACGACCTGTTGAGTGCATGACATGAAATTGATGATCAACAGTCCTTTTGATGTCCAGTGGGTTTCATAAGAAATGCATTTATCATCTGACTTTTCTCATACCTTGTAAACTGACTATCAAGAGAGTTCATCTGCCAACAATTTGCATCTGTATTTACATATTCTTATCATCAATTTGCATTTGGAAGGCTTTTTTATCCACCATCTGGACTAGAGATTCCATTTTTCCACAAGAGAAAGCTTAGGCTTGCACAGTGTGCACACAAGTCCATTTGATGACAAACAAATTTCACCTCAGCATCTTTCAAATACAGCCAGTGTGTACTTTACTGAAATAGTACAGATCCATGATGCTTAGAAAGAGCAAAATCCATGAACTACTCCCTTCCCAAGAGCAGGCTGAAATGTAAGTGCACTCAGCTGCCCTCTGTCTAGAATATTTGAAGCCAATGGGAACAGAGGCGCTGTGAGGTGTGAAGGGTCAGGTATCGCTGTTCCCTGGTAGCTGCTCTGAGGGGATTCAGCCGGGCCCAGCAGGACTCGGTTGTTCAGGCTCGGCTTGGTGCTGTCACGAGGCAGCTGCAGGTCTTTCCTCAGGGAGTTGCAGAGTGCCTCTGTCCTCAGGGCTCGGGGAAATCAGGGCGCTGAGACAGGAGAGGCAGCTGAGGGGTCCCTCCTGGGGAGCAAGTCCTGCTGGTGGGCACTGTCTCCCAGGGAGTGGGAGCTCTGCGGCCTCAGGAAGGTGCCGCTGGCTGTGGTACCTGTGGCACTTGGGAGCTGGCGCTGTGTGGGCAATTGTCAGGTTGAGCCAAGGAGCTGTGCCCAGCTGGGGGGGGGCTGGGAGAAAGCAAGGAGCCAGAGAGCAGGGAATTCTCTGAGCCAGTGCCAGTTTGTACCTCATGGAAGCCTGGCTGGGAGATGGGGCTGCAGGCCGCTCCATGGCGGGGTGCCTTGCCCGGGGCTGCAGCGCTCATGGCTGACCCTCTCCTTACAGTGACCCCGCAGACGGCCACTGGTGCCGAGCGCCGAGAGGAGCCGCTCCGTGGGAAGGGGCAGAAGGACGGAGCCTCTTTGGAGCCACAGCAGTCCTTGCTCGAGGCACTCTCCTTGCTCAGCAGCGATGACTGGTAAGAAAGGCCCCGTTCACTCTGTCTCCCTCTTAGCGTTAAGGTAGGTTAGGAGAGTATCTTGCTAGTGCCTCTGAGCCCCAACAGCCCAGAGGGCCGAGGGGCACCAGTGAAACCACTCCAGAGCAGAGAGAGGATAAAGATTGGAGAGCAGCCTTTTCTTGGCCTTGGTCTGCAACAGTGCTCCAGCTGCAGCAGGTCCGTGCTGTTTCCTCACTTTGCCTGCTGCTCTGTGGGGCTGCAAAGGATATCTTGAGGGAAGAGAGAAAGCTGTGGGACAAGATGATTTCCTGGCTGAAGCCAGAAGCAGGATGGCAGCAGTTTGGAGTGTAGAGATTTGGGTGCCTCGGGGCCCAGTGGGGCTGAGTAAGATTTGTCTCTGGTCAGCAGTGGCAGGAGTCAGGGTCTGCCTGTGACCTTCCGCATGTGAGTCCCAGGAGCAGCTACAGGGAGCTCTTCTTTCTGAGAAATGCACTGAGTTGTGCTATAGAGTCACTCAGCCTGTCATTAGTCCTGAGGGGCTCATGGCAGAAGAGAAGGAAAAAGAAATAAAATCCTCTAGGAATCTTGCACTTGTGCAATTCAACTGTTTCCTTCTCACTGCTTCATATGGGCCTGAGATGTTTTGTCAATACTCACAATGTGTCCCAAACTTAAACAGAGACAGAAGGAGGCCTGTAGAGGCCCAGAGGTGATAACCCCACAAATGTTAGGTGATATTGGTTGTCTTTTTGATGTCTGGGTTATCATCTACTCACTGCTTCATTCACACTGGGATAAGGACTCCATTCACCCTGGGATAAGCACGAAAAATCTGCAGCGATGCATCTCCTTGTGCAGTCGCCTTTGCTCTGCCCTTTCTCTTCTGCTTTCTCTTCCCCATTTCTCTTTGGTGCCCTGTGAGGTGCAGAGAGCTTCTGCAGCTGTGGGGGGGTCCGGGTGACACTCAGGGATGCCCGTGGCGTCGGCCGCCAGCCCTGCGCTGCAGCCCCGATGCATCACGCGCCTTCCTGTAGCTCAGGTCCTGCACAAAGCAAGTGCTGAGAGAGGGAGTTGTTTGCACCTTGTAAATAACATGTTGCTGTTGTTTTAGGTAGGGGCTTTTGGGAAAAGCCAGACTTTCAGCTGTTCTTGCCCTGGTGTGGAATCTTCTGGGGCATCCTGCTGCTTTCCTGGGGAATGTTTGAGGTGGAGTGGAGTGGGTGACAGACAGGCCTAGATTGCATAGTCGATACTCAGCTACAGAGTGCCAGTGCAGACTCTCACTGCTGAACTGCCTGCTGGGGCTGGCAAAGAAGGAAAATGCCCCAGACACAGCCCAGTGGGACTGTATCTCAGGGACAGGTACAGCGAGGTGACAAGAAACAGCAGCATGGCACGGTCTCACAGCTTCCAGGAAGCACTGACATAGGGACTTCATGTGCCAGAGACTTCAGAAAGGCTGTCTTGTTAAACAGCCACAAATGAAGACTCTGAAAGCCCTCTATTTGCCTCTTGGATTTGTGTATGCTTTTGACAGCCACAGCAACCTGTGGCAGTGAGTTCCACGATTTCATCAAGGACTGCTTGAAAAGCACCTCCCTTTGTTTGACTGAGCCGCCAGCCTGGTAAATTCAGAGGGTGCTGCCTAGTTCTTGGGTGGAGAGAAAGTCACTCTTTTTGGTACTTGCCTTTCAGGGAGCTGAAGGAGAAGGGACTCTTCAGCATCAAACACCTGGCTGAGTCCCACTCAGAAGTCCTTCTTTGTAGACTTCGTGAGGTTTGCTTGGCACTTACCAACGAGGTAAGAACCTTGTTCTGAATCGTCCTCTGTGCTTCATACACGGTGTGTAGAGTAGATATGTGCTTGTTCATCTCCCTGTGTGCTCAGGGACTGCCTTCATTTCTGTTTCTAGACCTTATCTTTCTCATGTCTGTCAGCTCTCTATAGGATCTGTGTGCACATGTAGCTCTATTTACTGGTAGGTCGGGCATCTGACACTCTCCTCTTGGAGCGAGCTGCCATTACAATGCAACGTGCAAATGCAGAAACGGAGACACTAATTCTGTTATTTGCTGCAGTCCAAATCTCTGCCCAAGCTGTAATTCAACACTGCCAATTAGTCTGTAGACTTGAGCCTGTGTTTTCTGTTTCCTGGCTGAGGGCTTCAACTGCTGCTGTTGCTTTTTCAAACAGGAGCAAATGACTCTTTTGTCTTTATGACTTGTGCCTTTATGGCTTGAGAGCAGCCCTTGCTTTAATTTGTTTCTTTGTTTTTTGAATGAAAGGGCCTAAAACCAAAGCAGTGGACATTCCAGAAGAGTTAAGTAGAACACTTTAAGTGAAAGAATATGTTTTAGGCCTGCAGGAAGCAGGCCTGAGGCCTAGCACAAATTGGTGCCAGAGTGAAGTGCCTTTCTGTGCTTGTGCTCTTCTGCTCTGCCTGTGCTTTTGTGTTCCCCTGGACACAGCGGGAAGTGTTGTCATTTCCTGGGACTTTTGTCTAAGGCAACTGGTTTTCTTTTCAAGGTGATTCTTATGTTTCCCCTCATGACTTCCCCAGGTGACCAACCTTCGCTCAAAGGTGTCTTACTCTGCAATCGTCACTCTTGGAGAGCTCTTTGTGACCTTGCAGAAGGACATGGACTCGGAGGTGGATGAGGTTGCTCGGGTCCTTCTCCAGATGGTGTGGAACTCCCCAGAGTTTGTTCAGAAAGCAGCCAGTCACACCCTGGGAGTCATGGTGGAGCATGTGACTCCTGCACGAGCAATGACTGCTCTCATGGACAGTGGAGTCCAGTAGGTTCTTCTTCTCTTAGTGATATTCTTCACCTTCTGTTGTGTGGGGGGCAGAAGGGCTGAGAGAGAGAATGGGAATGGTGGGAGGGAAGGGTCCTGTATCCTGCATCTTCTGTGAACTCAGTGTCTTGATTCTCCAATCAACCTCACTTCTTTCCTCTTGTCACCTATTTCTGCCCTCGTGCAGCCCTTTAGTTGACAGAATCACAGAGCTGTAGAATATGCTGAGTTGGAAGGGGCCCATCAGGATCATTGAGTCCAGCTCCTGGCCTTGCACAGAACAAACACGCCAAGGGTCACACCATGTGCCTGAGAGCGTTGTCCAAAGGCTTCCTGAACTCTCTCAGGCTTGGTGCTGTGACCACTGCCCTGGGGAGCCTGTTCCAGTGCCCAGCCACCCTCTGGGTGAAAAACTTTTTCCTGATATCCAACCTCAACCTCCCCTGACTCAGCTTGCTGCTGCTTCCTGGAGTTCTCCCAGTCTGTCCGAGTTGCCTAGATGTGGTGAATGGTGGGCAAGTGCAAGTGCCTGCAAAGGCTAAGGATAGAGCCCTGTGGTTTTGTGGGAAGAGGGACAATTGCAACTGCAGCTGTGAGCGCTCTTTGATATTTCACAGCCCTAACCACAGAGCCCCTGGGAAAAACCATGCATCCTCATTATGCCATTCACTTGAGAAGTAAGGAGGGTTCTTGCTGCGGCATGGAGCACATGGGGGAGAACGTGCTGGGTGTGGCACAGCCTGCACAGCAGGTGCAGCTCCTGCCAAGAGGAGTCTTGTAGGACTGTCCTGGCCTTAGAGCCCCACTTGCTATTCCAACTGATGTCTCATGTTAGCCTTGAGATGATGAATCACTGTACAGGCACCTTCACAGGCCGACTGCCATGGGACAGCTGAAGCAGGTGCTGCCTTAAGTGTTGGTGCTGGGCCTGATAGTCCCCAAGAGACACTGTCTAGAACAGGACAACCTGGCTAAACTGACTGCCACCCTTTCCTCAGCTTTGGAAAAGGGGCAAACGTTCAGAGGTATCTCTTGCCAAGCCTCACAGAAGAAACTGGCTGCATTGCTGGATATTCTGCAACTTCATGTCCCACAGCATGTTTTCCCTGCATTTGTTTCTTTCCCAAGGTCTGCAGATTTGGGGGTAAATGGGTGGAAATATCCTCAATCCTGCTGCGGCTGTCTGTGTAGTGGCTGGCCCCTGATGGGTCAGCCTGGGTTGTCTTTAATTTCCCTCTTTGTCAGAGTGAATTTGGGGAAAGATGTTGAGTATCAGATAGTGCAAGGAGACTGAATTCCTCGCTCTTGCTTGCAGGCAGTCCTTCTGTACAGTGCTAACTTTGTGTTTCTCTGCAGACAGAACCTTCTACAGGTGTCCCAAGTGTCAGGGAGAGCTCAGGCCTCCTTCCCCCAGCAATGACAGGGAGCATGCTCTGGCCAAGGCCTGCGCTGTGTCCCCCTGCTCCCTGTGCCCCAGTGTCCGCTCTCTTCTTCCCAGGAGCCGCCACGTCCAGGTGCGGAAGTGCGCGGCCCAACTCCTCCTGTCCTTGATGGAGAAAACTGGAGTCACGAAGCTCGCAGGAACGCCCAGGGCTGAGAGGCTGGCGCACGCGGCAGGGACGCTTGCTCAGGACTGTCACAAGGACACAAGGTAATGATCTTCATTTCACCTCCTAAAACAGGAAAACTGTTGGGTGTCTGGCTGTAAAGGGCAAAACCACAAAAGAGTGGAAGCTAAAGGAAATATTAAGTTCCCTCACTGTGTGGATGAGGTTCACAGAGTCCACAGAGTCACGGAATACACTGAGTTGGAAGGGACCCATCAGGGTCATCGAGTCCAGCTCCTGCCCGTGGGCAGGGCCCCCCAAGGGTCACTCCATGTGCCCGAGAGCATTGTCCAAAGGCTTCTTGAGCTCTGTCAGCCTTGGTGCTGTGACCGCTGCCCTGGCTTGTCTGGGGAAATGACTGTGCTGGGGAACCTGAGGTTGTCCCACAAGAGGGAGCATTGCCAACTTCCTGGGACTTGAATGATTCTTTCCTGAGATCAAAAGAGCCATCAGATGAGCCAGTCAAACAGTTTTGCTTGGCCTTAGGTGCACAAGACAAAGCCAAAATGTTGGCTAATGTTCATCACTGAAGGATCCCATACATCTATTTCTCAGTAACTTAAGACTTTCCTAGAAATATTCCAGGGGTCTTTAGCCAATGTATTCAGTCTTTCTAAACCTCTTCTGCAGATTCCTATAATGCTCTTATCTGTGGCTGAATGACCTCCAAATTGCTTCTTGAAGAGAACTGTGGTTTCCTAGTGGCAAAATCAACCCAAACCACCCCAAAAAATCCCCTTACTTTGAGGATTCAATTCCCATTAATAGCTGCCAAGAAGGCATGAGCAACTAGCTGTCCCTGTGCATACATATGGTATAGAATAATCAAAAGCAAGCATGAGGCATTTGGTCCTGGCTTCCCTGCCAGTTAAAGAAAGGCAAATTCCTGTGCAATGGCAGCAAGACACTGCTCATAAGCTCTGACTCCAAGCAGAGGTGTTTCGCTTGTTCCCTGGGATCCTTCGATGCCACAGAAGCGCACCCACAGTTTCAGAGTGAGATTGTATTTTTCTGTTGCCCCACGTTCTCCTCTTGCCTCTTGTGTTCAGCTGACAGCACTGTGCAGTGACAAGTGGAGGTAAATCTCTCTCTTTGCTGAGTAGGTAATGCCTTCTCATGCAGGTATGGCAGCTGCTGAGGTTAAGGTTTCAGCTTATTCTGTTAACACTCCTCCTTTGATCATTCATCTTTCCTTCCTTCCTTCTTTCTTTCTTTCTTTCTTTCTTTCGTGTTTTAGGCATTATGGACAGGAGATGGTGAAAATGATGCTGAATCACCCAAAATTTAAAAGGCTTTTGGAACAATCTCTTTCCACCCGTGACCTGGAAGATATTCTGACAAGAATGAAGAAGAAAGTAAGTGCTTGGTCGGAGAAATGTCTCCTTTGTGCAAGTATTGCCACTGCTGATATGAGATCAAACATACCTAATCTGACTTTATCTCATTCCTCTTCTGCCAAATCATTTTGCTCCTGGGAATGAACTGTTGATCCTCAACCTGTTCATCTGCAGAGCACAAAGGAACTGATAGTATTAGGGGAAACGTGGGGTATTGGATATTTTGAATATCGGCCACAAACAGGGAAGGGAAAGAGGAGAAAATGGGTTTACATTTAAGCATAACCCCCCACCCCACTATCCCTACTCTGCCCCCAGTGATGCAATTAAGTGAGAACAGTGCTTCTGGAGATAACAGAGTCTTTGCAAAAGACACAGGAAGCAGTAGTGCCAAGAAAATTTCCAAATATACAAAAGTCCAGTCCCAGTCAATCCCAATTCCTACAATTTCTGTCTGTCTTCTGGGAATACTGCCCTGCTGTCATGCCCTGTGGAGCTGGAAGAAGCTTGGTGAATTCAGCAGCATCCAGTGGAAAATCATTTGTTTGCCTGGGGGTTTTTTTATTCTTTTTACCTACATTATAGAAGGGAGTGTGCCTTTGTGCAGCAACAGGGAGAGTGAGTGTGGAACCAAATCAACTTCCAACACAATGGGCCAACCTCCAAAGAGTCCAAATTTTTCTGCAGCTTCCTTTAAGAGCATTAGTTCCCTACCAGTTTGCATTATTCCCATTTATGCTCAAGAGGAATGAATTTGGGATTTTAGACTGCTGCTCAGTATGGTAGCAGCCATAACCTGCCTTGGGCTATTGAAAACAAAGAGTTGGCATCACTGAACCTCTGGCCTGTTTCCTTCTGTAAGTTTGGAAATGTTTGCCCAAGCCTTGGTAGCAGTGATCCTGCTTATAAGTTGTGTTTTAAACAGGTAATATCCTATTTTACATTCTAAAGATCCATGGGGTTTCTTTATGCCTTTGTAGGGGATGGAAACGCAGAAGGATGAACGCCCATCTGTCGAGAAGCCTGTGAAGAAGAGGAGCGATGGCTCGAAGAAGCCCCAGGCCACATTGCCTTCTAGTAAACGGTACTGAGCACTTTAGTTAGATGTGACAAAGCACATGGCAAGCTTTACATGTCTCTTCCTCAGGAAAATCTTTCTGGTGGAGATGACCTGTGCCAGAGATTGTTTCCTTTCCCTACAAATGCTCTATCATAAAAAATGTCTCCTTCTGCATTACGCTGAACACAACTTCTCTGGAAGGCTTTCCACAAAAAATGGGCGACAAAAAGACACCCATTGGTTGCAGCTCAGAAGATCCAGTGCAGTGGCAAGGACAGTGCTGTGGAGGCTGTGAGAGGGCCATGTCTCCGCTGCCTCACTTGGGACAAGTAAATTCAAGCAGGGTTTTTTTCCTCTGAGAGCAGGCTTTTTCAGATGGGTGTTTTGATGAGAAGTCCCAGTCTAGAAGCAAGATGCCATTCCCCAAAATAGCACTTCCCATGCATGTGGTTTGGCCTCCCTGACTCATGGTTTTCTTACCCTCAGACAGTACCAAGAGGAGTAGTAAGTAGCACGCCAGTTCCTGAGCAACTTTGGTCAACAGGTGTCTCAATGTGGACGTTTGGTCTTGACATTCCTGTCCTTCATACTGTTTGCTTGATGGACAGCATGTTTGGTTTATTTCCCCCTGTGCTGCAATCAGCATTTGAGATAGGAATTTGGTCCTTGCTGTCTCTTCCTGCCAGTGGGAGAGCTACTTGTACCTGTTGTCCACTGATAAAAGAGGGGAGTTATTTAGCTCTCTCATGCTCAGCGCTGGCAGGAGAGTGACCACATGCCTCAGTAGCATAGTCAGGATCTTCCCATGCTCATGGAAGGGACAGGCTGATCCAAGAGAGTTGTTCCCAGTGGGTTTGTTAAGCTGTGGATCTAGTCTCTAGGGAAGCAATCATGTGAGCGTAGTGCTGGGATGTCTGGCTTCTGTTTTTATCCCTGTTACGGATTTTCTGGATCCTTCAGATATGCCCCTATCCATCTGTTCAGATGCATCTGAGCTACTTTTCCAGATTGTCATGCCTGCTGTAGAGACACTTCTCCAGAGGGATGAGTTTCCTTATTATAAGACACACACCTCCCTTATGATGAGGCATTTAAACTTGGAAGTAGCGTCTCTCTTTCCTCACAAAGCAGTGCAACATGTGTACCTGGGAAGCTGTCTGGAGATAAGTGAGATGCATCTCATCCTTGGTTTTCCTGAGTAAGCACTGGTGAGAAAGTTGCTTGCAGATTGTCTCCTGTAATGATTGTCATGAGGTCTCCCGTTGTTTTTCAGGTCAGGATTTTCTAGCTTGAAATCACATCATTAGGAAACCTCCCCCAGATGTTCTGCTCACAATTAACTGAAGGTATGATCACCAACAGGTCCTCATTTGGTTTTATTCTCCAGGGTGAAGTCTACCTCTGATGGACGCCTCCTACGCCGCCCAAAAGCCCAGGTCACGTTACCTCCAGCTGGGGAAGAAACGGAGCCGCTCCAGAAGCTGTACAATCTCCTGGAAGCCAAGGAGTTTAAGACACGGATGGAAGGAGTGGCACTCCTCCTAGACCTGTGCAAAAGCAGCCCCCAGCTCGTCTCCACTAACACTGTCCAAGTATGTAGGGTGTCTTCATTGTTCCTTTCCTTTAGCTCCTTTCCCAAGCCTGTAGCAGGAAAGTTAATTCAGTGTGTCTTGGCACTACATCCTGGCTGTGTGGGACAGGCTGGTGCCTCTTCCCCTGAAATATTTAATTCAGGTCCACGCTTCAGGACAAGTGATTTCAGTCCAGATGTATTTGTCTGGCAGGTGCCTATTGATGCTGTTCATCAGATGAGGACAGAGTTTTCTGCTGGTGTAACTTCTGCTGTCTCCTACTCCCACTTGGGTTAAGTGAAGGGAATCCAGCCACTGAAAGCGTGGCAATTATTCTCTAGACAAAAAAAAAGGGGTTGGATGGGGAAGAGAAGTATCAGGCTGGGCTGGTTTAAACCAATTTTTTTTAAAAGGATACTTCTGAAAACTCCATCTTGTCTTGCACAGGCACATCTCTGGCTACTCGTTTCCATCGGCATCCCTATTCCTCTTGGTAAAGACGGTGCTCACCCTTCTTGGGGGGTCTTTTTTTCTCTTTGGAAAAGGAGGGAAATGGCTAGGCACAGATCTCTTCCTTCTCCTCCCAGCAGCTGCTTTTTCCCTTTGTCCAGAAAATGGTGCCTGATAATGTGGCTGTCAAGGGACTGAACCTGCTCTAATGAGAGCGGTACAGCACATTAAATTTCAGAAGTTTACCTGCTGGGTAGACAATTGGTCTGGATCCTGGAAGAGTTGATCAGAGCCCTGCACTTCTCCAGACACAGGTTCTGAGACAGATGGAACAAAACCTGGATCTCCTCCAGCCATAGTTTTGGCAAAATCATAACTGCCCTCAGAACTTGAGGCAACTGTGTAGAAAAAGGGGCATTGTAAATATCTGGTTCCATACTTCAAAAGCAAAGATACTGTTTTGCATCAATAAATGGGATTAATTTAATGACTGAAATGTGGAGAGAAACACCATAGGAACTATCCTGTCCCCACCCAAACCTCTTCAAAATATATGAAAATCTTTCAACCAGCATGAGGTTGCGCAACCATTCCAGAGAGTGGCCCACAGGAAAATTGTGCAAGCAAGTGCTGACCTGACAGGAAGGATCACTTTCATCTTTTACATTGCTGAGTGCTCACTTCTGCGTCCCTTCCTCAAACAAGGACATTTTAATCCAACTTTCATGTTGTTTGTTCTCTTCACAGATTTTTGATTATTTTGTCCCAAGACTTGGTGATACGCACAAGAAAGTGAAGCAGAAGGCGCTGGACGTGCTGGCTGAAATCATAGGCGTCCTGAAAGATGGCTTAAACCCGGTGATCATCTGTTTGGTTGAAGGAATAACAAACAACCTAAACTCAAAGGACCCCGGGGTTTATGCCGCAGCTGTGAAAGCGCTGGAAGAATCCATGGCTCACTTAGGTAAGGCTGAGCCCTGGCATGGACTCTCCTCAAGTGTGTCTCTGCCTCTGCGAGTCAAGAGAACGCTGAGTGCCTTGACAGCTGTTGTTGTCTGTGGAAACCTCCAGCTGACACCCACCAGAAGCTGTGCAGGTGCAGTCCTTACGCACCAGTCCCCCAACAGGCTTGAATGTGCATCAGCATTTCCCAAAAGTCCCAGGAGCCCTTGGCTCTGTGCTGCTTGTCTGAAGAGGAAGTGCTGGACTACAGCTTTGCTGGAATTCAGGGCCAAAGGGATTTTTGGAGTTTGCCTGGGCCCCATTTGACTTCCCAAATGAATAGCTTTGCTGTTGGCATGAAGGGACACTGGCGCATCAGAACCTCTGCAGAGCAGCCTCCTGGAAGGCTCCACATCATAGGCATTAGCTTCTTTAGGACAGCAGGATCACTTCTTTACTGCATGCTTGCATGAAGATCATTTGGGACCTCCTTTTTGTATCTCATGCAGGAAAGGAGCTCTTAATAATACCCTGCTACTGAAACCCACCCTGGGGTGTAGCTCTGCAGTGGTTCCCAATGAAGCAGATTGCCTGCTTGGTCACTGCCAGCCCTGTGACCCTGTGAGGGACCACAGTTCATCCCACACATGTTCTGTCTCCAGGAAAAGCTTGCCTTGGCTTATTAGAGTGGCAGGACTGGAGGCTTGCAGGCCAATGCAGGCAACAGCAAATTCAAACAAGACCCCCAAAACCGCAACAGATAGGCACAAGAAAAACTAAAATACATACGCCAGTCAAGTATTGGGAAATCTTCCAGTCTCTCTGCCAAGATCTGATTTCACAGCTGTTACAGAAACCCACAGGCTACTGAGGCACTGAGCAGTAATAGCTCTTGTATGAGTAACTTGGAGTCTTGTCCCTAGATCCACACAGGTAACCTGACAATTTAAAAACAGCTTATCCTTCAGGTGGCAATGGAGGTGTGCATTTTGGAGCCTTCTCCCCCTTTTCCATAGGGGAGAGAGAAGATCACTTCTGCAAAGCTCTGGGATGCAAAACCTTTTCACTGCTTACGTGTGATTGAACTCTTGAGGTCCCTGATGTGAAATGTTTAACATAGCTCCTGGTACAGCAGACAACTTTGGATTTAAAATGTGAAAGGAGAGCTTTTCTTTTGGAATTTAAAATCCTCCCAAGTAGGCTGGAAGGAAAGAAGAAAAGGATTCAAAAATCAGCAGGAATTTCCTTTCTTTTACAAAATGTAGTTGCCCCTGCCCCTTCCCTCCCCACTGTCCTTTCTCTTATGACCTCAGAAGAGAGAGCAGAAATGTGTGTTTCCCTTGTAGATAAAGTATCCCTGCTGAAAGAGTTCAGCCACCGAAGGAGTGAACTGAAGGGCCAAGCTCTGCTGGATGTCACGGAGCATCTCTCAGGTATGGCCTCCCCTTCTAAGGCAAGAGGTCTTCCGAGGCAGAGTTTACAGGGAATGCCAGTGAATAGACACTAGAGTGGCTCCTCCAAATCAGGAGGTGCTGAGCTTGTCCCTCCTGCCCAATAGCCATGGAAGGTGTATTGGGCAGGTTTTCCCTGGCTGCTGCAGAGGTGTGCAGCACCTGAGATGGGGGCGGCGCTCGGCCTCAGGGCTGAGCTCTCACTGGGGCATCTCAGAAGCTGCCTCCAGGAAAGGGAGGGGCTAAAAGTTCCCAAGCTGGCTCCTCTCTTGGAAGCTCCGGGACAGCTCTGATCCTTTAGGGAAAATGGTGGCAAATGCTGTTTCAGGGGACGGGTTTGTTTTGTCCTCACAGAATTCTTGCTTTGCTCTTGGAAAGTTTTGAGGCGGAAGCCTGCAGTGCCTGGGGGTCACAGCTTAGGCCAAAACTCAGCACACATGTTAGAGGCACGGATTTTGTGCAAGGCAGCCTTTGGGGGCAGAGGGGCAGAAGCAGAGTGCTGAGGCTCCCTGCCTGTGCTGGGGAAGTGCCATTGGACTGAGCACTTCAGGGTGTGCAGTCAGGGTCTTCCTGTGTCAGCGCTGCCCAAAATGCTCCAAATGCAGCTGATAATTGATTGCTCAGAGGAGCTTGCTATGTCAGCAATAGCCAAGGGATGGGAAAATGATAATCTCAATATATGCTAGAGAAGACAGTGTATAGCCTTGCTTTATTTATAGCCTTGCTTTAGCTGGGGCTAAATCCACTGCTAATTACGCCAGCATCTTTAAATGCAAGGTTTAATACACCTTGTGTCTTCATTCTGAATCTCAAAAGGGCACCTTCCGCGATTGGGAGTGTCAAAGGCCCTTTAAAGAGCATTTGAATAAAGTAGATCTCCAGGAATAGGGAATTTAGTTTTGCAGCTATTTTAATCTCTTTTTCAAATAAAGGAATTAAACATGAATTAGGACTTCTTTAGAAAGAGCAGATGTTCCCTCTGAGATTTAGTGGGAACAGACGGCTCTTTCTCTGCGCAAGTTGCGTAGTGACCGATGTCTTTAATTGCATGTAATCTCAAATGAACTCCCATTTTAAAATGGATCCCGTAAGCCTTTTCCTGCTTAGCAGAATTGGTTTGAGGTACTTTCAGGAGGTGTTTAAATGTTGATGACTGCTGGTGGATTAACAGCATAGAGAAAATGAAGTCTCTTCCACCACAGAATAATAAATGGCGACTACATAACATTTTGCCTGGTCAGAAAATAAGAATGGTCCCCAGACCATATCAGGTTTTGGTCTCTCAGCCAAATCTGCCATGCAAGGAGCCTGTTGGTAGGAAATTTTTGTCTGTGTTTGATACAGTTCAGTTCAGAAAATGAGCAGGCTTCGGAGACAGCGGGAGAGAACACTTGTGTTTTGGTTACATTTCCGTCCCCTCTGTAGCATTTTTCTCTCTCTATTCCACTATTTCAGCACACATTGTAAGAAAACAATTAACATTGTGAGGGGAAATGCCATTAAAGTTTGGAGATGCTCCAATGCCATGGCAATGGGGTCTGGCCAATTACCTAAGACACCCTGAGGTTTGAAACAGCTGTTTGTTAGAAGCCACAAAAGCCTTCTGCCAAAGACACCGGCTAGTCACTGATGTTTCAAATCCAGCTGTCAAGCAACACCCATCTCTGGTGCTGGAGTTTCCAAGTGTGGTCTAATACTGCCCTTTGCCGTGTGCCACCAAGCAAAGGGAAGAGCCAGATTAGACTTGTGGCACTTGACATCAAAGGTCACAAAAAGGGAATCATCCCTTTTATTAGAAATCTTTCAACTGCCTCTCTATGGTGCATTTCAAAATCTTTGGCGTGGGTTTAGACAACTTCTAAATGGAAATAAACAGCAATTTGACATTTCAGTCTCTGTTCATGCAGAAACAGATTGTGGAATGATTTAGTAAAGGTGTGAAGTCTGCCACAGGTACAAGGCTCGGATCTGGAGAAATTAGTCCTGAGGGCTTGGTGGTTCTGTTTTGGGGATGTTCAGCTGCTTTGCCCATTCCTGGATCATGGGGCTCTCACTGTTATTTCACTGATCTTAGCCAGAGAGACTCCCAAAATCACAACTAGAGGTAGATCCTTGTTTGCATTAAGGCTGCTGGTTAAGAAGTTTGTGTCTCTCTTCCGGCAGCGCTTGTGGGATGGGTTTATCCCAGGAGCCCCGAAGTCGTCCAGCGCTACGCCCTGCCCGTGCTCTGGTCCTTCCTGGGGAACAAGGCGCTGCCTGTCCGAAGCGCCAATGTCCGCACTGTGGTCACCAAGCTTGCCTGCGCCCTCTACAAGGTGATGGGCGCCAAGCTGAGGAAGCACGCTGCCAGCCAGCCTCCGCATGTGCGGGAAAACCTCTCCGACATTTTGGGCTGGTGAAGGCTCGATGACCTGCAGAGAGATGGCAAAGTGCTGAGCTGGACACCTCCGGACGTGACTTCTTAGCTGTGCCAAAAATGACAGAACGCAAAGGAAGGGTGTGCACCTGCCCCCGCTCTCTCCACCCCCCTTCCTAGTCGTGGCATGGGGTGCCTGAAGCAACTTCCGACTGAGGACAAGGTGAAGGCTGAGCATGGCTCAGCCTCACAAAGAGGTAAGGCGGGAGCTGGGCCGCTCTCTGGCGGGAGGAAGGCTCTTGTGCCAGCCTAGAGAGCCTGGGCACATTGCCAGGGAACAGTTCTGCCCTGCATGTGCCCCCTGCAATGAGCTGTGCTGCTCCCAGTGCCCCGTGTAGCTGTAGGGCTGCTCAGCTGTGGGGCCGCGAGAGGAGCAGGAGGGTGCGTGTGCAGCTGAGCCATTCCTGGAAAGCACAGGCCTCTGGGCTCCCTGCTGTCCCAGGGCAGCCCAGAGGCCAGGCTGCTCCTGTGCTGGCTCTGTGCAAGTGGGTCAGGGTGTCCCCCTGGCCTGCCTCAAGTGGCTGCTGGCAGGAGCGTGTTTCCCTGTGCAGCTCTTTAGAAGTTTCCAGGGAATCTCTCCAATGAAACACTGTAGCTTCAGATGCTTTAGGTTTGCATTGCAGCCTCTGTTATATTTTGTGTCTCCACTTTGCAGGCGTGACTGGCTACAGTCTTATCAAGAAGTTTTCCTTGGACATTTCCTGTGTTCCGTAACCGACAAAGCCCTTGCCTCCTGTCCAGAAGAGCTCTCTTTCCTCGAGCTCAGGAAGAGGGTTCTGCCTGTCTGAAGAAAGTTTGAAGATTTGGATTTCTACGTTAGGCTTTGTAGTTACAGATGTACATATGTTCTGACATGTAGATGTAGGTTTGAATAAACGTGTTGTCATTTTATCTTTTAAATTTTGAAAATAGATTTTCCACAGTATATCTTTTATTTTGAGGTGTTTTCTTTGTTTGTTTTAAATAAAATAATTTTTTAAAAAACCAAGCCGAGAATGTGAGACCTGCTAGCCTAGAGGTTGTCAGAGTGCAGCTGACTCAACGTGCCACTGTCTCACGGTATTCTTTCCTCACAGCGCCTCTCCTCTTCCTCTTTTGCCATGTTTTCTTCATGTCATTTGTGCTGCTGTTTGTTATTTAGCATGACAATGGGGCCACCTATTACCATGTTTGGGGGACAACGGACCCAGAAGATCCTGTGTAGTCTACAGTTTTCTGCCTCAATGTGTTCTGTGCTCACAAAAGGCCTGAGCAAAGCAACAAAGAGAATGTGCCCAAATCCTGAAGCTTTGCTCCTTTGCAATGTCAGACAGATCTGGCTCAGAGGTGTCTTCAATCACAATTCCATAGGTAAGAAGAGGACGTGTATTTCACTGGGAAAAGAGGCACTGCTTTGGAAAAGGCATCTGTATGTATATTTACCCAGGACAGCAGTCCAACGGCGTTGTTTGCAACTTGTTTGCAGAAGCATGAGCGGACTGTGAGGTTATTGAACAGGTGACAAGGGTTCCTCAAATCTGTACCCTAGCCTGGGTGCCATTCAGCCCAGAGTTATGGGATAGTGGCGTAGTACATCCCACACACATTCTGCCTCCAAGAAAAGCTTGGCTTGGCTTAATCGAGTGAAATAAAGAGAAGAGCAATGAAATGGACATTGAAACTCGTCACTTTAGAGTGATTCTCCTGCTTTCCAATGTCAGCCCTGTACCTCATGCTCCCAAGGCTTGTTACGAACGAGTGTTTGAGATTGCTTAAAAATTCACTGTCAAGGTTATCAGTAAAACCAGATTGAATATGTCCTAGGTTACAGTGTAAGATGCAACCAAGAGTATGTATTCTATTGTCACCTTCACAAGCTGTTAAAACAGATGGGGCTGTGTTTCTGATCTCCTACCATGACTCATCCTTGATAAATCCCTCTGGGGGCTATCTCTGTTTAATGGGCAATCAATGGCCCACTGCATGACTCACAGAATTACATCAGCCCATTGGGAGATGCTCCACCCAGGGGGAGGAGCCAAGCATTCCCACCTGGATATAATCAGGTAGGATTGAAGCACAAGCAGCTCTTCCCTACTGGATTCCCAGAGGATAAGAGCTACTACTGGACCTCTTCTGAAAACCAGATCCTTCTACAGGATCACTGCTTCAATAGGACCACTTCATCTGGGCTGCTACCACCACCCTGACTAACAGGGTGTCAGGTTGTATCCTGACTCTGTCAGTGTTCTTGTACTATTGCAATTATTTTAATTTTCCTATTAAATTACAGTTCTGTCTTGTGATCTCTCACTGGTTTGTTTTCAAACTAGTACAGAATGTTAAGTAACAGCTCAACAAAATTTGTTGGCAACATTCACACTGTTACTTACTAGTCCTTTAAGGCACAACAAGGGAAAAAAGCAACAAACAAAATGCAGTCAATCAAACCAGACATGAACTGAGAACTGTGTGTGTGTGTGTGTGTGTGTTTAGACGGGTTTGATAAAGGGAGAGAAAGGACAAGGATGAAAAGGAATGTGGCCTAAAAGCTTAACAGCACTCAAGCTTAACAGTAGTTAAACTGGAACCGTGAGGAGGGGGGGTATTGGCCCAGGATCCATTGTTATTGACGATCCTGTGAGTACAGGAAACTTGAGCTCGCTGGCTCTGAGAGGCCCCACGGGAGGTTGCCAGTGGCAGCCGCTGTGGTCCAGGAGAGCTTCGAGGGCTTCCTTTTGGACCGCTGTTTATGGGCCACGAGACAGTGGGCTTCAGTCATAAAATGCTTCATCATGGCCGCACTTTGGGTCAGCGCCCTGTCTTTGGAAGTGCGAGAAGAAGGATGTTATGGCATTCAGGCAAGAAAAGTAGTTTCCAAGACTGTCCACAGAAAACCCCAGGAGCTGGTTAGACAGCACAAGTTCCTGGGAGCACTCAGTGTTTTGGGCAAGCTCAAGAGGAGCTGAGTCCAGGGGCTGTTCATCAAGGCTGAGGCCTAACAAGCATTTTCTGAGATCACAGTGTGGCCTGACAAGGCCAGGGAAGATTCACCACCCCAGTGTGAAGCATGAAGTTTTGATGTGGAGTAAAAAGCCATGGCCCAGTGGAAGCCCGGGGCAGTTTCCTCAGGCCTGCGGGAGAATCCCACTGCAGATCCTCGTGCCACTGATTCCATCTCTCCCCACTTTTCTCAGTTCTTGGTGGCAAGGTCACTTAGGTTAGACACACAGCTCACAAGAAGTGCTCCTGTATTTCCCTATACAATGAATTAAAGTGAGATTACACATCCCAAATCTGTGTTTTCTTTCTGGCAATCTGATTGATTGCAGGAATTTCTGGAACAACAAACTTGCTTCCTCAAATATTTCCTGTGCATGGTAATGAGCACAGAGGAAAGATTTAATGTTAAAAGCTTTGCCCAGGCAATGCTCTTTTGACAAGTTCCCTCCTTAGCTCTCCTTGGGAAGATCTGAAAGGTTCAATGGCCCCAGCTAAAGCTCCTGCAATGGCTGCCCGCCAGCAGAGCAGGGCTGTCAGCTGTGAACCAAGTGTTGCCACAGGCAGCAGCTTACCCAGGGCAGCAAATCAGGAGCTAGGAAGGAGCTGATCTGAAGGCCAAACCTCCTTAGCTCCTTCCAAGAGCACTGCAACAATTCCTCATTCCAAGGAGGTGCAGTGCTGGACACCAGAGCTCCGTGTGAGGACTGGACACAAGTTTGCTCCCACCGAGTGCTGTGATGGTTTCTGCAGGAGCTCTGGGCTCCTGTGCCTGCCGGACACCATGAGGAGAGAAGGAGCCGAGTACACTGACGCACCTTTGCCTCGAGCATAGGCCGGCCTTGACCAAACACACTGAAAGGTTTCCCCTTTGGCCCATGTCTCGAAACGTCCGGCCAGCTGTTTGATGACTCCGGTTGGTTTGGTGTAAAAGAATTTCCCTCAGAAATACTAGTGTCTTGGCATGACTTTATGATGTGTATCCCATATTGCTGACCTATGTCCAGAAATTAATTTTTGTGCCTTTTTATGCCTTTAAGCTGAGCCTGAGAGGGGGAAGGAAAAACTGAGCAAAACTTTTTCAAAGCAGTTTGCAGCTTGTTCAAGGTCACACAGAGATAGTGACTTTTTTTCCAGCTGTGGCAGGGGAGGGAGGAGGCACCTGGCTTGCAGCTGCCCGGTCAGCTTTTTGGCCAGTTGTTCAGTTTCTTTTTCTCCAGAGAGAGACTGAGAGTTGAACTTTTTTCCTTCCCGGGAATTTCAGATTTTCTCCCTTTCCTACTGGACTGCTTCAATATCAGAGCACGTCGGGAGGACTTTCCATCAAGCACAGAGGGCCTGGCCCTGGGCCAAGTCCCAGCTCTGAGGAGACCAAAGGGAGGACTCTTAACACTTTGCCAGGTTTTTTCTCCACAGCGAGAGATTTTTATTAGTTAGCATTATTTTCCTTTTCCCGTGTGTTTGTTAAAGAAATAGTTTTTATCTCTTTCACTTTCCTTTGGGGAAAATTTATTTCTTCCCGAACCTGGTGGGGGAGGGGTGGTGACCTGCCTTCTCTCAGGGGATATATTTCTAAATTTGGCCAAACCGGCACAACTAGGTTTGTCTTCCTCCGTGCCTTCCTCTCAGCAGCCTTGGGGATGTTCCTATGTGAAGCCATTTGTCTCAGTTTGAGAAAACTTAGGGCAGTCTGGAATAAGTTGTCTCCTCTAAACTGTTCCAACAATCCCTTTCCAGCAATAGGAAATGAATACTAATAGATGAAAGTGGAAAAAACCCAACACTTTATTAACAAACAGAATGCCCACAAGGCAAGGAAAAATAAGTAAGTAACTTGTAGATATCAAACTGTCAGACCTCACCGTCCTCCCACTGGAACAAAGACCCAAAATGCCAGAGGAAAACCCGCCCAGGACACGCGTTACAAGATGGCGCCGGCTTCTCTCTCGGGAAAAACAGGAGCTATCACGGAGTAGTTCTAGCAGCAGATGAAAGCTCGGTGGCTCGCCCAGCGTCGACTTCCACCCCACGGCAGAGCTCCGCAGAACGGTCACGGCAGGTGAGGCGGCTGGGCTGGTGCCCCTCGGGGTCTTTTCTCCCCGGCGTGGCTCAGCTCACAGACTCTTGGGCTGGGAGCGGGGCCACTCCACTTCTGCAGGCACGATGTCCCTGGTCTTGGACAAACAGTTTTCTCCTAGGAGAGCCCTGCATACTGTTCCACACATCTTTCCTAAAGGCCCAAACCAACTCCAGACACTCTGCCTAGAGCAGGTTTCCACAAAGGGCTGCAGAAATCCAGGACAGCTGCAAGTGAGTGTCGGAAGGGTTTTGTCCTGGTCCTGACAGGAGAATTCTTAATAATCTGAAGGAATTTCATTCAGATGTAGCATAGGATCTGAGTTTTTTCTATTGATATGTTTCAGGATGACTAACAAGCCGGTACAAGGCTGACATGTGAAAGCATGAGCATGTCCTCCAAAGTCCATTTTATTATTTTTCTGGTTTTTCCCCTCTAATAAGCCAAGGCAAGCTTTTCCTGGAGACAGAACATGTGTGGGATGAACTGTGGTCCCTCACAGGGTCACAGGGCTGGCAGTGACCAAGCAGGCAATCTGCTTCATTGGGAACCACTACAGAGCTACACCCCAGGGTGGGTTTCAGTAGCAGGGTATTATTAAGAGCTCCTTTCCTGCATGAGGTACAAAAAGAAGGTCCCTGATGATCATCTTGCAGCCATGCAGTAAAGAAGTGATCCTGCTGCCCTAATTAAGCTTTGGCTGTGGCAATGACACTCTTCCCACTCATCTTTTTACACAGACACTTCAGGTTTTCCCCACACTCTTGCAATACTGGCAGTCGCTGTTTCCTATTTACTGTTCTTCCCCCGAGAGTGATGGTATAGCTGCAGCTTGGAAACAAAATGCCCTGAGATCTGGGTATCCTGAAGGAGCATGAAATGCTAATTAAATGTTAATCTGGGTAGCTACCCAGATCTGCACTTACCAGTATTCTGAGGCAGCAGCAGGAGGATCATGCATCATTCCCGTTTGTTGGTGTTCCTGTTTCTGGTGTGCAAGAGCAATGACTTAGCGGAGAGACAAAAATGCCCCTATTCAAACAGTGGGTGTGCAAGTAGACATGAAGTTTCACTGCCTTTTCTAGGATATTTTAGAAAGATCTAAGAGAATATTGCAGGAGGGAGCAGGCGCCTAATTTTGTCTCCAGAGGAATCCCCAAAGGACACATCCACTCTGCTGGTGATGGCAACCCCATAAGCTCATGGACTAGTTTTCCCTGACGCATGCCAGCCTTCCCAGGCTTTACTAGTCTGGGATTTGACCCATAGCTAAGCAAACACACGCAGCCACGTGACACAGAGTTGTTCCTCCAGAAAACCTAAGTAACACATTCACATGCATTTTCTTCTCTAACATCTGAACCTGGAAACCATGAAGACTTTGGTGTCAAAAGGTTACAGTTTGCACTGGGCTCAGAAGTGTTTTTCCCTAAGGCAGAGCAAATTGACATGTGAGGTTTAAAAGCTTCAAATGACTATGAAAGGCAACTGAGAAATAAATTCTGGAAAGGCAGCATTGTCAGTGATCATGCAGCCCACCAAGAGCTGGAGCTGAACCCAGAATTGCTTCTTCCAGCTAGGCAGGAATTCAATATGCTGACAAGCACTGGTCCATGGTACCAAATGATCCCATACCTGTGGGCTGAATGACACCCAGGCTAGGGTACAGATTTGAGGAACCCTTGTCACCTGTTCAATAACCTCACAGTCCGCTCATCCTTCTGCAAACAAGTTGCAAACAACGCCGTTGGACTGCTGTCCTGGGTAAATATACATACAGATGCCTTTTCCAAAGCAGTGCCTCTTTTCCCAGTGAAATACACGTCCTCTTCTTACCTATGGAATTGTGATTGAAGACACCTCTGAGCCAGATCTGTCTGACATTGCAAAGGAGCAAAGCTTCAGGATTTGGGCACATTCTCTTTGTTGCTTTGCTCAGGCCTTTTGTGAGCACAGAACACATTGAGGCAGAAAACTGTAGACTACACAGGATCTTCTGGGTCCATTGTCCCCCAAACATGGTAATAGGTGGCCCCATTGTCATGCTAAATAACAAACAGCAGCACAAATGACATGAAGAAAACATGGCAAAAGAGGAAGAGGAGAGGCGCTGTGAGGAAAGAATACCGTGAGATAGTGGCACGTTGAGTCAGCTGCACTCTGACAACCTCTAGGCTAGCAGGTCTCACATTCTCGGCTTGGTTTTTTAAAAAATTATTTTATTTAAAACAAACAAAGAAAACACCTCAAAATAAAAGATATACTGTGGAAAATCTATTTTCAAAATTTAAAAGATAAAATGACAACACATTTATTCAAACCTACATCTACATGTCAGAACATATGTACCTCTGTAACTACAAAGCCTAACGTAGAAATCCAAATCTTCAAACTTTCTTCAGACAGGCAGAACCCTCTTCCTGAGCTCGAGGAAAGAGAGCTCTTCTGGACAGGAGGCAAGGGCTTTGTCGGTTACGGAACACAGGAAATGTCCAAGGAAAACTTCTTGATAAGACTGTAGCCAGTCACGCCTGCAAAGTGGAGACACAAAATATAACAGAGGCTGCAATGCAAACATAAAGCATCTGAAGCTACAGTGTTTCATTGGAGAGATTCCCTGGAAACTTCTAAAGAGCTGCACAGGGAAACATGCTCCTGCCAGCAGCCACTTGAGGCAGGCCAGGGAGACACCCTGACCCACTTGCACAGAGCCAGCACAGGAGCAGCCTGGCCTCTGGGCTGCCCTGGGACAGCAGGGAGCCCAGAGGCCTGTGCTTTCCAGGAATGGCTCAGCTGCACACGCACCCTCCTGCTCCTCTCGCGGCCCCACAGCTGAGCAGCCCTACAGCTACACGGGGCACTGGGAGCAGCACAGCTCATTGCAGGGGGCAGAACTGTTCCCTGGCAATGTGCCCAGGCTCTCTAGGCTGGCACAAGAGCCTTCCTCCCACCAGAGAGCGGCCCAGCTCCCGCCTTACCTCTTTGTGAGGCTGAGCCATGCTCAGCCTTCACCTTGTCCTCAGTCGGAAGTTGCTTCAGGCACCCCATGCCACGACTAGGAAGGGGGGTGGAGAGAGCGGGGGCAGGTGCACACCCTTCCTTTGCGTTCTGTCATTTTTGGCACAGCTAAGAAGTCACGTCCGGAGGTGTCCAGCTCAGCACTTTGCCATCTCTCTGCAGGTCATCGAGCCTTCACCAGCCCAAAATGTCGGAGAGGTTTTCCCGCACATGTGGAGGCTGGCTGGCAGCGTGCTTCCTCAGCTTGGCGCCCATCACCTTGTAGAGGGCGCAGGCAAGCTTGGTGACCACAGTGCGGACATTGGCGCTTCGGACAGGCAGCGCCTTGTTCCCCAGGAAGGACCAGAGCACGGGCAGGGCGTAGCGCTGGACGACTTCGGGGCTCCTGGGATAAACCCATCCCACAAGCGCTGCCGGAAGAGAGACACAAACTTCTTAACCAGCAGCCTTAATGCAAACAAGGATCTACCTCTAGTTGTGATTTTGGGAGTCTCTCTGGCTAAGATCAGTGAAATAACAGTGAGAGCCCCATGATCCAGGAATGGGCAAAGCAGCTGAACATCCCCAAAACAGAACCACCAAGCCCTCAGGACTAATTTCTCCAGATCCGAGCCTTGTACCTGTGGCAGACTTCACACCTTTACTAAATCATTCCACAATCTGTTTCTGCATGAACAGAGACTGAAATGTCAAATTGCTGTTTATTTCCATTTAGAAGTTGTCTAAACTCACGCCAAAGATTTTGAAATGCACCATAGAGAGGCAGTTGAAAGATTTCTAATAAAAGGGATGATTCCCTTTTTGTGACCTTTGATGTCAAGTGCCACAAGTCTAATCTGGCTCTTCCCTTTGCTTGGTGGCACACGGCAAAGGGCAGTATTAGACCACACTTGGAAACTCCAGCACCAGAGATGGCTGTTGCTTGACAGCTGGATTTGAAACATCAGTGACTAGCCGGTGTCTTTGGCAGAAGGCTTTTGTGGCTTCTAACAAACAGCTGTTTCAAACCTCAGGGTGTCTTAGGTAATTGGCCAGACCCCATTGCCATGGCATTGGAGCATCTCCAAACTTTAATGGCATTTCCCCTCACAATGTTAATTGTTTTCTTACAATGTGTGCTGAAATAGTGGAATAGAGAGAGAAAAATGCTACAGAGGGGACGGAAATGTAACCAAAACACAAGTGTTCTCTCCCGCTGTCTCCGAAGCCTGCTCTCTGCTCATTTTCTGAACTGAACTGTATCAAACACAGACAAAAATTTCCTACCAACAGACTCCTTGCATGGCAGATTTGGCTGAGAGACCAAAACCTGATATGGTCTGGGGACCATTCTTATTTTCTGACCAGGCAAAATGTTATGTAGTCGCCATTTATTATTCTGTGGTGGAAGAGACTTCATTTTCTCTATGCTGTTAATCCACCAGCAGTCATCAACATTTAAACACCTCCTGAAAGTACCTCAAACCAATTCTGCTAAGCAGGAAAAGGCTTACGGGATCCATTTTAAAATGGGAGTTCATTTGAGCTTACATGCAATTAAAGACATCGGTCACTACGCAACTTGCGCAGAGAAAGAGCCGTCTGTTCCCACTAAATCTCAGAGGGAACATCTGCTCTTTCTAAAGAAGTCCTAATTCATGTTTAATTCCTTTATTTGAAAAAGAGATTAAAATAGCTGCAAAACTAAATTCCCTATTCCTGGAGATCTACTTTATTCAAATGCTCTTTAAAGGGCCTTTGACACTCCCAATCGCGGAAGGTGCCCTTTTGAGATTCAGAATGAAGACACAAGGTGTATTAAACCTTGCATTTAAAGATGCTGGCGTAATTAGCAGTGGATTTAGCCCCAGCTAAAGCAAGGCTATAAATAAAGCAAGGCTATACACTGTCTTCTCTAGCATATATTGAGATTATCATTTTCCCATCCCTTGGCTATTGCTGACATAGCAAGCTCCTCTGAGCAATCAATTATCAGCTGCATTTGGAGCATTTTGGGCAGCGCTGACATAGGAAGACCCTGACTGCACACCCTGAAGTGCTCAGTCCAATGGCACTTCCCCAGCACAGGCAGGGAGCCTCAGCACTCTGCTTCTGCCCCTCTGCCCCCAAAGGCTGCCTTGCACAAAATCCGTGCCTCTAACATGTGTGCTGAGTTTTGGCCTAAGCTGTGACCCCCAGGCACTGCAGGCTTCCGCCTCAAAACTTTCCAAGAGCAAAGCAAGAATTCTGTGAGGACAAAACAAACCCATCCCCTGAAACAGCATTTGCCACCATTTTCCCTAAAGGATCAGAGCTGTCCGGGAGCTTCCAAGAGAGGAGCCAGCTTGGGAACTTTTAGCCCCTCCCTTTCCTGGAGGCAGCTTCTGAGATGCCCCAGTGAGAGCTCAGCCCTGAGGCCGAGCGCCGCCCCCATCTCAGGTGCTGCACACCTCTGCAGCAGCCAGGGAAAACCTGCCCAATACACCTTCCATGGCTATTGGGCAGGAGGGACAAGCTCAGCACCTCCTGATTTGGAGGAGCCACTCTAGTGTCTATTCACTGGCATTCCCTGTAAACTCTGCCTCGGAAGACCTCTTGCCTTAGAAGGGGAGGCCATACCTGAGAGATGCTCCGTGACATCCAGCAGAGCTTGGCCCTTCAGTTCACTCCTTCGGTGGCTGAACTCTTTCAGCAGGGATACTTTATCTACAAGGGAAACACACATTTCTGCTCTCTCTTCTGAGGTCATAAGAGAAAGGACAGTGGGGAGGGAAGGGGCAGGGGCAACTACATTTTGTAAAAGAAAGGAAATTCCTGCTGATTTTTGAATCCTTTTCTTCTTTCCTTCCAGCCTACTTGGGAGGATTTTAAATTCCAAAAGAAAAGCTCTCCTTTCACATTTTAAATCCAAAGTTGTCTGCTGTACCAGGAGCTATGTTAAACATTTCACATCAGGGACCTCAAGAGTTCAATCACACGTAAGCAGTGAAAAGGTTTTGCATCCCAGAGCTTTGCAGAAGTGATCTTCTCTCTCCCCTATGGAAAAGGGTGAGAAGGCTCCAAAATGCACACCTCCATTGCCACCTGAAGGATAAGCTGTTTTTAAATTGTCAGGTTACCTGTGTGGATCTAGGGACAAGACTCCAAGTTACTCATACAAGAGCTATTACTGCTCAGTGCCTCAGTAGCCTGTGGGTTTCTGTAACAGCTGTGAAATCAGATCTTGGCAGAGAGACTGGAAGATTTCCCAATACTTGACTGGCGTATGTATTTTAGTTTTTCTTGTGCCTATCTGTTGCGGTTTTGGGGGTCTTGTTTGAATTTGCTGTTGCCTGCATTGGCCTGCAAGCCTCCAGTCCTGCCACTCTAATAAGCCAAGGCAAGCTTTTCCTGGAGACAGAACATGTGTGGGATGAACTGTGGTCCCTCACAGGGTCACAGGGCTGGCAGTGACCAAGCAGGCAATCTGCTTCATTGGGAACCACTGCAGAGCTACACCCCAGGGTGGGTTTCAGTAGCAGGGTATTATTAAGAGCTCCTTTCCTGCATGAGATACAAAAAGGAGGTCCCAAATGATCTTCATGCAAGCATGCAGTAAAGAAGTGATCCTGCTGTCCTAAAGAAGCTAATGCCTATGATGTGGAGCCTTCCAGGAGGCTGCTCTGCAGAGGTTCTGATGCGCCAGTGTCCCTTCATGCCAACAGCAAAGCTATTCATTTGGGAAGTCAAATGGGGCCCAGGCAAACTCCAAAAATCCCTTTGGCCCTGAATTCCAGCAAAGCTGTAGTCCAGCACTTCCTCTTCAGACAAACAGCACAGAGCCAAGGGCTCCTGGGACTTTTGGGAAATGCTGATGCACATTCAAGCCTGTTGGGGGACTGGTGCGTAAGGACTGCACCTGCACAGCTTCTGGTGGGTGTCAGCTGGAGGTTTCCACAGACAACAACAGCTGTCAAGGCACTCAGCGTTCTCTTGACTCGCAGAGGCAGAGACACACTTGAGGAGAGTCCATGCCAGGGCTCAGCCTTACCTAAGTGAGCCATGGATTCTTCCAGCGCTTTCACAGCTGCGGCATAAACCCCGGGGTCCTTTGAGTTTAGGTTGTTTGTTATTCCTTCAACCAAACAGATGATCACCGGGTTTAAGCCATCTTTCAGGACGCCTATGATTTCAGCCAGCACGTCCAGCGCCTTCTGCTTCACTTTCTTGTGCGTATCACCAAGTCTTGGGACAAAATAATCAAAAATCTGTGAAGAGAACAAACAACATGAAAGTTGGATTAAAATGTCCTTGTTTGAGGAAGGGACGCAGAAGTGAGCACTCAGCAATGTAAAAGATGAAAGTGATCCTTCCTGTCAGGTCAGCACTTGCTTGCACAATTTCCCTGTGGGCCACTCTCTGGAATGGTTGCGCAACCTCATGCTGGTTGAAAGATTTTCATATATTTTGAAGAGGTTTGGGTGGGGACAGGATAGTTCCTATGGTGTTTCTCTCCACATTTCAGTCATTAAATTAATCCCATTTATTGATGCAAAACAGTATCTTTGCTTTTGAAGTATGGAACCAGATATTTACAATGCCCCTTTTTCTACACAGTTGCCTCAAGTTCTGAGGGCAGTTATGATTTTGCCAAAACTATGGCTGGAGGAGATCCAGGTTTTGTTCCATCTGTCTCAGAACCTGTGTCTGGAGAAGTGCAGGGCTCTGATCAACTCTTCCAGGATCCAGACCAATTGTCTACCCAGCAGGTAAACTTCTGAAATTTAATGTGCTGTACCGCTCTCATTAGAGCAGGTTCAGTCCCTTGACAGCCACATTATCAGGCACCATTTTCTGGACAAAGGGAAAAAGCAGCTGCTGGGAGGAGAAGGAAGAGATCTGTGCCTAGCCATTTCCCTCCTTTTCCAAAGAGAAAAAAAGACCCCCCAAGAAGGGTGAGCACCGTCTTTACCAAGAGGAATAGGGATGCCGATGGAAACGAGTAGCCAGAGTTGTGCCTGTGCAAGACAAGATGGAGTTTACAGAAGTATCCTTTTAAAAAAAATTGGTTTAAACCAGCCCAGCCTGATACTTCTCTTCCCCATCCAACCCCTTTTTTTTTGTCTAGAGAATAATTGCCACGCTTTCAGTGGCTGGATTCCCTTCACTTAACCCAAGTGGGAGTAGGAGACAGCAGAAGTTACACCAGCAGAAAACTCTGTCCTCATCTGATGAACAGCATCAATAGGCACCTGCCAGACAAATACATCTGGACTGAAATCACTTGTCCTGAAGCGTGGACCTGAATTAAATATTTCAGGGGAAGAGGCACCAGCCTGTCCCACACAGCCAGGATGTAGTGCCAAGACACACTGAATTAACTTTCCTGCTACAGGCTTGGGAAAGGAGCTAAAGGAAAGGAACAATGAAGACACCCTACATACTTGGACAGTGTTAGTGGAGACGAGCTGGGGGCTGCTTTTGCACAGGTCTAGGAGGAGTGCCACTCCTTCCATCCGTGTCTTAAACTCCTTGGCTTCCAGGAGATTGTACAGCTTCTGGAGCGGCTCCGTTTCTTCCCCAGCCGGAGGTAACGTGACCTGGGCTTTTGGGCGGCGTAGGAGGCGTCCATCAGAGGTAGACTTCACCCTGGAGAATAAAACCAAATGAGGACCTGTTGGTGATCATACCTTCAGTTAATTGTGAGCAGAACATCTGGGGGAGGTTTCCTAATGATGTGATTTCAAGCTAGAAAATCCTGACCTGAAAAACAACGGGAGACCTCATGACAATCATTACAGGAGACAATCTGCAAGCAACTTTCTCACCAGTGCTTACTCAGGAAAACCAAGGATGAGATGCATCTCACTTATCTCCAGACAGCTTCCCAGGTACACATGTTGCACTGCTTTGTGAGGAAAGAGAGACGCTACTTCCAAGTTTAAATGCCTCATCATAAGGGAGGTGTGTGTCTTATAATAAGGAAACTCATCCCTCTGGAGAAGTGTCTCTACAGCAGGCATGACAATCTGGAAAAGTAGCTCAGATGCATCTGAACAGATGGATAGGGGCATATCTGAAGGATCCAGAAAATCCGTAACAGGGATAAAAACAGATGATTGCTTCCCTAGAGACTAGATCCACAGCTTAACAAACCCACTGGGAACAACTCTCTTGGATCAGCCTGTCCCTTCCATGAGCATGGGAAGATCCTGACTATGCTACTGAGGCATGTGGTCACTCTCCTGCCAGCGCTGAGCATGAGAGAGCTAAATAACTCCCCTCTTTTATCAGTGGACAACAGGTACAAGTAGCTCTCCCACTGGCAGGAAGAGACAGCAAGGACCAAATTCCTGTCTCAAATGCTGATTGCAGCACAGGGGGAAATAAACCAAACATGCTGTCCATCAAGCAAACAGTATGAAGGACAGGAATGTCAAGACCAAACGTCCACATTGAGACACCTGTTGACCAAAGTTGCTCAGGAACTGGCGTGCTACTTACCACTCCTCTTGGTACTGTCTGAGGGTAAGAAAACCATGAGTCAGGGAGGCCAAACCACATGCATGGGAAGTGCTATTTTGGGGAATGGCATCTTGCTTCTAGACTGGGACTTCTCATCAAAACACCCATCTGAAAAAGCCTGCTCTCAGAGGAAAAAAACCCTGCTTGAATTTACTTGTCCCAAGTGAGGCAGCGGAGACATGGCCCTCTCACAGCCTCCACAGCACTGTCCTTGCCACTGCACTGGATCTTCTGAGCTGCAACCAATGGGTGTCTTTTTGTCGCCCATTTTTTGTGGAAAGCCTTCCAGAGAAGTTGTGTTCAGCGTAATGCAGAAGGAGACATTTTTTATGATAGAGCATTTGTAGGGAAAGGAAACAATCTCTGGCACAGGTCATCTCCACCAGAAAGATTTTCCTGAGGAAGAGACATGTAAAGCTTGCCATGTGCTTTGTCACATCTAACTAAAGTGCTCAGTACCGTTTACTAGAAGGCAATGTGGCCTGGGGCTTCTTCGAGCCATCGCTCCTCTTCTTCACAGGCTTCTCGACAGATGGGTGTTCATCCTTCTGCGTTTCCATCCCCTACAAAGGCATAAAGAAACCCCATGGATCTTTAGAATGTAAAATAGGATATTACCTGTTTAAAACACAACTTATAAGCAGGATCACTGCTACCAAGGCTTGGGCAAACATTTCCAAACTTACAGAAGGAAACAGGCCAGAGGTTCAGTGATGCCAACTCTTTGTTTTCAATAGCCCAAGGCAGGTTATGGCTGCTACCATACTGAGCAGCAGTCTAAAATCCCAAATTCATTCCTCTTGAGCATAAATGGGAATAATGCAAACTGGTAGGGAACTAATGCTCTTAAAGGAAGCTGCAGAAAAATTTGGACTCTTTGGAGGTTGGCCCATTGTGTTGGAAGTTGATTTGGTTCCACACTCACTCTCCCTGTTGCTGCACAAAGGCACACTCCCTTCTATAATGTAGGTAAAAAGAATTAAAAAACCCCCAGGCAAACAAATGATTTTCCACTGGATGCTGCTGAATTCACCAAGCTTCTTCCAGCTCCACAGGGCATGACAGCAGGGCAGTATTCCCAGAAGACAGACAGAAATTGTAGGAATTGGGATTGACTGGGACTGGACTTTTGTATATTTGGAAATTTTCTTGGCACTACTGCTTCCTGTGTCTTTTGCAAAGACTCTGTTATCTCCAGAAGCACTGTTCTCACTTAATTGCATCACTGGGGGCAGAGTAGGGATAGTGGGGTGGGGGGTTATGCTTAAATGTAAACCCATTTTCTCCTCTTTCCCTTCCCTGTTTGTGGCCGATATTCAAAATATCCAATACCCCACGTTTCCCCTAATACTATCAGTTCCTTTGTGCTCTGCAGATGAACAGGTTGAGGATCAACAGTTCATTCCCAGGAGCAAAATGATTTGGCAGAAGAGGAATGAGATAAAGTCAGATTAGGTATGTTTGATCTCATATCAGCAGTGGCAATACTTGCACAAAGGAGACATTTCTCCGACCAAGCACTTACTTTCTTCTTCATTCTTGTCAGAATATCTTCCAGGTCACGGGTGGAAAGAGATTGTTCCAAAAGCCTTTTAAATTTTGGGTGATTCAGCATCATTTTCACCATCTCCTGTCCATAATGCCTAAAACAAGAAAGAAAGAAAGAAAGAAAGAAAGAAAGAAAGAAAGAAAGAAAGAGAGAAAGAGAGAAAGAGAGAAAGAGAGAAAGAGAGAAAGAGAGAAAGAGAGAAAGAGAGAAAGAGAGAAAGAGAGAAAGAAAGAAAGAGAAAGAAAGAAAGGTGAACAAACAAAGGAGGAGTGTTAACAGAATAAGCTGATACCTTAACCTCAGCAGCTGCCATACCTGCATGAGAAGGCATTACCTACTCAGCAAAGAGAGAGATTTACCTCCACTTGTCACTGCACAGTGCTGTCAGCTGAACACAAGAGGCAAGAGGAGAACGTGGGGCAACAGAAAAATACAATCTCACTCTGAAACTGTGGGTGCGCTTCTGTGGCATCGAAGGATCCCAGGGAACAAGCGAAACACCTCTGCTTTGAGTCACAGCTTATGAGCAGTGTCTTGCTGCCATTGCACAGGAATTTGCCTTTCTTTAACTGGCAGGGAAGCCAGGACCAAATGCCTCATGCTTGCTTTTGATTATTCTATACCATATGTATGCACAGGGACAGCTAGTTGCTCATGCCTTCTTGGCAGCTATTAATGGGAATTGAATCCTCAAAGTAAGGGGATTTTTTGGGGTGGTTTGGGTTGATTTTGCCACTAGGAAACCACAGTTTTCTTCAAGAAGCAATTTGGAGGTCATTCAGCCACAGATAAGAGCATTATAGGAATCTGCAGAAGAGGTTTAGAAACACTGAATACATTGGCTAAAGACCCCTGGAATATTTCTAGGAAAGTCTTAAGTTACTGAGAAATAGATGTATGGGATCCTTCAGCGATGAACATTAGCCAACATTTTGGCTTTGTCTTGTGCACCTAAGGCCAAGCAAAACTGTTTGACTGGCTCATCTGATGGCTCTTTTGATCTCAGGAAAGAATCATTCAAGTCCCAGGAAGTTGGCAATGCTCCCTCTTGCGGGACAACCTCAGGTTCCCCAGCACAGTCATTTCCCCAGACAAGCCAGGGCAGCGGTCACAGCACCAAGGCTGACAGAGCTCAAGAAGCCTTTGGACAATGCTCTCGGGCACATGGAGTGACCCTTGGGGGGCCCTGCCCACGGGCAGGAGCTGGACTCGATGACCCTGATGGGTCCCTTCCAACTCAGCGTATTCCGTGACTCTGTGAACCTCATCCACACAGTGAGGGAACTTGATATTTCCTTTAGCTTCCACTCTTTTGTGGTTTTGCCCTTTACAGCCAGACACCCAACAGTTTTCCTGTTTTAGGAGGTGAAATGAAGATCATTACCTTGTGTCCTCGTGACAGTCCTGAGCAAGCGTCCCTGCCGCGTGCGCCAGCCTCTCAGCCCTGGGCGTTCCTGCGAGCTTCGTGACTCCAGTTTTCTCCATCAAGGACAGGAGGAGTTGGGCCGCGCACTTCCGCACCTGGACGTGGCGGCTCCTGGGAAGAAGAGAGCGGACACTGGGGCACAGGGAGCAGGGGGACACAGCGCAGGCCTTGGCCAGAGCATGCTCCCTGTCATTGCTGGGGGAAGGAGGCCTGGGCTCTCCCTGACACTTGGGACACCTGTAGAAGGTTCTGTCCGCAGAGAAACACAAAGTTAGCACTGTACAGAAGGACTGCCTGCAAGCAAGAGCGAGGAATTCAGTCTCCCTGCACTATCTGGTACTCAATGTCTTTCCCCAAATTCACTCTGAGAAAGGGGGAAATTAAAGACAACCCAGGCTGACCCATCAGGGGCCAGCCACTACACAGACAGCCGCAGCAGGATTGAGGATATTTCCACCCATTTACCCCCAAATCTGCAGACCTTGGGAAAGAAACAAATGCAGGGAAAACACGCTGTGGGACATGAAGTTGCAGAATATCCAGCAATGCAGCCAGTTTCTTCTGTGAGGCTTGGCAAGAGATACCTCTGAACGTTTGCCCCTTTTCCAAAGCTGAGGAAAGGGTGGCAGTCAGTTTAGCCAGGTTGTCCTGTTCTAGACAGTGTCTCTTGGGGACTATCAGGCCCAGCACCAACACTTAAGGCAGCACCTGCTTCAGCTGTCCCATGGCAGTCGGCCTGTGAAGGTGCCTGTACAGTGATTCATCATCTCAAGGCTAACATGAGACATCAGTTGGAATAGCAAGTGGGGCTCTAAGGCCAGGACAGTCCTACAAGACTCCTCTTGGCAGGAGCTGCACCTGCTGTGCAGGCTGTGCCACACCCAGCACGTTCTCCCCCATGTGCTCCATGCTGCAGCAAGAACCCTCCTTACTTCTCAAGTGAATGGCATAATGAGGATGCATGGTTTTTCCCAGGGGCTCTGTGGTTAGGGCTGTGAAATATCAAAGAGCGCTCACAGCTGCAGTTGCAATTGTCCCTCTTCCCACAAAACCACAGGGCTCTATCCTTAGCCTTTGCAGGCACTTGCACTTGCCCACCATTCACCACATCTAGGCAACTCGGACAGACTGGGAGAACTCCAGGAAGCAGCAGCAAGCTGAGTCAGGGGAGGTTGAGGTTGGATATCAGGAAAAAGTTTTTCACCCAGAGGGTGGCTGGGCACTGGAACAGGCTCCCCAGGGCAGTGGTCACAGCACCAAGCCTGAGAGAGTTCAGGAAGCCTTTGGACAACGCTCTCAGGCACATGGTGTGACCCTTGGCGTGTTTGTTCTGTGCAAGGCCAGGAGCTGGACTCAATGATCCTGATGGGCCCCTTCCAACTCAGCATATTCTACAGCTCTGTGATTCTGTCAACTAATGGGCTGCACGAGGGCAGAAATAGGTGACAAGAGGAAAGAAGTGAGGTTGATTGGAGAATCAAGACACTGAGTTCACAGAAGATGCAGGATACAGGACCCTTCCCTCCCACCATTCCCATTCTCTCTCAGCCCTTCTCCCGCACACACAATAGAAGGTGAAGAATATCACTAAGAGAAGAACCTACTGGACTCCACTGTCCATGAGAGCAGTCATTGCTCGTGCAGGAGTCACATGCTCCACCATGACTCCCAGGGTGTGACTGGCTGCTTCCTGAACAAACTCTGGGGAGTTCCACACCATCTGGAGAAGGACCCGAGCAACCTCATCCACCTCCGAGTCCATGTCCTTCTGCAAGGTCACAAAGAGCTCTCCAAGAGTGACGATTGCAGAGTAAGACACCTTTGAGCGAAGGTTGGTCACCTGGGGAAGTCATGAGGGGAAACATAAGAATCACCTTGAAAAGAAAACCAGTTGCCTTAGACAAAAGTCCCAGGAAATGACAACACTTCCCGCTGTGTCCAGGGGAACACAAAAGCACAGGCAGAGCAGAAGAGCACAAGCACAGAAAGGCACTTCACTCTGGCACCAATTTGTGCTAGGCCTCAGGCCTGCTTCCTGCAGGCCTAAAACATATTCTTTCACTTAAAGTGTTCTACTTAACTCTTCTGGAATGTCCACTGCTTTGGTTTTAGGCCCTTTCATTCAAAAAACAAAGAAACAAATTAAAGCAAGGGCTGCTCTCAAGCCATAAAGGCACAAGTCATAAAGACAAAAGAGTCATTTGCTCCTGTTTGAAAAAGCAACAGCAGCAGTTGAAGCCCTCAGCCAGGAAACAGAAAACACAGGCTCAAGTCTACAGACTAATTGGCAGTGTTGAATTACAGCTTGGGCAGAGATTTGGACTGCAGCAAATAACAGAATTAGTGTCTCCACTTCTGCATTTGCACGTTGCATTGTAATGGCAGCTCGCTCCAAGAGGAGAGTGTCAGATGCCCGACCTACCAGTAAATAGAGCTACATGTGCACACAGATCCTATAGAGAGCTGACAGACGTGAG
Organism: Coloeus monedula; assembly: GCF_965178545.1. Lineage (NCBI taxonomy): Eukaryota > Metazoa > Chordata > Aves > Passeriformes > Corvidae > Coloeus > Coloeus monedula. Next base: position 12,505,714 of record NC_138782.1, on the reverse strand, counting down.
AAAGATAAGGTCTAGAAACAGAAATGAAGGCAGTCCCTGAGCACACAGGGAGATGAACAAGCACATATCTACTCTACACACCGTGTATGAAGCACAGAGGACAATTCAGAACAAGGTTCTTACCTCGTTGGTAAGTGCCAAGCAAACCTCACGAAGTCTACAAAGAAGGACTTCTGAGTGGGACTCAGCCAGGTGTTTGATGCTGAAGAGTCCCTTCTCCTTCAGCTCCCTGAAAGGCAAGTACCAAAAAGAGTGACTTTCTCTCCACCCAAGAACTAGGCAGCACCCTCTGAATTTACCAGGCTGGCGGCTCAGTCAAACAAAGGGAGGTGCTTTTCAAGCAGTACTTGATGAAATCGTGGAACTCGCTGCCACAGGTTGCTGTGGCTGTCAAAAGCATACACAAATCCAAGAGGCAAATAGAGGGCTTTCAGAGTCTTCATTTGTGGCTGTTTAACAAGACAGCCTTTCTGAAGTCTCTGGCACATGAAGTCCCTATGTCAGTGCTTCCTGGAAGCTGTGAGACCGTGCCATGCTGCTGTTTCTTGTCACCTCCCTGTACCCGTCCCTGAGACACAGTCCCATTGGGCTGTGTCTGGCGCAATTTCCTTCTTTGCCAGCCCCAGCAGGCAGTTCAGCAGTGAGAGTCTGCACTGGCACTCTGTAGCTGAGTTTCCACTCTGCAATCTAGGCCTGTCTGTCACCCACTCCACTCCACCTCAAACATTCCCCAGGAAAGCAGCAGGATGCCCCAGAAGATTCCACACCAGGGCAAGAACAGCTGAAAGTCTGGCTTTTCCCAAAAGCCCCTACCTAAAACAACAGCAACATGTTATTTACAAGGTGCAAACAACTCCCTCTCTCAGCACTTGCTTTGTGCAGGACCTGAGCTACAGGAAGGCGCGTGATGCATCGGGGCTGCAGCGCAGGGCTGGCGGCCGACGCCACGGGCATCCCTGAGTGTCACCCGGACCCCCCCACAGCTGCAGAAGCTCTCTGCACCTCACAGGGCACCAAAGAGAAATGGGGAAGAGAAAGCAGAAGAGAAAGGGCAGAGCAAAGGCGACTGCACAAGGAGATGCATCGCTGCAGATTTTTCATGCTTATCCCAGGGTGAATGGAGTCCTTATCCCAGTGTGAATGAAGCAGTGAGTAGATGATAACCCAGACATCAAAAAGACAACCAATATCACCTAACATTTGTAGGGTTATCACCTCTGGGCCTCTACAGGCCTCCTTCTGTCTCTGTTTAAGTTTGGGACACATTGTGAGTATTGACAAAACATCTCAGGCCCATATGAAGCAGTGAGAAGGAAACAGCTGAATTGCACAAGTGCAAGATTCCTAGAGGATTTTATTTCTTTTTCCTTCTCTTCTGCCATGAGCCCCTCAGGACTAATGACAGGCTGAGTGACTCTATAGCACAACTCAGTGCATTTCTCAGAAAGAAGAGCTCCCTGTAGCTGCTCCTGGGACTCACATGCAGAAGGTCACAGGCAGACCTTGACTCCTGCCACTGCTGCCAGCAGTGGGACCAGAGACAAATCTTACTCAGTCCCACTGGGCCCCGAGGCACCCAAATCTCTACACTCCAAACTGCTGCCATCCTGCTTCTGGCTTCAGCCAGCAAATCATCTTGTCCCACAGCTTTCTCTCTTCCCTCAAGATATCCTTTGCAGCCCCACAGAGCAGCAGGCAAAGTGAGGAAACAGCACGGACCTGCTGCAGCTGGAGCACTGCTGCAGACCAAGGCCAAGAAAAGGCTGCTCTCCAATCTTTATCCTCTCTCTGCTCTGGAGTGGTTTCACTGGTGCCCCTCGGCCCTCTGGGCTGTTGGGGCTCAGAGGCACTAGCAAGATACTCTCCTAACCTACCTTAACGCTAAGAGGGAGACAGAGTGAACGGGGCCTTTCTTACCAGTCATCGCTGCTGAGCAAGGAGAGTGCCTCGAGCAAGGACTGCTGTGGCTCCAAAGAGGCTCCGTCCTTCTGCCCCTTCCCACGGAGCGGCTCCTCTCGGCGCTCGGCACCAGTGGCCGTCTGCGGGGTCACTGTAAGGAGAGGGTCAGCCATGAGCGCTGCAGCCCCGGGCAAGGCACCCCGCCATGGAGCGGCCTGCAGCCCCATCTCCCAGCCAGGCTTCCATGAGGTACAAACTGGCACTGGCTCAGAGAATTCCCTGCTCTCTGGCTCCTTGCTTTCTCCCAGCCCCCCCCAGCTGGGCACAGCTCCTTGGCTCAACCTGACAATTGCCCACACAGCGCCAGCTCCCAAGTGCCACAGGTACCACAGCCAGCGGCACCTTCCTGAGGCCGCAGAGCTCCCACTCCCTGGGAGACAGTGCCCACCAGCAGGACTTGCTCCCCAGGAGGGACCCCTCAGCTGCCTCTCCTGTCTCAGCGCCCTGATTTCCCCGAGCCCTGAGGACAGAGGCACTCTGCAACTCCCTGAGGAAAGACCTGCAGCTGCCTCGTGACAGCACCAAGCCGAGCCTGAACAACCGAGTCCTGCTGGGCCCGGCTGAATCCCCTCAGAGCAGCTACCAGGGAACAGCGATACCTGACCCTTCACACCTCACAGCGCCTCTGTTCCCATTGGCTTCAAATATTCTAGACAGAGGGCAGCTGAGTGCACTTACATTTCAGCCTGCTCTTGGGAAGGGAGTAGTTCATGGATTTTGCTCTTTCTAAGCATCATGGATCTGTACTATTTCAGTAAAGTACACACTGGCTGTATTTGAAAGATGCTGAGGTGAAATTTGTTTGTCATCAAATGGACTTGTGTGCACACTGTGCAAGCCTAAGCTTTCTCTTGTGGAAAAATGGAATCTCTAGTCCAGATGGTGGATAAAAAAGCCTTCCAAATGCAAATTGATGATAAGAATATGTAAATACAGATGCAAATTGTTAGCAGATGAACTCTCTTGATAGTCAGTTTACAAGGTATGAGAAAAGTCAGATGATAAATGCATTTCTTATGAAACCCACTGGTCATCAAAAGGACTGTTGATCATCAATTTCATGTCATGCACTCAACAGGTCGTTTTCTAATGTGTACAAGGAAACATCTGAGCTGTGTCAAATGATGGAGTTTGAATATTGCACAGAATCTAGATGAACTGCTCTAGACTCTGTAGGGGTTTTGTGCTACCCTGCATGACCTCACACAGTATGGAGAGAGCATAACATCAAAAATATTCAGATGGGAGCTAATCTGGCTGTCACTGGTGTCCCCCTGTCACTGCCATCAGTGGTGTCACTGCAGAAGGATGTCGATGTACACAGCTATATTCAATAGGAATGGGGAGCCCCGTCAGGCTAGTTCTGGTCAATTGTGACCATGGAAGTAGCATCACTAGAAAAGAGCACTCAAAGTATCATTCCTAGCTCCCTTCTTCTTATCTCACCCTACTCAGGATCATAGCACAGGCAGGCTGCCCTCACAGGAGAGGCAAGAGCCACCAGGGACTATGTGCTGTGTATTGACTGCGGGCAGCAAACAGCCTGGGAGCAGCAGGCAGCCCCTCCTGGCTGTCACCTGCTACACAGGCCGCTGTATTTGGGTGGGGTGACCCAGGAGGCGCTGCTTGTTCCCTCTTGGCATTGCAGGCCGTGGGATGGCAGCGGCGAGAAGCCATTGGGCACTTCTGGGAGCAGCAGCACGGCTGCACCAAGTGGCTGACTGCCATGCAGAGACAACCCTTGCTGGGAGAGCAGGAAAGCTGGCTGCAGAGCCGGACAGCAGCACAGGCAGAGGGCCAAGATGGAGAGTGGACAATTGATCGTGGTGGTACTCGTAGGTGCACAGTGAGCACACCCTGCCAGACTGCCCCGAGCTCATCCCTGCAGTTACAGCTGCCTCCTGGCACCAGTGCTGTAGTTTGCTCTATCAGGATGGGCAAAAGCCAGAGCTTAGGTCTTTACCACTACTTTATGCAGCTCAGCTTTCCAATGGATCAATAAGAACCAACTGCTCCAGTACTGCCGAGCTGGAGTAACTCAAGAGTAGATTTGCTGCTCATTCTCAGCACAGGCTATGAACCCAAGATCCCAGCTGTGGTGGCTGAGGCAGGAGGTGGTTTGTGCTCCTTGTGCAAGGAAAACCGGTGATGGAAAAAGCTGCTGTGGAGCAGGCTTACCTGAGGAGTTGCGTGGGAAGCTGCCGTCTCCATGGATGATGGGCTTCTTGGGCAGCAAGGGCACGTTGTCCTGCTTCCCCAAGACCTTCTTCTTCAAGGCACTACCAGGGTGTTTTCTCTGCACACTGGAAGCTGTGCCATTGACAGGCGGTAGGCTAAAGCCTGCAGGGACCAAAGAGGAGCTTGGGAGTGGAGGGTGACAATGGAAAGGCCCAGAAAACTTGCTGGAGCTGGGTAACATCTCTTTGTTATCCCAAAGAACTTCAAGTATAACAGTGGCACAGTTCCATGGGAAAGTGATCACAGACTCCTAGAAGAGTTTATGTGGGAAGGCACCTTTAACCACCATCTAGTCCAGCCCCCACGAGCAGGGACATCTTCAGCACGAGCAGGTTCCTCAGGGCCCCATCTAACATGGCCTTGAACACCTTCAAGGATCCATCAACAACAGCTTCTCGGGGAAAACTCTTCCAGTGTTTCATCCCCTTCATTATAAAAAATTTCTTCCTAATATCTAATCGAAATCTACCCTCTTCTGGTTTAAAACCAAATTGCAGTGATGCTTCCCCGAAGAAACAAGGAAACCCCAGTAGTGCTTTGCTTTTGTTTTCCTGTTTCAGAGGCTGGCTGGGGAAGTTACCAAAAGAAAGCGCAGATAACCTTGCGTGATGCCCTCGGGCTGAGTGCTGCCTCCTGAGGTCCCTGCTGCTGCCCTGGGGCAGCGCACACAGCACTGCAGTCAGGGCCCCTCAGCCGGGATTCAGTCGGGAACGCTGCTTGCTCCTGGGGCGACACCAGAAGCACTGGCTCGGGGCTTCAGCACAGCTCTACAGCGCCAGCTCTGTCGCAATAGAGGGGAAACCCAGACGCTCAATATGAGTGATCAGCAGGAATCTGATTTATTGATTGTACCAGAACTCCTTATATCCTAACAATAATAGGCTCTATGCATATTCGTAACGGCGCATTCTGAGTGGTTCACATCGACTAAGCTGATTCTAAACCCCTCCTTAGACCCCCTTTCGTTGTCAGCAGTTCTGCTTTTTTCCCTGGCCTTCTAACCACAGATGTCTATTGTTTATACTGCCAAAACCTAACCTTGCTGGCTCTGCAAATAAACCCATAGTTCAGCAGTAAGACTCAATGGTGGTTCAGTTACTGAGCAAGATACATGTAATATTCTGTAACTTCAGTTGTTACACAGGATGTGTGGTGCATTGTCTTATGAGACCTTGCTCAGCTAGCTGCAAGGGTCTATGTGCCCGTTCTCACGTAGCCAGCTTCTCAGATCAGTAACCTGCAAAGAATCTGTATATCCTGAATCTATATGTCCCTTTTCACGTAACCAATCTCTCACAATTCCCCCGTTTATATTAGTTTGAGCAAGCAAAACTCCCTGAGTTAGTTGATCTACACATTTGGCTAAACAAGAAAATATAATGCGTGCTCCAAGCAATAGCAAAAGTATGATGCCGACCCATCTAAGACTTTCTTTTATGAGACTTACGGCCCAGACTCCAAGTCCTCCAAAGGTCCCTTGAAACCATCTATCGAAAGGACTGTCCTGAACAGTGAGCTTTTTGGTATGTTCAGTGAGCCATTGAAGCTGAGAATGTATGGATTTATTGTGATCTGATAAGTTAAAGCAGCACATTCCTTCTATGTCTTTGCATCCATGTCCATGTGCTAACAGTAGGAAATCAATGGCTGCACGATTTTGCAGTAAGGCGTGGCGTAAGCTATCCACGTCTGCAACAAGCTCACCTATCAGGTGTGAGGTGACATTTGCTTGCTTGCCTGTCCAACATGCCAACCTTCTAAGCTGAGTGAGGGCACGTGCTGATGCAGCTCCTGGGACCAAAAGAGAAGCAAAAAAGACAGCAGGAGTTTTCCATAACTGCACATCGTCTCTGCAATTAGGATCTAATGGAAGAGCGCTTTGTCATGCTCGCTTGTGTGTGATATTTAACAGTTGTTGAATGCTAGGGGCAAACATTGTTAGTTTCCCAAAATAGCACAGTCCTCCCACTGGTTTAGAAGGCACTCCTGGCCATGCCCTGTCCCCACAAATGAGGAAAGTTCCTGGGGGCAAAGCCCTAGGTACTCGTGGAGGATTATCAACTGGCCATACTGAGCCATTGCAGTACACTGTGATGTTAAAGTACCATGAGGTGGTAGGGCTCAGCCATGTGCTGTCTTTGTTTGGCCTTTGGGGGCTGATATTGCTGTCAAAGTGACTGCCTTTAAACATAAGGCAATAGGGACTAGGCTGAGAGCCTAAGAGATCTAGCTCTTGTGGCTCAAACATAGATGTATTAAGGCCTAAGGCAATTGCTCATGCTTGGGCAGCTAAAGGGTTCTTCTTTATTTTAAGGTCATTGCAGATGTTAGAAGTAGAGAGGTGAGTATCGAGATAGTTATCAGTGAGGGTAGAATGGCTTGCGTTACAAAAGATTGAGAGTGCAATTTCTGGCTCTGAGTAGCTGAGGGTGTATTTTTTAAGGCTACTAGTTTCTGCTAACGGAACCCCAATAAGGCAAGTGCGGAAAGGGTCAGAAGGCGTTGCTAAGGATAAGCAAAAAGAATCTTGGCCTATTTGGTTAGCCCAGGTAATCCACATGTTCTTTCAGTGGTCTATAGCGCTAACGTGGTGTGGATCGGTAGCATGCACAGTTAACACATTTATCAGCAATGCTGCAAGCACTAAAGCGATGGCACATGCGTTCCCACTCATGGGTACGCACCATCCATTGGCGTGGTATCTCAATGCTATCTCCGCAAACTTTACGCACTATTGCGGATTCAAGCTGTAAAGGAATGCAAGCAACCTCGCGGGTAATTCACCAGCGAAACTCAGCAACAGCTTGCTGTTCAGCTGACTCATAAAGAGTAAGACCCTGAAAAATTGGTAAACCAGTTTCCCATTCTAAAGCTCTCTGTAACGTGTCACGTTGCCAAGTTCCCTCACAAATAATACACCATGCTCCCCCTAACAGAAGTGTCTGATGAACCCGCCACTCTTTGTTACAACCCCCACATCGGAGAAGAGACCACGCAAAATGCCCTGGTCTCCCACAAACACCACAGGTTCAAGGGCATCCAGTAGTTGTTCTGCTTCCTCCCAGGATTCAAAGTGCCTAAGTCGGGTAGGCACGATGTTTGCAAGACGTGCGATCACCGGATCAGCTACTAGATGTAGCCGAAGCAGACTCAGCTCTGGAAGGTGGTATTGTGGAGGCTCCAGGCTTGAGCGGTGTCAGTTTGACCCAGCAGCTGGGTATCCACTGCAGACCTGTAGGAGTAAGCACACAAACATAGCCACGACCAAAATATAACACCTGCTGGGCCTTTCCATTCCCCTGTAGCCATGTCCTTAAAGTGAACATAGCTTCCAGTCCCTCCTTGAGCTGGTGGAGAGAAAAAGTCCAAGCAATGGCCACTCCTAAAAATTTTGGTCTGTGGTAAGAACCATGCCCATTTGAGCGAGTATGTCTCGTCCCACTAGAGCAGCGACACCAAGTGGCAGTGGGATGATGGACACACTGCAATTTATCACTTGCTCAGCTATAGTCCATTGCAATGGAGGGGACTTGTGAGCGAGGGTAAGTCCTCCCACTCCGGTGACTGTAGATCCAGATTCAAAGGTGGGCCAATGCTGAGGCCAATGGTGACTGCTGATGATGGATACATCAGCGCCAGTGTCCAAGAGTGCTGTCAGGGTAACAGTCTGTCCTTGGTATGTTACTGTCACCATGCGGCGTGGCCGACTTTTCAAGCTCACAGTGAGCATGGCTGCCGGTCCCGTAGATCCAAAGGCTCCCTCACCCCTGGGGATCAGAGTGTATGGGTGATAGTCCTTCAGTGAGAACCGGCAAAGGCACCAGTTGGGCTAGTCAGGTGCCCTTTTCTATGAACACAGGTGGAAAAAGAGTCTGTATCATAATTTGAATTTCTCCAGTATAATCCGCGTCAATTAGTCCTGTAAGTATTTGTAATCCTTGCATAGTAGCTGATGAGCGTCTGATTAAAAGTGCTCCGACCGCTTTCCCATTTATAATTATAGGTCCTTTGATCCCGGTGGGGACACGCTGCGGTCGATTGTCTATAAGAGTACAGTTTATTGAGATTGCCAAGTCCAATCCGAGGCTCCCCCGGGTTGCAGGCTGGAGACGAAAGTGCTGCTCAGAGTCGGTAGAGGCACGCAGGTGTTGATTTCCTGGGTCGCTGGGTATGCTGCTGCTTTTGGTGTCATCGCAGGGTGGGCCTTCCTGCTCGGCTTCCCATTTCCCGACTTTGCCCTCCTGCAGGCAGCGCTGGCATGGGTGTCCGACCAGCAATGCTGACACCAGACGTTACCGGCGTTGCAATCTCGTCTCATGTGACCGGAGACTCCACAGCGAAAACATCGCAGTCGGGTGGTCTGTCGTCGAGGCCCGCTCCGGTGATTTTGCAAAGGTGCAAGGGCAGCTAAAACCTGACTCTGATTTGCCTCAATCTGCCTCTGAGCTACTTCAGCCTGCTGTTTCATCCCTATTCCCAGTTCCTTTCCAAGTTCCTTTATTGCATTAACAAGCATAGCTTGTGGACCTACAGGGACCTGTGACATCCTCTCTAATGCCTCTTCAATCGTCCAAGTAGCAGGCAGAGTAACTAACACACTACGTGCAGTGGGGTTACAATTCTGAATGACACGTTTAAGCAAGGCACCATGCAGAGCTTCTGGAACCCTGGCTGCAATAATAGCATTTGCTATTTGATCGATAAAGGTACCAAATGGTTCTTCTCTTCCCTGTTTGCTACTCATATATGATGGTAATCCCCCTGAGTCCTTAATCTGATCTATTGCTCACCGAGCCAGCTGCATGCTTTCCCGGACCTTGTGAGGACCTACGTGAGCCTGTGTCTCTATCTGCGTATAATTTCCCGTACTCATTAGTTTATCTAGGGTTACCCCATGCAAAGGATCTGCTGCTCTCCGCTGCGTTGCTACCGACTGCTGGCATAAAGTCTGCCAGTAAGCTCCAAACAGCATGCGCTGGTGCTGTGTTAATATCAGCTTAGTAATATTTTTAACATCATTCGGTAGCAAAAGCATAGAGCCCCACAAAAAATCAAGCACTTGACGAGTTGGTTCCCCTTTTATCCCGGATTCATTAACAGTGACTTGCAGTTGGGTAAGCAATTTCCAATCTAAAGGTTTAATATTAACAGTAACCTGTCTTTGAGCATCAGAGGGTGAAAATTCGACTGGAAAAGCATGTGCAACCTCTCCGGCATTATCTATGTCTCCCTCAGCAGCAATATTTTTAGCAACCTCCCTCCAAAATTCCTCTCGTTCCTTAGCTATCTCTTGACTCTCTGAGTTTGTTTTTACAAACAGCGGGGGGGGCTGTGGGCAGCTCTAACGAAGGAGCTGTAGGCACTATCTCATGCTCTAAAGGTGCTAATGGTGCACTAACAGCTTGAGGGGACGCGGAAGATGAAAAAACAGGATCTGAGGCCGCCCTCCCCGTTTGCATAGTAAAAGTATTCACAGAGGGGGGTAATGGGCAGCTGCTCTCACCCATGTCCCGCTCCTGGGTAAGCGGCATCTCTAAGCGTTTCGCAGCTGCTGCTGCACCCTTCTGCTCTGCCTCATACTGTTCTTAAGCATTGATTACTGCCTGCCACGGCTTCATCAACTTTTTAGCTGTTTTATCATCCTGAATAACCGCGTCAAAGATCTTATCTCTAAACACCCGCCATTTGTCCCTTTCGAAAACTTTATTTGGGTCAATAAAACAACCCTTGGCAACCCCATAAGCTAAAAGTCCAGGGAGATCTTTTTTACAATCTATCCCTGGTGTGCTCCGCTTTTCTAAAAAGCATTTGAGCAATTGATACACCGCTTGTCTATTAGCCATACCTAAACGTCAGCGCTGTTGCAGCTTTTGCAAGACCCGGCGGTGCGTGGCCAGCAGGACTCCTCTGTAGGTTCTCCTGAGCTCGGAGGTGTGACTTTTCACCACCTCTGCAGCCTCCCGTGCTGCTTATGGGACCGACGCAGACTCTCTATCGTGACGTGGCCACAGGTTGTCCGTCTCTATGGTCCCTTATTCCCCGCAGGCTGACGGACGTAGGCTATCCATCTCTACAGTCCCTTTTTCCGTCCCTGTTTGGGCGCCAGAATGTCGCGATAGAGGGGAAACCCAGACGCTCAATATGAGTGATCAGCAGGAATCTGATTTATTGATTGTACCAGAACTCCTTATATCCTAACAATAATAGGCTCTATGCATATTCGTAACGGCGCATTCTGAGTGGTTCACATCGACTAAGCTGATTCTAAACCCCTCCTTAGACCCCCTTTCGTTGTCAGCAGTTCTGCTTTTTTCCCTGGCCTTCTAACCACAGATGTCTATTGTTTATACTGCCAAAACCTAACCTTGCTGGCTCTGCAAATAAACCCATAGTTCAGCAGTAAGACTCAATGGTGGTTCAGTTACTGAGCAAGATACATGTAATATTCTGTAACTTCAGTTGTTACACAGGATGTGTGGTGCATTGTCTTATGAGACCTTGCTCAGCTAGCTGCAAGGGTCTATGTGCCCGTTCTCACGTAGCCAGCTTCTCAGATCAGTAACCTGCAAAGAATCTGTATATCCTGAATCTATATGTCCCTTTTCACGTAACCAATCTCTCACACAGCTCCTCAGCAGGGAGCAGTGGGAGAAGGGTCTCTGGGGTTTTCATTAGAAGGAGTTGAATTTTGTTTCTTCCAGGTTGCACCTTGGTTGAAAAGCATTCTTTTGGACCCACTTTTCCTGGAGGCTGCTATCCAGGAGAGAGTCTGAAGCCTCAGTGTACTTTGCAAGACAGAATTTTACACTCTGAAGGACTTCAGAGGGGAAGGTGGGAAGCTGATATTCTGTTACTGACTCAGTGAGGCCATGGGCAAGACACTTCATGCCTCTCCATTTTTCTTTGGGGACTGGAAATGCATCCTATGCAAACTCCCACTCAGATGCAAGTGTAACAGCCCCCCAGTCTGAGGGCAACACTGTGCAGAGGGCAAGCAAGTGATCAGAAAGGACCACAGGTGTAGCAACCACTTACTTGCTGCAGCTGCATCCCCGGGGTCAACTGTCTGTGGAGGCAGCTGCAAGGACGTTTCCTTTTCTTTCTCTGTCTTGATCTCTTTCTCCAAAAGCTCCATTGGCATCCGCTCTAAGTTCCTTTGAGCCAACATGCTCAATGCAGCACGGATCTGCATGCAATGGGAATGCATCACAGACTGTAAGCAGAGACACACAAACCAGACACAACATCTCATCAGGAGCACAGGGTCCATAGAGTTCCACAGTCCTTGATGCAGCTCCATGTACATTCCAATGGTTTCTGAAGAATGTCTCCCATCCTCACCTTGGCAATTACACACAGTGAGGTGGAACACTTTATTGCCATAACCTCCCACTGCTCCAAGGTACTGTTTCTCAGCCTATGTCAGGAGGCCCTGCTTGAAGCAAGAAAATCACAGGAGTGCTCCAAGACAGATGAAGAGCCCACGTGACCAGTGAGCAGGCAGTTCCCTTCCTACAGGCCATGGCAGGAGAATAAGAACCATGTGCAATACGCAGCAAGGAGGGGTAATTAGCTGTTGCTTAACACTCATGGCCAGGAATTGCAGCTGTTTCTCACTTCTGGCTTCTGAAGGACTCAGCTGCTCTCTGAAACCATGAGGCCAAAAAGACGAGTCACGTGAAAACAAGTTGCAGAAACATTGATGTTAACGCGTGGAAAAATTGAGAATGAGAGGGCTGTGAGATACAGCAAGAAAGGTAACCAGGAAAAGTCAAAGTCTCCCATTTTATTTTGCAGCCTTGCTGTCATACATGAAATCCCTATTTGTGCTTGGTCTTTGCATATTAAGTGCTTTAAATAATTATTTTTGAGTTAATTATTTTTAAATTGAATGTTACAATTAACCCATCAGCCCAGGTACAAAAATCCAGTTCCATTATCAGTGTTTCCATTTGTTTAAAGTTTATTAATAGAGTTGCACCCTTTCCAGTTAAAATTTTCCCAGTTAAAAATCACAAACTTGCCCCTTTTCAAGGTACAAACCACTGCTACACCATAAGAGTTACCTTCCCTGTGTTTACTGTATACTTTTACAAGTGTTTTGAGGTGTGTTGGATGTATTTTAATACTTTTTGTAGGTGTTTCACTTGCATTTTGATTCCAAGGCCAAACCCCCCACCCAGTCTTAATAGCCAGCAGTTATTTTTAGCTACAGAGCCATTACTCTGCAGGCAAGTTCCATGGCAACCTGAATACCTGAATTTTAATGAAGGCATTGCATTACCTTATCTCTAACTGATACCACCCCCCTTGACAACGATGAGCCATTGGAGGACAGAGATGATCCATCAAAGGGAAAGCACCAATCGCCTTGGACCGAAGGGGCGGGCTGTGGGCGGACTGGGGGGGGGGGGGGACGGAGCAAAAACTATAAAAAGGATGAAGCAAAGAGGTGGGCCCTCTTCTCTCTTCCCCTCTTGCTCTCTGCAGACTAGCTGTGGGAGACATCGGTGCTGGGGCATTCAAAGCCTTACCCCTTTTAAGGGGCTTTTAGTAATTTTTTTAAGTCAACCCAGGACTGCAAGTTTTTTTTCTCTACCTGAGGTCTAGTGCTGTCTCAGCCAGAAGATCTCATATCCCTGCGCTCCTGGGGCATACCATCTACCGAGCCATAGGATCCCAAATTTTTATATTTTTTTTTAATTTCTGTAATTTTTCAATTTTTCTGTTTTCAATAAATTAATCTTTTTAAGAGTTGTCTCATTTCTCACACTTGCTTACACTCAGCATTAGAATCCTTGCTTCTGTGCTTCCCAGGATGCACTTTGCCCACATTCACTGATGTGTAGCTTGCTCTGCCATTCAGAACTGCTCTACAAGGGCCTTTGCACATAAAGAATGCTTCTGGCATGACCTTAGCACCATCTCCAAACCAGTGACCTTGCCACCACTGGAAATAGCCAAGCAATTGCTCTGTAGCTGTCAAATATATGCCCAAGAGAATCCCCATCCCCCAAGAGTGGAAGATGATGATTTTCACGGACATTTTGGGCCTAGCACTAAACAGTCACTGGCAAGGAAGTCTGCTCATCCCTGTCCTTATCCCTCACCTTTCCAAAGCCATCCTTCAGGGCTTCAGCACTCGTAAGGCCAGCACTGGTGGGGTGATCCGTCTCCTTGGCCTGGCTCAGTGGGAGGCCTGTTAATGGAAGCAAAGGTTCCTGGAAATCTCTGGCACACTTCAAGCCCCCAACAGTGCCCCGCTGGGCAACAGGCAAGACAGCTTCCAGATTGCAGAGCTCTGATAAGACCCAGAGATTGTGTCTGAGAGCAGCAAGGTACATATGCCTAGAACCTCGCCCAATGGATGGGCTACTGCCACAGTGCACTGGCAGCAGACATGGCATTGCTCTGTTGGCCAGCAGAATGAAACCTCCTGCATGATGGAGGCCTCAGCCCTGGATGCTGGAGAGCCGCTGTGTTTGATAGAGAAGGGCAGAGACAGAGCTTGCTCTTGACAGAGATTCTTATCTGCCCTAATTCATGCTGATTTTAGTAAACATCTTCTTCCTGGTTCCTAAAAGAACTCCCAGGTTCTAATGCCCATAACCATTTAGATCAATATTTTCTTCTCTTTGTGGCAATATTTTAGAGGACATGAAAAGAAAAGCTTAGGATTGCCGGAGTTTTAGCCAAATGTGAATTGTGTTCTTGAAACTGGATAATTTGCTTTCCCCAAGGATTTTCATTCTAAACTGTGTGAGATTGGGTCACTTTCAGGCCAGTCTGACTAAAGGCTGAATTTCCTAATGGAAGTGGAACAATGTAGCTCATTCTGAAACACTCTCCAACAGAGCCCTTAAAACTCAGAGGATGAATCACTCTTTACATGGCTTCAGAGAGGATAAAATCACATGGCAGCAAAGTAGCAAAAAAGCAATGTCTTAAATCAGGATTTTTTGCCCTGCAAAATGGTCAGCTTAATAATAAAAAAGACTTAGATATGGGCTTTGAGGAAGGAGGGCTATTCTGGATTGGGGACAAGGCCCTGGAAGGTAAGAGCATCTGGGAAGTTGACAGGGAAACTACTGACTCCAGGGTAACCTCCTTGGGACCAGTGCAGTCAGCCCCAAGTGCAAAGTGGAGACACAAAATATAACAGAGGCCACAATGCCAACAGAAAACATCTAAAGCTACAGTATTTCATTGGAGAGATTCCCTGGAAACTTCTAAAGAGCTGCACAGGGAAACATGCTCCTGCCAGCAGCCCCTTGAAGCAGGCTGTTGGCATGAAGGGACACTGGCGCATCAGAACCTCTGCAGAGCAGCCTCCTGGAAGGCTCCACATCATAGGCATTAGCTTCATTAGGACAGCAGGATCACTTCTTTACTGCATGCTTGCATGAAGATCATTTGGGACCTCCTTTTTGTATCTCATGCAGGAAAGGAGCCCTTAGTAATACCCTGCTACTTAAACCCACCCTGGGGTGTAGCTCTGTAGTGGTTCCCAATGAAGCAGATTGCCTGCTTTGTCACTGCCAGCCCGGGTGACCCTGTGAGGGACCATATTTCATCCCACACATGTTCTGTCACCAGGAAAAGCTTGCCTTGGCTTATTAGAGTGGAAAAAAAATAGAAGAGTAATAAAATGGACAATTATACTTGGATACGATCACACTGTCAATGTCAGCCTTGTACCTCATTCTCCCAAGGCTTGTAAGTCATCCTGAAACATATCAATAGAAAAAACTCAGATCCTGTGCTACATCTGAATGAAATTGCTTCAGATCATTAAGAATTCTCCTGTCAGGACCAGGACAAAACCCTTCCCACACGCACTTGTAGCTGTCCTGGATTTCTGCAGCCCTTTGTGGAAACCTGCTCTAGGCAGAGTGTCTGGAGTTGGTTTGGGCCTTTAGGAAAGATTTGTGGAACAGTATGCAGGGCTCTCCTAGGAGAAAAATGCTGGCCGGCGATCATATTTTAGTAGTCCCCTATGATGGTGTAATAAATGGTTAAAAGGTTTTTTTGTTTGAAAAGAAGTTAAAAGTTGCTTGTTAAAAGATTGGGGATATACAGTTAAGGAGTTAATCGTTATTGCGACTCTACAGGTGTAATGTTGCTATGTGCCCGCTAGATGGTGACGCCAATGGGGGAAAGTAATGGGTCTATAGAAAAGAGGAAAATGTTCTAGAATGTTCTTAAGATGACTTAATAATTATGATGTAAACATTTTGAGGAATTATTGGTTAGGGGGCAAACCAATCACTCGACGCCCCAGACACTGACGGAACTGAACACCAATGAGGACCCTAGCAACGAGCCATCAGAGGGAGGATCTGAGCTGCACCAATCACAACATCAAGAGAGACTATAAAAACTGCCCCGGGACTCAGCCCCCGGGGGGGCCTTCCTGAGGAACTTGAGTCCGAGGGAACGCCCTCCGCGTCGCACTGTTTGTTTTTTTCAGGGTTGTCAAGTGGGACTTGGGCTTACACTGAGTCTCCGCTCTGGGTTTTCTTTTTAATAAACGAGCAGACTTTTACTCCACCCAAAAAGTCCAAGCCTCGTTTATAACAGCTTTCTGGGCACTCATCCGGGGTAAGCCACGCCCCCTGGGTGGTCCCGGAGAAGGACAGGTTCAGGGAAGACTCATCCACCAGAAATTTTTTTTTTTCTGCCGCCTGGACTTCGGATTTCTTCATGACCGTCGGGAGGACTGTTGGCTGTCCCGAGAGAAGATCAGGGGCCTGACAACCCGGAGGATTCCCCTCCGAGGAGTGGGGCTCGCAGATAAGGTCAGTACTGCAAGTGGGGTGAGGCATTAGGGGGTACGAGTGTGCGTGAAGTGGCGACTGAGTGAGACGGGGGCTGCGTAGAGCGGACTCCTGAAGCGAGTGAGGACCTCCGAGTACCGTGGTTCCGGTTCTCCGCGAGGATCCCCGCCGGGAAAGGAGGGAAGCGAGTGAAGAACGTGTGAGTGTTGTACCCCTAGGGACCCTTAAAGGTGGGAGACGGGGGAGTACCCTCCTTCTAGGCGCCCCGTACCCGTGAAGGCTCCAACTAGAGGTGGTCATTGCCAGATCGGGGGTGGAATCGCTAGGAGTCCCAGACGGGGAAGTAGCGATTCCATCAGCCAAGATCACCTGGGAGGAGGGGGTTCCTTAGGGCAGACCCCGGAGAGTCTGTGCCTAGGGAACTAGGACCCTTGTGGGCTGGAAGAAAGACTCCTAATCGGAGATTTTCAGAGTAAGGGGAACCACCGGTTAGGAGATTGCCTCCTTTCGGGCAGGGGAGGAGGGGAAGGTGCCCAGCACAAGGGGAATTAGGACCCCCGAGCTAGGAACCCCAAGTGAGGTTCGTAGCAGGGGGGGAGTTTCTCACGGCGCCTCAAGCTGGGATTCGTTGAGGGAGTGAGAAAAATTCCTCGCAGCATGGTGACAAGGAGAGGCCACTGGTTGTGAGAAGCTCCTTCACTCAATAGGAGCGAGAGGGGGTGTTAGAACCTGCCAGGATAGGGATAAGTTTTATTCTTACTTTATATATATGTCTAAGTGATTTTATCTTTTAATTTGGAATCCAAGACTACTTGGGTGTATTCTGTTAGTAGTGTTTGTTTTATCTAAATACTTATTTTATAACTTCTTATCAGTGATATATATATGAATTTTTTTTAGGGGGCGGAGAGATTGATTTGGTCGCGTGATTGCGGGAGGCTTAATAGGCGAGGTCCTGAGGTGAGGTTTATCCAATAGTTCTTAGGTCGTCTATTAAGGAGAGAGTGTATGAATGTAGAATATTTAGTTTGTGTAGGTGCTTTTATTTGTTTTGGAGTGTATTATACGTGGATAGGTTTGTGTATTTGTGTAAGACTGAGCTTGCTAGTATGGTGTTGGGATTTTATGTATTTCTTTAAATATAAGAAGGTTTTAAATCGCAGAGTTGTTGTTTACTTCACTGGAGCGGTCAGGGCTTGGTGAAAGGCTGTGAAAGGTGTCTTACAGCTAACGAGCGCCATTTTACGATAAAAGAAATTGTTCTGATTATTCTTTGGTGGCATTTTCTGTTGGCAATTTATGTTTTAAGTTAGAACTCAAGACTACTTGAGTGTATTCTGTTGGTCCTTTTTTTGTTATTCAGAAGATTTTTTTAGGTGCATATTAATTAAGTTAAAAGAGCCTTATAAATTATTTTAATTGCGTGGTTGCTGCGGTGAGCCTGACAGGTGAGGTTCTGGGGTGAGGAGGGTCCAATAGTCCCCAGACTGCCTACCAGGCAAAGAGGAGAGGTGTCTAGTGGAGTCTGGCGAACGCCATTTTACTTTTTGAGAAATTTTCGGTGTCTCGGCCATTTTAAGATCTAGGCTGCAGAGGAGGGGTGTTCAGTGGCGTCTGGCAGGCGCCATCTTAATTTTTGAGAGAACTCCCCGGAGGAGGGAGGGTCCCCCCTGCTCCGGCGAGGGGTGGAGTCTGTAATTGGGTCCTAGACGGGCTGGAAGAGCCTGATAGGGTTCATCCAGTTTCCAGCTGGGTCGCCATATTAATTGTAGTTTCTGAGGTCTCCGGTCGGATTTCCCACGGTCGGTAGATTTTCCCACGGGCAGTTGTAATTACAGTCATTGCTTTTAAGAACCTCCTCTGTTGACTGTTATTTTTTTTTTGTGACCTTCATTCCTTTTACCAAAACCCCATCTGTTCTCTCATAGCTCTGCCTGGTTTCTTAGAATTTGTGGTAGCTCATCTTAGTTTTGTGAATTCATTTAGATATTAGTAGATTTGTGTGTTGTGTATTAATTTAGATTTAAACTAATTCTTTTTTTTAATTTAAAAAAAACCCTCCTCTGTTGATACTTAGGTACACTCTATAAATATTATCAAAAATCATGGGCCAGTGCATGGGAAAGAACAAAAAGATAAAGAAGGACAAAACTGACTTAAAAGATATTCCTCCTGAAAGCCCATTGGGAGAAGTGCTCGAAAACTGGGATTTGGATAAAAATTTAAAGAAGTTGGACAGAATTAAAATGATTAATTATAGCGTTGAAATTTGGTCAAAGGAAGTGATTCAGGAAGGGCCTGTTTATTGTCCCTGGTATGGATCCAAAGAAAAGTGGATGTGCAGGGCCTTAAACAGACATGTTAACTTAAAAGAGACCCAAAATGAGGAAGAGATATTATATGCAGCCTGCTGGCTTGAAAATGAGATCCGGGATAAGAAAGTAAGAGTGTACAAAGTATCAAAAGAGAAGGAAACAGATGAGAAAGAAACACAGGAAGCAGGAGAGAAAAGTAGTTCAAAAAGATGGGACCCTCTTGACTGTCTTCCACCCCTTTCTCCACCCACTCTACCTGTGGCTCACCCTCCTACTCCTCTGGTGCTTCCCCCTGCTCAGCCAGTGTCTCTCCCACCCCCTCCACTACCTGCTCCACACATCTCAATCCCCTCTGCTGCACCCTATTCCATCACCCCAGACCCCATCTGCTCCATCTGCTTCCCCAACCCCTGAGCCAATTTCTCCTGTACCCCAGCTAAGTATTCTTAATGTCCCAGCCATACCACAGAACCTGCCTACACCTCTTCTTGTCCCTCCTACATCTCAAACTACACCCTTTAGTTTCTCCTCGATACATAATGTCCCTGCTGAAGGGAGTACAGTGCAAAGTTGCAGCTGCGGGGGGGTGGGGGGGGAGGGGAGGGGAAGGAATCAGAGATGAAGAAGGGCCTAGATGAGATGGTAAAACACCATGGTTACAATACTAGGCTTCAAAACCAGAAGGGTGTGCCTCAAAGAGAGACAGTGGCCCGATTATTCCCCTTGAGAGAAGTGCCCATGGGAGGTGCTAGAGGAGGAACTGGGTTTGTTAATGCACCGCTGACAGCTTCTGAGGTGAGGAATTTTAAGAAAGAGTTAAAAAGTTTGCTGGAGGATCCACTAGGTATATCTAATCAAGTTGACCAGTTCTTGGGTCCTAGCATTTACACATGGGAAGAGTTGAATTCTATCATGGGTATACTCTTTTCCCCAGAAGAAATCCAACTAATCAGGGCAGCTGGCATGCGGATCTGGGAGCGAGAATGGACTTTGGGGGGAGGAGAAAATGCCGCATGTGCAACCAGACTGGGACCCAAATGATGAGCTAGGAAGGAGAAATATGAGAGATTATAGGGCACTCATAGTAAAAGGTGTACAAGTGGCTGTGCCCAGGACAAACAATGCCAGGCTGGCTTTTGATAGCCAGCGGGAAAAGGATGAGACCCCGAGTGCTTGGTTGGAAAGGTTAAAAAGGAATTTTCAGTTATATTCTAGTGTGGATCCAGATAGCCCAGAAGGGCAAGTATTAGTGAAGATCCAGTTTGTCACCAAGGCGTGGACAGATATTAGAAGGAAATTAGAGAAGATGGATGACTGGCAGGAAAAGAGTTTGAATGAATTGTTGAGGGAGGCGCAGAAGGTATACTTGAGAAGAGAGGAGGAGAAGACAAAAACTAAGGCGAAGATCATGGTAGCAATAGCTAGAGAAAGCACTGGGTTTGGAAGGGGAGATTCCAAAGGAGATGGGGAGGAGAAGGAAAAGATGTACAGGCAGAGAAAACAGAACTGGGACAAAATCATATGCTATTATTGTGGTGAAGAGGGACACACAAAGAGAAACTGCAAAAGAAGAAGTCTGGATGAAGCAATTGCAAGAGAACAGGATACATTGGAAAAGATTCTAAAGGAAAATGATTAGGGGTGTCAGGGGCTCTTTGCTCTGGGCGAAGGTTTTGAAAATCACACAGAGCCCTTGGTAAATCTAGAAGTTGGCCCCCAGAGCAAAGAATATGAGTTTCTTGTTGATACTGGAGCAGACAGATCATATATATCAAAACTTCCAGAGGGTTGTAAGTGATAGAAAATGTAAGGTTAAGGGAGCTAAGAATGACCCATTTGATGTGGCCATGATTGAACAAGTACGAGTAAAAGGTAATTCCCGAGAAAGTTGTGTAGATTTATTATACATGCCAAAATTGGGATGCAATTTACTAGGCCGGGACCTGCAATTACAGCTGGGGATAGGGGTAGTCCCTGAGGAAGGCAGAATAGTGGCTAAAATAATGGTGCTAACAGAAGATGAGGAGGAGACTATTAACCCTGAAGTGTGGGCAGAAGGAGGAGGGCATGGATTGCTAGACATCCCACCCATTGAAATAAAGATGAAGCCGAATATACCACCCATAAGGGTTAAACAATACCATATATCAGCTGAAGGAAAACAGGGATTGGCCCCTGTAATTAAGGAATTAATTTTAGGTGGTATACTTGAGCCATGCATGTCCCCCCACAACACCCCAATTTTGCCAGTTAAGAAGCCAGACGGGACCTACCGCCTGGTACAAGACTTGAGGGAGGTGAACAAACAAACCATGGCACATTATCCAGTTGTCACTAACCCATATACCTTATTAAATAAAATATCATCACGACATGCACGGTTCAGTGTAATCGATCTGAAAGATGCCTTTTGGGCGTGCCCACTTGAAAAAGAGAGCAGAGGGTGGTTTGCCTTTGAATGGCATGATGAGACAGACTACAGGGAGGAAACAACAACTACAACGGACTTGACTACCTCAGGGATTCACAGAATCCCCAAATTTATTTGGTCAGGCTTTGGAAGAACTGATGCGAGAATTTTTACCAATTGGACAAGTACAGATATTACAGTATGTGGATGACTTGTTGGTCTCAGGGGAACAAAAAGAAGAGGTCCAGGAAACGACAATTAAATTACTAAATTTTCTAGCAGAAAAGGGTTTGAAAGTATCAAAAAGGAAGTTGCAACTTGGAGAATCAGAGGTGAAGTATTTGGATCATTTAATTGGGCATGGCTACAAGAAACTAGACTCAAGTAGAATACAAGGAATATTGTCATTGCCAGCACCAAAACCAAAACTGATGTGAGAAAATTGTTAGGGTTGATTGGGTACTGTAAATTATGGATAGAGGGACATACCAAACTAGTAAAACTCTTGTATGACAAATTAGTAGAGCAAGAACCCTTAACCTGGGATGAGAAAGATAATAACAGGTTGGAAGAACTGAAAGAGAAACTGATAACTGCTCCAGTGTTGAGTTTGCCTGACTTAGACAGGTTATTTGAATTACTTGTGAATGTTGAAGAAGGAGTGGCTTATGGAGTGCTTGTACAGGAGTGGTGTGGAGTAAAACAACCTATTGCTTATGTGTCAAAGTTATTAGACCCAGTGATAAGGGGATGGCCAACCTGTCTCCAGGCTGTTGCGGCCACAGTAACTCTGGTGGAGGAGGGATATAAGTTAACTTTTGGTAACAAGATTAGAGTGTACACTCCACATGATTTGAAAACCATATCAAGTAAAAAAGCTAGCCAATGGATCTCTGACAGCAGGCTTTTAAAATATGAATTGATTCTGAATAATATGGAAAATTTAGAGTTAACCACAACCAGAGCAATAAACCCTGCCCAATTTTTATATGGAGAACCAGACAGGGGACTTGAGCGCATCTGCATCAAAACCATTGACTTTCAAATGAAAGTCAGGGAGCACCTGACTTATTGGAACACCCCTTACCAGAAGGAGAGATCCTTTTTGTGGACGGTTCTTCCAGAGTAATAGAAGGAAAACGAGTTTCGGGGTATGCAGTGATAAATGGAAAAGACATGAATATTATAGAAAAAGGAAATGTTTCAAGACAATGGTCGGCACAGTGCTGTGAACTCTATGCTTTATTATGAGGACTACTGTGGCTTAGTTATCAAAAAGGAACTATTTCTACTGACTCAAAATATGCATATGGAGTGGTACACGCTTTTGGTAAAATCTGGACAGAGAGAGGATTTGTAAATTCAAAAGGAAAAACATTAGTGCATGAGAATTTAATAAAAGAGGTACTTGAAGCTTTAAGAAACCCAGTGGAGAAGGCCGTAGTGCATGTAAGAGGACATCAAAGAGGAGACTCCCTGGAGATGAAAGGAAATAATTTGGCCGACCGGATAGCAAAGAAAGCAGCCTTAGGAGATGAAGGAACCATCCTGCATATAGCAAGTTTAGAAGACAAGGGCAAAGATGGAGACATCCCACATGTTAGAGAGAAAGAGCTAGAAGAATTCCAGAAGCATGGGGCAATCAAAAATGAGAAGGGTGAGTGGAGGATGCCAGATGGGAGACAAGTATTGAACAAGGCCCTAGCTAGAAAAGTGTTAGAAGAGTTACACTCCTCAACACACTGGGGAACGCAAGCATTGTGTGACCACTTTCTGAGGACATATGTGTGTGTTGGAATTTTTACAATTGCAAAAGTGATAACACGGGACTGTATAACTTGTCAGTGAGTGAATAGAAAAGTGATGCGGAAAATGCCTCTTGGGGGAAGGGAATTAGCAAGAAGACCCTTTCAGAGTATTCAAGTTGATTTCACTGAGTTGCCCCAGGTGCAAAGATTTAAATATCTGCTAGTCATAGTCAACCACCTAACCCATTGGGTAGAGGCTCATCCTACAACAAGAACAACAGCTGAAGTAGTTGGGAAGATCCTGTTAGAGCAGATAATACCTCGGTATGGTATAATGCACACTATAGACTCAGATAGAGGTCCTAATTTTACAGCCCAAGTGTTACAACTACTAGTTGAGGCCCTAAACATCACATGGAAATTACATACTCAATGACGACCACAAAGCTCTGGAAGGGTGGAAAGAGTAAATCAAACACTGAAAGTAGCCCTTACAAAGTTAGTAGAAGAGACTAAAATGAACTGGGTAAAATGTCTTCCCCTGGCCCTAATGAGGATCCGAACAAAACCTAGAGCAGACATAGGGGTTTCACCCTATGAAATGATGTTTGGACTACCTTTTCTCACTACTCCGGGCTATCTTGGAACTTATGAAAAGGGAGAACAGAGTGTGAGGAAATACATACAAACTGTTGCAAAGACTCTCAAAGAACTGAGAGAAAAGGGGTATCTTCCCCAAACTATGCCCATTGATTTCGATATTCATAAATTCCAGCCTGGCAATTGGGTATTAATTAAAACTTGGAAAGATCAGCCATTGACCCTGAAATGGGAAGGCCCTTTTCAAATTTTGCTGACCACAGCAACAGCAATAAGAACTCAAGAAAAAGGATGGACTCATGTCTCCAGGGTGAAAGGACCTGTACAAACCCCAACTGAGTGGACAGTACTTAACTCGACCATCACCAAGCTGACACTAAAGAAGAAGCCATGAAAGGACAGACAAAGATGGAGTTTTTAAGATGATTTATACTTTATTAACTGTTTTAGTGATGTAAGTTTTAAGAATTAGAAATTGTTTATTGCATGATTAATACTTGTTAATGTTTAAAGTTTAAAATAGTTATTTATTGAAGAATTTAAAAGAACTTTTTTTTAAATTTGTTTGATGCATCTCATTACAGATCCAAAGAACTCTGAAGGAATAGAGCATCCTCCCACACACCTAGCAATCAGACCCTAAAAGGAAAGAAAATAAGTTGACACAAAAGGGAGATTGTCACCGCAACAAGAGGGTAACAGTAAAATGTTACTACCCTTGTATGCGGGAGACTCTCTGACGGACATCCTAAGAACCCATTCGAATCCGAGCCCTAATTGTGCCAACTTTTAAAGCTGCAAACTTGCATAGAGGATGGCCGAACCTATTGGCTTTTTGAGAATGTAGGGACTTTTAAACAGAAATTGCTGAGAGAATGCCCTATGAAAGAGAAATGGATCTGCTCTGAGAAAGACCCGGTAAAGCAAAAAGAAAAAGCAGGAAAATGGGAGCCAGACTTGATTAGAGAAAAGGAGGTAAAAGGGGTAATTACGAAGGGACCTGAGATCAGAATGATGGGAGGAAAGAACTTGTTCCTAGATCTAGTTGAGAAGATAAGTCATGAATGGAATATAACTGATTGCTGGATTTGTGGAGATAACCCGGATGGCAGAGGTTTGGCCTTGGGAGGGGATTGCTTTGACCCCACAGGAGACCCTAAAGATAATGGAGAAGGAATCATCAGGACCAGATGAGAGGGAGGAAGAAGAAACTTGGAGCTTGAGGTCAGGAGTCATCGGAGAAGAATGTCTGTGGAGGAGAGGTCCTAAATACATAGCGTATGTGGGTGAGCTTCCCTGTATGAATGTATTACCAGGGAACCCAACCCCTTCCAAGATGAACCAAAAATCTCAAAATTTTGGAGTAAGATTGGCATAAACAATGTAAAATTTCATAATTATTGGCGAGCACCAAAAGGACTCTTCTGGTTATGTGGGAAAATGGCCTATGTTATGCTCCAAAAAGACTGGGCTAGAAGCTGTACCCTAGGCATAATTAGACCCTCCTTTTTCCTACTTCCAAGAATTGAGGGACAAAGTCTTGGGGTTCCTCTGTATGATGAGTTGGCACGGAGAAAAAGGGACATCCAGATAGGGGGAACCCAGAAGTGGGGGGAGGACGAGTGGCCACCTGAGCGGATCATAGCTACCTATGGTCCTGCAACTTGGGCCCAGGACGGATCATGGGGGTACAGGACTCCAATATAACTACTAACATCAGAAAATTGGCCCATGTTCCTGTACAAAGGTGGACCCCGCTGTTTAAGTCTAACTGGTGGGACAGCCTACTAACCGGAGAGTGGTGGAAGAAGGCATTGATAATTGTTGGACTCTCGTTTGCTGGTTTCATATTCCTGCCGTGTTTAATCCCCTGTTTTGTTAGACTTATAACTTCTGTTGTGCAGAATATGCCCCTCATTCAGGAATTACAGACACAAAACCGGGAGAAAATTGCAAGAATTAGAGTGCTGCAAGCGGATGAATTGGAAGAGGATCAAGAAGGAAAGAAAGCCCCTGAAGAGGCGAAAGAGATTTATAAGAAATACCAAAGGCTGCAAAAGATTTATAAGAATTATGAGGACACTGCCTAATGAAAAACTGTTAAACTGTGAGATGGTTGATGCGGGCAAAGGCCCGATCAAAGTTTTAGAGGTGGGAGTTGTAATAAATTGTTAAAAGGGGTTTTTTTGTTGAGAAGAAGCTCAAAAGTTGCTTGTTAAAAGATTGGGGATATACAGTTAAGGAGTTAATCGTTATTGCAACTCTACAGGTGTAATGTTGCTATGTGCCCGCTAGATGGTGACACCAATGGGGGAAAGTAATGGGTCTATAGAAAAGAGGAAAATGTTCTAGAATGTTCTTAAGATGACTTAATAATTATGATGTAAACATTTTGAGGAATTATTGGTTAGGGGGCAAACCAATCACTCGATGCCCCAGAGACTGACGGAACTGAACACCAATGAGGACCCTAGCAACGAGGGAGGATCTGAGCTGCACCAATCACAACATCAAGAGAGACTATAAAAACTGCCCCGGGACTCAGCCCCCGGGGGGGCCTTCCTGAGGAACTTGAGTCCGAGGGAACGCCCTCCGCCTCGCACTGTTTGTTTTTTTCTGGGTTGTCAAGTGGGACTTGGGCTTACTTCGAGTCTCCGCTCTGGGTTTTCTTTTTAATAAACGAGCAGACTTTTACTCCACCCAAAAAGTCCAAGCCTCGTTTATAACAAGAGGGTCTGTGGTGCTTCCTTGCTCACAGGGAGCCGCAGGAAGTAAAAATAGTAATAAACTAGTAAAAAACTAGTAAAAATAGTCATAACCCCTTATTAATTGGAAGGAAAACCTGAGGAATTGGCAGCTAGCCCCTCAGAAACATGAGGAGCAAAAGCCAGTCTTCTACCTGAGAGCTGCCTGGGCAGGGGCAATTCTTCCGATTGCATCAGCGTGGCCGTGGCTAGAAAGGGCAGCGAGGAGAGGAATTCAGCTTCTCCTGGCAGCCCCGAAATCCCAGCTCTCACTTGCGTGCACCGGGGATTCTGCTCCAGACTCTGAACTTGCGCAGCTGCTCCTTGGGTGCTGTTTGCCCCCAGGCACAGCGGTGGGTGCTGCAGCAGCTGTCCCGAACACAGGGCTCTGGAGCCTCCCCGAGGCTGCCAAGGACTGGAGGAGGACACGTGCCCGGGATCTGGTGCAGCACCGCGGG
Source organism: Coloeus monedula (assembly GCF_965178545.1). Taxonomy (NCBI): domain Eukaryota; kingdom Metazoa; phylum Chordata; class Aves; order Passeriformes; family Corvidae; genus Coloeus; species Coloeus monedula. The sequence goes on along the minus strand of NC_138782.1, from coordinate 12,479,465 downwards.
GTTGTGGGGGATGCTTTGGTCTCTTGGGGGCGGGGGGGAGCAGGGCAAATGGAATCAAGATGAGACAGGGATCAACCAGCGCCATGCCAGGCAGCGTTTTCTCCTACCGGGGCTCCTCTGAGTTTAGCGAGCTAATGAGGCCTGCGGAGCAAAGGAGACCCGGGAGCGAGGAGGGAAGGGCTGGCTGGGAAGGAGTCAGATAAAGCCCTCGCAGGCATTTCTCTTTCCGAGGGGCTCCTGGGGAGACAAAGGAGACAAGAAGGATGTCCCATCTCGTGACACTCCCTTTTTTCCTTCAGTAGCTGTACCGCAATCACTGCTTACGAGAGTTTACGTGATCCCTTTGATGCCAGGGAGCACAAAGAACTTGGAACCTTGCCGGAGTCCAGCCCTGCCTGCCTATCTTGGAGCAGAGGGGAAAGATGAAGAAGTATTTGGGCGGGGGTTGAGCCGAAATGGCATTTTGCCACTTCTGATTTCCTCCCAGCTTTTGCAGCGGGGCGACCACTGCGTCCCTGCAAACCGCTCCCCTTTCCAAGGCACACGCGGGCCTGGCTGGCAGCTCCGGCTTCTCGAAGGGGCTGCTGCCGTTGGCAACAGGAGCTGTTGTTGAAATTTTCACGTTGCTTAACCCCCCCTGCCAAAGGCCACCAAGTGGCTGAGGAAGGACCCAAAAAGATTACCCTGGAAGAAGGGGACCAAAAGCTTGGAAAAGGATGAAAGAAACGCTCCGATGACAACGACGAGAACAAGATTTATTTTTTCAGCAAATTAACACCCGCTGCCCTCCAGCCCTCCCAGATTCACAGGCCGAGCGGTGCTGCTTCCGTGCCTGAGGTGCTGGCACCCTGGGGAGAGAAACCAGCAAGCCGCGGTCAGTTGGACAGGGCTCCTGTCCCCCCTGTCCCAGCATGGCCTGTGCCCGGGCCAGGCTGCTGGCTGTGCCAATTCTCTGTTTCTAGAGGAGAGCAGCATGGCAGGCCATGTTCCACCTCCTCCACTGAAACACGGCAGAGCAGTCTCCTCAGCAGCTGCAAGAACGGGATGCTCGTGTGCCCGCTGCCGTCTGCCGGGAGCCCTTCTGCCACCCGTTGCTGTGACGCCGGGTACCCACCTCTGGAGACCTGCTGCCAGGAGAGGAGCCGATCCCGCACGAGGTCCTCGTCCGTCTTGAAGGCGATGGCCCCGCAGACCGCGGCCCCCCGGGGTAGCGCCGGCACCGGACACACTCCACAGAGGGTGCCAGCGCTTCCCCATGCGGTCCGGGCACCCGGTGCAATCTTCCTGGAAAAAGCAAAGAACAATTGCATGAAAGTCAATTCAAAACAAGACCTGGAAGCAAGAAAAAGCGTCAAAGGTTAACACCGTATCGTGGGCCTGGGGAGTGTCTGAGCACTCCATGCAAGCATTAAGGCTCTCCACGGCTGGGGAAAAACCCCACCTTTCCCACGCATAAGCCCACCCCTTCCTCAAGGGCCCGCAAAGCAGACCAGCTGGGGCACGCCTTCGGAACCCGCCCCCCTCTGCTGCCTCCCATCCCTACGGATGGATGCTTTTGCCAGGCTGGCTCCCCCGCCCCAACCCGGGCCAGGCTGGGTGGCAGAAGCTGTCAGCAAGGCCGGGCGCTGGCTCCCCCTGCACAGCATCCGTCCCCTGTCCCGCCAAAAAGCAACTTGGCGGCCGGCGGAAAAATTAATATTCCCCAGCGCCGCCAAGCGGGGAAGCGCCGGCGCCTGGCCCGGCCGAGCCCTGCCACGCCTGGAACCACGAGCATCCCCCCACCCCTCCGCCGGCTGTGGACTCATCTTGATTTTGTCGGGGCGCAGAGCGTGTCCTCCAGGAAGGGGCCGCAACCAAAGCCAACCGGCTTTGCCCCGCCAGCGGCCAGCTCGAGGATGGTGTTGTCCGGCTCCAGGTCGTGCTCCAGAAGAACACCCTGGCGGTGCCTCGGCTTGCGGGGACATCACGATGCCATTGAGCTGCAGGGGGATGTTTCCCCTTTTCCAGTCTGTGGCAACTTCACCGCACTGCCACGACTTCTCCAATAGGATGGGGAGCACTGAGCCGCTTCCTCCACAAGTCGCTGAGGACCAGCGGAAGCATCTCCTCGGCTGTGCTCTCTCCTCTGTGCCACGGCCGCAGGGAAATGCTCTGCCCCGAGCGCCCCGAGATGTGTGCAGCTGGTGCTTGCTGGGCTCCTGGATCCTACTGTGCAGAGGGATGGAGCTCTGCTGTCTCCTGGGCCAGGTGACGGTCCTGCAGCCAAGAATGCTCAAACAGGTTTTCCAAGGACGGCCTGTGTGCGGGGTCCATGGATAAACACCACCGGATGAGGTGCTGGCACTCTGGGGAGAGAAACTGGAAACCGCTGCTCAGCGGGACAAGGCTCCTGCCCCTGCTCTCCCAGATTCCACAGTGCCCAGGCCACACTAGGAGCGCTCGGAAGCTGCAGCCCAACCTTCCCGTCGATCCTCCCTTTTGGACGAGAGCAGCCCAGAGGCACACGTGCCACCTCCTCCAGCTAACCCCAGGAGATCAACCTGCTCCCTAGCTGCAAGAGCAGGACACCTGCGTGCCACCTGCCCTCTGCCAACCCTGTCCTTCCCTCACCCCGCCCCGTGCCCTGAAGGTGCATCCCCACCTTGAGACAGCCGAGGCGGGAAGAAGAGCTGGCCCCGGATGATGTCCTCATCCGTGTTGAAAGGAAGGTGCCCACAGACCAGCTCATAGAGCAGGATGCCCAGGGACCAGATGGTGGCTGGCTGGCCATGGTAGCAGCCAAAGAGGATCCACTCCGGCGGGCTGTACCCCGGCGTGCCTACGGGACACGGGCGCAGCTCATCAGGCCCTGATGAGTGCTGCTCCCTCCCAGCCAGCTCCCGTTCCACAACACGCAGCCCCTGCCCCGCCGGAAAGCAACTTGGCTGCAGCCGGCTGCAGAAGGATTCCCCCTCGCTCCCTCCCTCTTCCCCCTCTGCCAGCAAAGGGGGGAATCTCTGCTGCCCGGCTGGGCCCCGCCTTTGGGCTCACCTGACATTCGGGTGTAGAAGGTGTCCTGGAGGACCGTGCCGCACCCAAAGTCGATGAGCTTTGCCTCGCCGGTGGCCAGGTCGACGAGGACGTTCTCGGCCTTGATGTGGCGGTGCAGGACGCCGCGGCTGGTGCAGTGCCGCACGGCCTCCAGCACCTGGCGGAACAGCCCCCGCGCCACGGGCTCCGTCAGGAACGCCCGCTCCTCCAGGAAGTACCAGAGGTCCTGACAGCGCTCCGGACGCTCCATGACCAGCGCGAAGCCGTCGGGCAGCTCGAACCAGTCCAGGAGCCGCACCACGCCGCGGAAGCCAGGGCGCGACACCATCCAGAGCAGCGCCAGCTCCAGGGGCACAAGGGCGCCGCTGTGCTGTGGGGGGGACCACGATGCCGTCAGCGGGGCCGATGCTGCACCGAGCCCTCGGCACCCCGGCCCGGCCCCACCGCCGCTCGCCACTGCCCGGCCCGGGACGCTCCGCGGCCCCCGCTCACTCCACGCTCGCTCCCCTCGCAGCGTCCCGGCTCCCACCCGCCCGGGCCTCGCCCCAGCCCTGCCCGCCACGCCCTGCCGGCTTTCACTCCCCAGCCGCGCCCACTCTGGGAAGCGATCGCGGGACACTCGCTTGATGGCCACCTGCAAGTCAAGGCGAGCGGCGGGCTGAGCCCGTCGCCCGTCGCCCGCCGCCCCCCTCCGACCCGGCCCCACCTCTTACCGGGGCGCCGTCGGCGAGCCGGGTCCCGGAGTAAACGCTGCCGCAGCCACCGCTCCCCAGCAGCGGGCCCTGCCGGTAGAGCTGCTCCAGGGGAGGCTTCTCCGCCCGTGCGGGCGGCACCGCGCTCTCGGCATTCTGCCCGGGGCCCCCGGGCGCTGCTGCTTCCCGAGCCGCCCCGGGCTCCGGCGGCTCGGGGCCGGCAGCCGAGCTGACGAGCGGCGGAGTTCGGACCGGGGAAGCTGCCGGCGATGCTGCGGACGACGCTGCCGGGGACGGGGCGGGAGCCGGGCGGCGGCGGGACGGCTCCGGGCGGAACCGCCGGAGGGGCCTCGTTCGGGGCCGGGGCCGGGCCAGGGCCCGCGCCAGGCGGAGCCAAAAGACCGTGCTGCTCCGCCAGCACCAGAGCGAGTGGCACTTCCAGCGGCGGCGCTGCCAGTACGGAGAGAGCCCGGCGGAGGCGGCACCGCGGCGGGCAGGGGGCGGCCCCGCAGAGGGGCGGCCGCGGGACGCGGCATGAGCCGCGCTGGGAGAGGCGGAGACAGGGACGGGACGGGACGGGACGGGACGGGACGGGACGGGACGGGACGGGACGGGAGTGAGTGGAGTGTGAGAGGGAGAAGGGGACGGAGAGCGAGCGGAAATCCGAGCGGAAAACGATCGAGAGAGGCGCTGCCGCTGCTGCTGCCGCTGAGCCGCCGGAGCGCGCGGCCGTTCCGTTCGTCCGTTCCCTGCGCGGGCCCACCGGAGGAGGAAGGGAAGAAGCAAACAAACAAATAAATACCCATGAAAGAAATAACCGAATAAATCCATACAGAAATAAAGAAAAGTGTGGGCTTGTAGCTTTCTTCTTCCTTGGGTGAGATGAAGCATTTCACCGGGAAGAGTTCCCTGTCCTGATGGTTGTGCGAGAGTGGACAGGAGTGGAGCCTTTAATTTTCAGGTAGAAAAGATAAATCGTGTCAGTAATGTCATCTCTTTTCATCCTCTGTTGAGACAGTTGCAGGCTCTCAAAAGATATCATTTCTATGCATCCTGGCCTTGAACACTTTCAGGGATGGGGCATCCACACCTTCTCTGGGCAACCTGTTCTAGCACCTCACCACCCTCACAGTGAAGAGATTTTTTCTGAATATATATTTTTAACCTGCTGTTTTATTGACTTTTCAACGGCAGTACTACTGCATATGCAGTTTCCTTTCTTCAGCTGAGGACGAGAATGGAATTGAAGGGTACATTGTCCTCTTACCATCCTTTATGCAGAGAGCAGGCAGAAAAACAAGTGGTTGTGCCGATAAAATGTGCTTTTCGTACACCGATGTGCGCTGTTCCTTCTGCACACGCAAAAACTAAGAGTGTGCAGTGACAAACAACTTGTAAATATCTTGCTCCACCAAGCGTTTGCAATTGGATCTGCAACACTGGGAAAGACATGAAAATGTTTTGCTACTGTAATCCCTCTGCCTATGACTGCAAATGGATCGTGTCTTTTCCCCCATCCCTGTTCAGATGGCAGGGGAACAAACTGCCTCCAGGTACAATAGGAAAATTACTTGAAACATTTGGCTACAGCACCGGATGGTGTTCTGAGGAGAAAGATGGATGGTATAGTGACATAATGGGAATATGACAACACACGACCCCTCAAAAAATGCAACTGGAGCACCAATCCAGCTTGGCATTTTCAGGTTTTTCTTCTAAATCTTTCCTCACTCCCATTTTTGTGCCTCAGGGGCACAAAATGGTTTTTCATGATATTCCATAACATTGTGATTGCTTAGGTTTTATATACAAAAAGGTAGAACAGATGTGGAAAAAAATCTCAAAAAAAAAAAAAATCCACTGATTAAAATTTTCTAAAATATTAAAAATGTAAAAGCACGATCATAGTATTTTCTTCTAATATTGAGGATCTTCCCTGGTAGAAAGCAGTTATGTACAGACAGTGCAATATGTTCTCTGTCCACACACTGGGGAGGTTTTACACCCACACCCCAAAACAGCTCTCACTCCACAAGAGACAGGAACTCTGCCTCTGATAAGGTTTTCTTGAGCTATGGTAAATGTAATTTAAGCAAACATTTTTATTACCTGTGGTAAGTAACTTTCTGTAAGCAAAATTATCACTACTGTTGCTTTAGTCATGTATCATGTTTTCACTAGAGCCTTGCTCACATTAAGTCAAATTAACACAACATTTATTTCCTGTGCATTACCCCATAGGCTGTATCCCATGATTACATTAAATTGTTGTTTTGTATTGACTTCTAGTAGAAGCTTTTTGGGCAAATGCAATAGAATATAGGCAAGTCAAATGTTAATAAATGTATTTTACAGTTAACATTAGTTTTATTTTTGGAGTGCCAGCATGGAGGAACAAAAAAAGGTAATGCATCCGCCTCGCCCACCTCACTGGACAGATGAGCAAAGCAGCTGCCATAAGGCAGAGCTGATTCAAAGAACAAACACACTCTCAGGCTGAGGGTGGATCTGTCAGCTTTTGCACATAGACATGAAAGGGGAAATGAAGAGAACTCCTTTTCTTGAAATTCCCAGGAAGGCTAAGAGAAGCACCACAAATGAGCTTCTAACACTCAGCCCACAAACAGATACAAAATGAACTTCTGCAAACTTGCGCCTGTACTTAAGAGGACAAATCAATGTAATTTTTTATCAGACACCACCATGAACTGGAAAAAAACCCAAACCACTATTTAATTTCAGCAAAATCTTTATTTTAGTTCATAGGCTTGTTTGTATCAAAAGCAGTTACTTCAAAATCAAATTCACATAAAATTCAGCATGTAAATAAGGTGAAGTTATCATGGGTTAAGATCTGTTGCTGAAAGACAAGGGCTCTGAATGACATTTCCACAACCATGTGGGGCAACAGATAAAATTGGAACAGCATCGTGGGGTATGTAATCCCATTTTGTGTCTTAGTTTTCATGGGGTTTAATTAACCTAAGAGTATCTTGAGGGTGGCTTTACGTTCATCCTAGACTGCAATGGTAAACTGGTGAATATCACAAAGAGTACATATAATAAGAGGGGTTTTTCTGTCTAATGGAAACACAGACAAGGCAAATCCAGATAAAATGTTGCTTATAACTTAAATGTACCAAATGAGCTCATAAAGCTCAGTGTTGAATTATTGATGTTTTGTAGCAGGAGTATTTTAAATGAAGATGTGTTTTTCCTAAAAGGTGGAATCTGTTGTCTTTCATGAGCTACTCTGGGTTGAAGGAAATAATTTTATGGCCTCATTCTGGACCTCAAAGCCTGTCTCTAGATTAGTCCTATAGGAAATTCATGATAGACAAAAGCAAGGTGTTTTTCCTATGTGCATGGGTGATGAAGTATGCATACTTATTTTTTGCTACATTGCAATATTTATTTTTTAAAGGAATGGTAAGAAACGTTATTTCCTATTAGTAACAATATACGTAGCTTGATTTCTTATTTAAAAGGTGTGGTTGGCCTTGGCTTGCAGGATAATGAAAGTTACTTTGATGTCAAGCTTTTCTAATATGCAACAAATCATTGCTGTCTCTGTCACTGGCCAGAAGCTGTTATTTTTGTATGTTTTGAGAAGAGCTGTAGGTGATTTTCCCTTCCGCTTGTAGATCAAATTGTTGTGTTGCAAATGCTGATCAAAGAAACATCTCTAGTTCTGGAAAGGCTGGCATAGAATCACAGTGGGGTTTAGGTGAGAAAGGACTGCTGAAGGTCTTTCATCCTGTCATCTGCTGGGAGTGAGGCTAACTCCAAAGCTGTGTCAGGTTGCTCAGGGGAAATGAAGAGAACTTGTCCAGTCAGTTTTGAACACCCTGAGGGATGGAGGACCCTTAATCTTGCCCTTTCACGTGCTGGTTACACTCTGGCTAGCACAGCCTGGCATGTGACTGGCCTTCATCATCACAAGGGTGCACTGCAGCACCATTATCAAGAGAATCGACGGCTTCCAGGATGCAGAAACTCCGGGGAAATACATCAGAGACCCTGGCTCTAGCAGATGCCAAGTGATTTGGCCTGTAACCAGATTCTTGGGAGGAGAAAAAGGGGATGAAGAGGAATTAACATGGGGTTCCTTGACATTTGTCTGTGTGTATCTGAACATCTGTGCTAAGAGAAGTGCTCCTAAGATAAGCTCCTCTTTTGCATTTTGCTTGTAAAAATGTTCAGAACCAGCAATTAATTTGCAACTGTGTGGTCCACTGTTAGGAGAGTCGTACTCTCGTAGCACTAGGAACAGGGACCCTGCAAGCTAAACCACACTCTCATGCATTTTTCATTTCCCAAGCTGCATTGGGTTGGTGGCCCTATAGTGCTGTTTGTGAGGATAAGTACAGGAGCATGAACCTGGCTGCATAACCCATGGAAGAGCTGGCAGGCAGTTTTGCAAGGTGAACAAGGGCATAGCTGCTGCTCATTTTTCAGACTGTCACAGACAAAGACCTGCCCTTATTCTGCAGCATTGCCATTGCCTTCGGAAAGCTTTGGCTCTGCAGCTTTGGATATTCGGTTGGGAAGAAGCTGAAGATCACTAAAGACATACAGCTCCTACTGGATATTGCCCAGGAAATGGAGAGATAAGTGTGACCTTTCACATGCTTGGGGTTTGATGTAAAAGTCACGATGGTTTGTGACATTCATCAGCTTCAGGTTTGCTTTATTCCAAACATTCTCCACCTCTGTAGTCTGATCCTTTGCAGGCTGGGGAAGTCTGAATCCTTTACTTGTCCCTTGGAGGTTGTTGTGTCTTGTCTTGCAAGCTGTGGAAGTGGCAACGCAAGCTGACAAGGAATGAGTTTGCTGCAAGGGCCACACTCACAAATATTCTTTACAAGGCATGGTAATGACAGAAAGGAGAAAGAGGAAAGGATAACCTAGACAAGCTTAAAGCATAGCCAGGCAAATAAAACAATAATCTTTCTTGGCTGAGGTCTACTTGTCTAAAATCATAGACCTTCTTGCAGATTCACCACCAGGCTTTCACCAGCCCCCTTTGGTGGGAAGGATCTCAGACCAGAAAATAGTGGTGTGCATTTTCCTTTCTGTTACTGCATATTGGAATATCCAGCTCACCACCTGGTCTGCTTTTAGGTGTTTCCTTTCAGCCCTCACTCTGTCATTTTGCCTCAGAGTTGAGCCAAGCTAATAGTGGGCTGCTTCAAATGGGCACTTCAAGCCATCTGCTCCTTTATTTCATTCCTTGGCTGAAAAGAAGCCCTTTCTGTAGGATTGGTCTTCATCAAGTGTTGATCCCACTCACCCAATGCAGGAATGTGTTGAGAGTATGGATTCTGACTTCCCCAGTATGTGAGGCAGCCCCACAGAATGGCAGGAGGAGAATGTTATGTAAGCTTGCACTGATCATCCTTCTGTTGGGCCATCCTTTTCTGGTCTTATTTGCTCTGTTGGGCCATCCTAAGCAAAATATTTCCTTGGGAAGGTGGAGGTGAAGGGAATTCATCACCATGAGAGCACCACCAGTAAGACTGTTCAATCCACTTGCCATTAACTGAGCCAGGGTAGTCTTCTTTCCTTTCACCTCTTTCAAAGCCAAGTGTAATGCTTCCGCATATAGTAAGTGTTGCAGCGGGGATTACTGCAACAAGTATATTTCAAACCAGGAGTCCCGTGGAAACGAAGTATATATGGACAGATTCGTGGTAGATGTTTCAGAGATGTTTCTTTCTCCAGCCGCATGGCCGGGGCTCAGCTCAGGAACTCCCAGGGTCCTTGGCCACACCAGGGAACCCAAACCAACCAATGGGGAATGAAGCTGACCAGGGGCAGGGAAACCCCGTGTCTCCCCTCAGGGCCCATCTCCCAGGCTCCATGGCAGGGGGAGGGACCCCAACACCTCACCCGTTTTTTTTTAATAAAAGGAGAATGAAAACAACTGGATTAAAGACAAAACAAGCCACCCTCCTGAGTCTTTAAATGTCCAAACAGATTCTGTGGAACATCTTAGGGCTGACAGAAGGGAGACAGAACTCTCCGGGCATGCTTTGTGGGGAAACTGAGGCAGGAGACGGTTTAATTTCTTCTCTCCCCCTTTTCGTCCGCCCCTCGGCATCGGAGAGGAATTGTAGGGAAATGGAATTGTATATGGAAGCCATGGGGTGAAAAATGGATTAGGAATAAACTGGGGATAGGGTAAACTTAGGAAGGGGTTCATATTGGGTATAGGGTAAAAGGGGGAAGTAGGCTCTCGGTAGGGAAATTGCTGGGATGGATATTGTTTATAATTTTGTGCATAACGGCTGCCTTTGACTGGAATACCCCCAGGCCCAGTAACATTTGCTGCTTGTAAACCCTTCTTTCCTTGCACTGTATCAAATTGTACAACTTCCCCATCTCCTACACTTTGCAGGTAATTTTTAGGGTTATTCCTTTTAATGGCAATTCTATGGATGAACAGATCTTCCCCTGTATCATCTCGTGTTATAAATCCATAGTTGTTTTTGACATTGTACTGTTTCACAGTTCCTGTGATTTTCATTGCTATAACTCCTCCTATCACGTGCTTGCGTGTTCGTCGTGGCTGCTGGTCTCGCGTGGCCGCCGCCTCATCGACTCCGATGTCTCGGCCGGGCCCCTCTGTTGCGGCTGCTCCGCGCTCTCCGAGCGGCGCTGCTCCGGTGCCTGTCTGGGCTCTGCGCGGCCCCGCGTTGCCATCGCCGCTGGCTCCGTGCCCTGTGAGTGGTTCCGCTCTGCCAACTCCACGCTGCTTTGAGAGCGGCCCCGTTCCGGCTCGGCGCTGCGCGGCTTCTCGTGTCGCTGTGGAAACCGCCGCTTCTCCCTCCGCAGGGCTCTCCGAGCCGTGTGCTCAGAGCGGGCTGCCACGCCGATGCCGGTTCCTGGCTGCTCGTGGCCCACGGCACCCGCGGCGCCTGCGGCATCGCTCCCTCACTCGCGGCCGCGTGGCCGGGGACCCCGAGACAGGGATGGGGTCCGTGATAAGGCGTACACTCCCGAGGGGGCCGGGTGCATCCAGAACAGGCACCTCCGCCGGCATGGCTGCAGTCATGTGCCACAGGGATGGCGGCCGCGTGGCCTCGGCCGCAGGACTATGGCCATCCTTTGCTTTAGGGGTAATAGGACCATATAAATGCTCCTGAATAGCTTCACTGACCACGAGGGATCCACGCAAG